>NC_086453.1:67843235-68443235 GCF_028390025.1 Pseudophryne corroboree
ACTGGCTATTGGGCAAAAGCACATACAGTATACTGATTTGGCCCTAGATTCTAATGCTTTCAGACCTTTTTTCCTCTGTGCTCTCCTCCATATAAAGAAATCCTCTATCCCTTCTTTTATCCTGGATCATCCTCTGTTTCGGGATACTTACTTTAGTTGGGTGAAATTACATAAAAAACTGAGGAGCGATCACGCTGCTTCTCCCTATGTATCTTTATGGGGAAACCCGTCTTTCACTCCTTCCCTTCACAATGCTCTATTCCTTCAGTGGCGGGAGAGGGGCTGTGCTCCGCTTCCCAAATGTTTGATCCGAGAGGTAATATCGCACAATTTGCTACGCTGAGAGACAGGTACCCCCTTCCATCCTCCCATTTCTTTATGTTTCTCCAAACTAGATACTACTTATCTTCGCTAAATTTTGATTCCTATTTCCCTGTTCCCTCCTCCCCTCTAGCGAAGGTCCTCAAATATTGGGAATCCCACCCTTATAAAATTAAACAAATTTACATCATTATAGTAAATCTACCCTCTCAGCCCTACCTTCATAAATTAGTTACCTCATGGCAAACGGATATCCCAGGCGTTACCTCATATGACTTTCTATTGAAGCATCACTACCGCACCATGACTATATTGAGGCGATCCGGTCTGAAGATCGACAGTATCTAGGTCGACAATGTTTAGGTCGACCACTATAGGTCGACAGTCACTAGGTCGACATGGATGGAAGGTCGACAGGGTTTCTAGATCGACATGTGCTAGGTCGACAGGTCTAAAGGTCGACATGGGTTTTTCAATTTTTTTTTCTTTTTTTGAATTTTTTCATACTTAACGATCCACGTGGATGTTAGGCGCCGGGGTCCGCTCGTCGGTGCGGCCCGGCGCCTAGCAACCAGGGACGCCGTGCGCGTACAGCCGCCGGCTCCCTGGCAACGCTGGACGCCGGGCGCACGGAGCCGCTCAGACCCTAGCAACGGGGACGCCACGTTCGGGCCGCGTTCCCCGTTGCTGGGTCTTTTCTAATTTGTATTAATGGTGTGCTGGCCGTGCAGCATGCAAGCTGCACGGCATTACTTGTGATTACCCAGTCTGGCTCCTGATTGGGGAGCTCACAGTTATAAGCACCCTTTGGACTTCTCACAGACGCCGGTGATAGCTTCCTGTTTGCCTGTGTCAGTTACAGAGAGTTTCCAGTCCTGCTCAATCCGGTTGTTCCTGTCCTCAGTGATCCTGTACTCGGAAGTTTGTCATCTATTCCTGGAGTCTGACCGAGCACCTTTAACATCCTGTGGTGTTCGTGAGTCGCGGCATAGCCGTGTGTTGCGGCTTGACCGCTTACTGTTTATTATTTTGTATCTTTGTGTTCTGGAGCTTTTGCGGAGGATTCCGCTCTCCCTGGTCCACTCTGGTGTCCAGCGGTGCTGGATAGGAGTGACGGATCAGTGGATCTTTGGTTGTCCTTTTCCCTGGCGGCTAGTCCGCACATACTTCTTTGGTTAAATTAGTTAGCTTGTAACCCCTGGCCTGGTTGCTTAGTCAGAGGGCCCCTTGTTATCACCCTGTCTCGGATTTCCCTTTGTCTCCCATTAAGACCTGAGGGGGCATCGGGGTTGGGCAGACATAATCCGCCCTTCGAACGCGGCTGCCATGGGCTCAAGCAACCATAGTCTCGCAGGGGATTTCTGATAACACGGGCGAGACAACGGAGTTAGGGCGCCAGGGGTTACTAGGCTCTCCTGCTCCCACAAACCAGTATATCTTTCCTGTACTCAGACCTCTGCCATAAGATCTCCTCTGGTCTGGAGTACGGGAATCATAACAGTGGACTACGATTGGAACGGTAATCTGTGCCGAGCGAAGCGGTAGCGGAGCGAAGGCACCATACCCGAAGCATGGCGAGCGAACGCGGTGCACTAATTTGGGATCCCGGTCACTCTACGAAGAAAACGACACAAAAAAATTCCTCATGTCGACCTTTAGACCTGTCCACCTAGCACATGTCGACCTAGAAACCCAGTCGACCTTCCATCCATGTCGACCTAGTGACTGTCGACCTATAGTGGTCGACCTAAACATTGTCGACATAGATACTGTCGATTTGATGAACCACACCCATATTGAGTTCCGCTTACCTACAGGAAGTCCACATCAAGTCCACAGAGCCTTTCTACCTCCTTATACTTAAACTCCTCTTGGAAGATGGTCAAGTGACTTATGTATTTTTTCTTTTTTTTTCTTCTTATGCCTCCTCTCCTCTAAACTGTGATAGCCCTACTCTCCTCCTCTATTCCCTCCTCTTTTTACTCTCCATGATATGCACTCTCATTCTTTTTTTAAAATACTCATGTTTATGGCTATTTCATTGCAATATTATCACAATCATCACAACTTAAAACAGGTTGAACACGATGGGCAATTTGCCTCTATTCAACCTCAAATACTATGTTACTATGTTATTATAAGGCCTCCAATGCACTAGTGTTATTAGTATTATGCTTTCATTTCCACTACTGTTGACCTTATATTGCATCATATCGAAGGTGCCTCTTATCCCCCGTCCCCACCCCCATTCATTCCCCCCCCCCCCTCCATCTCCCCTCCCCCCCACCGTCTCATGGTCCCAGTTGGTTAGGTTACTGTTGGTATCCCTCCCCTTTTTTCTTTTCTGCATTATGACAATTAATTTTTTTTATTTGGTCTGCATTTGTACATGCCATTGTTATGTGATTCTTTTCCCTTCTGTATGACGTGATAGGAGTATCACTACACTGCATACTGTCTGGTGTTTTCTCTATCGCAAAACTTAATAAAAAACAGTTTGAAAAATAAAATAAAAAATAATCCGAATTTCTACAATACTTGAAAATATAGAGATGAAATATTGAATGGAGTCCACATACTTTGGGTCTCTGTGTAGGTAGTTGAACAGGCGTCAGCACCGGATGGGCAGGCGATCGCAGAACCCGTACATAGGGTTGCTGTTGTACCACTGCAGCTTGTACAGGAAAGAGTATAACCTGGAAAACATGGATTAGCACATTTAGAAAAATGTATTGCTTAAACATTCTGTTTTATTTGAATGCCTTGGAGGGAATTCAATTGTTTTTGTAAGTTGCGATAATGATTGGCTGCTGAATGTTGCAATTCAATAGTTTTGGGCGCCCTTTACTTATTGCGCTTATCATGCCCAGTTAGACAGGGTTTAGCCTTGTAAAGTGACTAAACCTGGTTAAACTAATGGGCGCATTGGGAAAGGTGCTGTGTGGGCGCCCAAACAGCCAACTTTTTGCACAATGTAGCTCGCCACCTCCGGGGCATGCAAACTGAAATGTGTGCAGCTGAGGCTATTCAGGCCCAAACAGAGCAACAATTGAATTGCTCTGTCAGTTGACAAAACTAATAGCCGCATTAAAAACTATTAAATCCCCCCCCCCCTTGAGTTACATATAGAAAAACAATGATGGCTATGTACAAAACACACACACTGTAAGAAGAGAGATGATGTCCGTTCATTGAGCTCTAAGGGCTATTTCACACTGGCCGTTTTAAACGGGTGGAAAAAAGCCACCCGGTTTTTGGCCATGTACTTTTTTCAATGAAGTATTGTAGCACATAGCAGCTTTCAGACGGCATGGTCAGTGCGCACGGTTGCCATGTTACAGCTGTCCATATCCACTGAGTTGGGTGGCTGCTGCTGCTTTGGCTGATGCTGCTGCTGCGTTTGCTGATTCTGCTGCTGCTGCTACGCACGCCCAGATCCTTCAACACAGCACAAAGCCATTCCGTGTGAAAAGATCTGAATCACGGGCAAAAAACTAAAGTACAGCTAATCAAATGGCTATACAGATGTGTCCTTATTCACCTAGAGATTTTGCGCTGCATGGCACAAAAACCATGGCGAGACACACAACTGACAGCTAATGTCGAACTTTTGCACTTGAGTATCTTTATCACGCTGTATAGTGTCTTTTTCAGATCACAACCACACACAGACCAGATTGTAGCGTACCTACGGCTTAGCATTTGTACTTTTTCTACAATCGTGTAAATTCACACAATGTGGCATGGCGGATGTGTGGCATAGATCAGTCGTATTGGCCCCTGGTCTCTTGCCATTTTTCTCAGATTAGCGTCCTTGTCGCACTGCTGTAGCATGCAGATTCAATTGTGGGGCGGAGCTGTGTATAATGTGGGTGGAGCAACAGCAGGGGTGGGGCCTCAATCGTGCGAATGTCATTTTTAACAAAAAATTTCAAACTTTGGGCTGCGGGGATGGGTGTTATTATTTATTTATAACATGTCATTCTATCATTTATTTAAAACAAACATCAAAGAATATTTTAGTACTAAATGCACACATATTATTGATCTGTGTGCGCTGCGCTCCTGATTGGCTGCTGGTCCGCAAGCTGCGATTGGCTCTGGCAGCGCCAAATTCAAAATGCAGCCGCTGTCTCTCCATGGCTGGCTGCCAGTCCATGATCTGGAGTCCCGGGCCAGCAGTTCCCCCCTGATGGCAGCCCTGTCTGTGAATCTGTCCGTATTTTAAAATGGTAGTCATTTACAAGTCAAAACCAGGTCAATTTTGCCTTGTAAATGATTGCCGCTTTAAAAATACGAGCAGACTCCCAGAAATACAAGAACAGCTGTGTTGAGGGTTGTAGTGCTACTTGTTAATTTCTATAATGCAAATTGTAGTCTTGTTGTTTTACCTCTGTATGGCACTGCAGACTGCATGCAGTACCTTTTAAATAATAATAATAATAATAATAATAATAATAATAATAAAAAACAATAACTATTTATTCAATTACTTTTAATATATATATATATATATATATATATATATTAGAGATGTGCACTTGAAATTTTTCGGGTTTTGTGTTTTGGTTTTGGGTTCGGTTCCGCGGCCGTGTTTTGGGTTCGACCGCGTTTTGGCAAAACCTCACCGAATTTTTTTTGTCGGATTCGGGTGTGTTTTGGATTCGGGTGTTTTTTTCAAAAAACACTAAAAAACAGCTTAAATCATAGAATTTGGGGGTCATTTTGATCCCAAAGTATTATTAACCTCAAAAACCATAATTTCCACGCATTTTCAGTCTATTCTGAATACCTCACACCTCACAATATTATTTTTAGTCCTAAAATTTGCACCGAGGTCGCTGGATGACTAAGCTAAGCGACCCTAGTGGCCGACACAAACACCGGGCCCATCTAGGAGTGGCACTGCAGTGTCACGCAGGATGTCCCTTCCAAAAAACCCTCCCCAAACAGCACATGACGCAAAGAAAAAAAGAGGCGCAATGAGGTAGCTGTGTGAGTAAGATAAGCGACCCTAGTGGCCGACACAAACACCGGGCCCATCTAGGAGTGGCACTGCAGTGTCACGCAGGATGTCCCTTCCAAAAAACCCTCCCCAAACAGCACATGACGCAAAGAAAAAAAGAGGCGCAATGAGGTAGCTGTGTGAGTAAGATAAGCGACCCTAGTGGCCGACACAAACACCGGGCCCATCTAGGAGTGGCACTGCAGTGTCACGCAGGATGTCCCTTCCAAAAAACCCTCCCCAAACAGCACATGACGCAAAGAAAAAAAGAGGCGCAATGAGGTAGCTGTGTGAGTAAGATAAGCGACCCTAGTGGCCGACACAAACACCGGGCCCATCTAGGAGTGGCACTGCAGTGTCACGCAGGATGGCCCTTCCAAAAAATACTCCCCAAACAGCACATGACGCAAAGAAAAATTAAAGAAAAAAGAGGTGCAAGATGGAATTGTCCTTGGGCCCTCCCACCCACCCTTATGTTGTATAAACAGGACATGCACACTTTAACCAACCCATCATTTCAGTGACAGGGTCTGCCACACGACTGTGACTGAAATGACGGGTTGGTTTGGACCCCCACCAAAAAAGAAGCAATTAATCTCTCCTTGCACAAACTGGCTCTACAGAGGCAAGATGTCCACCTCATCATCATCCTCCGATATATCACCGTGTACATCCCCCTCCTCACAGATTATCAATTCGTCCCCACTGGAATCCACCATCTCAGCTCCCTGTGTACTTTGTGGAGGCAATTGCTGCTGGTCAATGTCTCCACGGAGGAATTGATTATAATTCATTTTAATGAACATCATCTTCTCCACATTTTCTGGATGTAACCTCGTACGCCGATTGCTGACAAGGTGAGCGGCGGCACTAAACACTCTTTCGGAGTACACACTTGTGGGAGGGCAACTTAGGTAGAATAAAGCCAGTTTGTGCAAGGGCCTCCAAATTGCCTCTTTTTCCTGCCAGTATAAGTACGGACTGTGTGACGTGCCTACTTGGATGCGGTCACTCATATAATCCTCCACCATTCTTTCAATGGTGAGAGAATCATATGCAGTGACAGTAGACGACATGTCCGTAATCGTTGTCAGGTCCTTCAGTCCGGACCAGATGTCAGCATCAGCAGTCGCTCCAGACTGCCCTGCATCACCGCCAGCGGGTGGGCTCGGAATTCTGAGCCTTTTCCTCGCACCCCCAGTTGCGGGAGAATGTGAAGGAGGAGATGTTGACAGGTCGCGTTCCGCTTGACTTGACAATTTTCTCACCAGCAGGTCTTTGAACCCCAGCAGACTTGTGTCTGCCGGAAAGAGAGATCCAAGGTAGGCTTTAAATCTAGGATCGAGCATGGTGGCCAAAATGTAGTGCTCTGATTTCAACAGATTGACCACCCGTGAATCCTTGTTAAGCGAATTAAGGGCTCCATCCACAAGTCCCACATGCCTAGCGGAATCGCTCTGTGTTAGCTCCTCCTTCAATGTCTCCAGCTTCTTCTGCAAAAGCCTGATGAGGGGAATGACCTGACTCAGGCTGGCAGTGTCTGAACTGACTTCACGTGTGGCAAGTTCAAAGGGCATCAGAACCTTGCACAATGTTGAAATCATTCTCCACTGCGCTTGAGACAGGTGCATTCCACCTCCTATATCGTGCTGAATTGTATAGGCTTGAATGGCCTTTTGCTGCTCCTCCAACCTCTGAAGCATATATAGGGTTGAATTCCACCTCGTTACCACTTCTTGCTTCAGATGATGGCAGGGCAGGTTCAGTTGTTTTTGGTGGTGCTCCAGTCTTCTGTACGTGGTGCCTGTACGCCGAAAGTGTCCCGCAATTCTTCTGGCCACCGACAGCATCTCTTGCACACCCCTGTCGTTTTTTAAAAAATTCTGCACCACCAAATTCAAGGTATGTGCAAAACATGGGACGTGCTGGAATTTGCCCATATTTAATGCACACACAATATTGCTGGCGTTGTCCGATGCCACAAATCCACAGGAGAGTCCAATTGGGGTAAGCCATTCCGCGATGATCTTCCTCAGTTGCCGTAAGAGGTTTTCAGCTGTGTGCGTATTCTGGAAAGCGGTGATACAAAGCGTAGCCTGCCTAGGAAAGAGTTGGCGTTTGCGAGATGCTGCTACTGGTGCCGCCGCTGCTGTTCTTGCGGCGGGAGTCCATACATCTACCCAGTGGGCTGTCACAGTCATATAGTCCTGACCCTGCCCTGCTCCACTTGTCCACATGTCCGTGGTTAAGTGGACATTGGGTACAACTGCATTTTTTAGGACACTGGTGAGTCTTTTTCTGACGTCCGTGTACATTCTCGGTATCGCCTGCCTAGAGAAGTGGAACCTAGATGGTATTTGGTAACGGGGGCACACTACCTCAAGAAATTGTCTAGTTCCCTGTGAACTAACGGCGGATACCGGACGCACGTCTAACACCAACATAGTTGTCAAGGCCTCAGTTATCCGCTTTGCAGCAGGATGACTGCTGTGATATTTCATCTTCCTCGCAAAGGACTGTTGGACAGTCAATTGCTTACTGGAAGTAGTACAAGTGGGCTTACGACTTCCCCTCTGGGATGACGATCGACTCCCAGCAGCAACAACAGCAGCGCCAGCAGCAGTAGGCATTACACTCAAGGATGCATCGAGGAATCCCAGGCAAGAGAGGACTCGTCAGAATTGCCAGTGACATGGCCTGCAGGACTATTGGCATTCCTGGGTAAGGAGGAAATTGACACTGAGGGAGTTGGTGGGGTGGTTTGCGTGAGCTTGGTTACAAGAGGAAGGGATTTACTGGTCAGTGGACTGCTTCCGCTGTCACCCAAAGTTTTTGAACTTGTCACTGACTTATTATGAATGCGCTGCAGGTGACGTATAAGGGAGGATGTTCCGAGGTGGTTAACGTCCTTACCCCTACTTATTACAGCTTGACAAAGGCAACACACGGCTTGACACCTGTTGTCCGCATTTCTGTTGAAATACTTCCACACCGAAGAGCTGATTTTTTTGGTATTTTCACCAGGCATGTCAACGGCCCTATTCCTCCCACGGACAACAGGTGTCTCCCCGGGTGCCTGACTTAAACAAACCACCTCACCATCAGAATCCTCCTGGTCAATTTCCTCCCCAGCGCCAGCAACACCCATATCCTCCTCATCCTGGTGTACTTCAACACTGACATCTTCAATCTGACTATCAGGAACTGGACTGCGGGTGCTCCTTCCAGCACTTGCAGGGGGCGTGCAAATGGTGGAAGGCGCATGCTCTTCATGTCCAGTGTTGGGAAGGTCAGGCATCGCAACCAACACAATTGGACTCTCCTTGTGGATTTGGGATTTCGAAGAACGCACAGTTCTTTGCGGTGCTTTTGCCAGCTTGAGTCATTTCATTTTTCTAGCGAGAGGCTGAGTGCTTCCATCCTCATGTGAAGCTGAACCACTAGCCATGAACATAGGCCAGGGCCTCAGCCGTTCCTTGCCACTCCGTGTGGTAAATGGCATATTGGTAAGTTTACGCTTCTCCTCCGACAATTTTATTTTAGGTTTTGGAGTCCTTTTTTTACTGATATTTGGTGTTTTGGATTTTACATGCTCTGTACTATGACATTGGGCATCGGCCTTGGCAGACGACGTTGCTGGCATTTCATCGTCTCGGCCATGACTAGTGGCAGCAGCTTCAGCACGAGGTGGAAGTGGATCTTGATCTTTCCCTAATTTTGGAACCTCAACATTTTTGTTCTCCATATTTTAATAGGCACAACTAAAAGGCACCTCAGGTAAACAATGGAGATGGATGGATACTAGTATACTTATGGATGGACTGCCGAGTGCCGACACAGAGGTAGCTACAGCCGTGGACTACCGTACTGTGTCTGCTGCTAATATAGACTGGATGATAATGAGATGAAATCAATATATATGTATATATAATATCACTAGTACTGCAGCCGGACAGGTATATATTATATATTTATTATGTAATGACTGATGACGGACCTGCTGGACACTGTCAGCTCAGCAGCACCGCAGACTGCTACAGTAAGCTACTATAGTAGTATGTATAAAGAAGAAAGAAAAAAAAAACAACCACGGGTAGGTGGTATACAATTATGGATGGACTGCCGAGTGCCGACACAGAGGTAGCTACAGCCGTGGACTAACGTACTGTGTCTGCTGCAAATATAGACTGGATGATAATGAGATGAAATCAATATATATGTATATATAATATCACTAGTACTGCAGCCGGACAGGTATATATTATATATTTATTATGTAATGACTGATGACGGACCTGCTGGACACTGTCAGCTCAGCAGCACCGCAGACTGCTACAGTAAGCTACTATAGTAGTATGTATAAAGAAGAAAGAAAAAAAAAACAACCACGGGTAGGTGGTATACAATTATGGATGGACTGCCGAGTGCCGACACAGAGGTAGCTACAGCCGTGGACTAACGTACTGTGTCTGCTGCTAATATAGACTGGATGATAATGAGATGAAATCAATATATATGTATATATAATATCACTAGTACTGCAGCCGGACAGGTATATATTATATATTTATTATGTAATGACTGATGACGGACCTGCTGGACACTGTCAGCTCAGCAGCACCGCAGACTGCTACAGTAAGCTACTATAGTAGTATGTATAAAGAAGAAAGAAAAAAAAAACCACGGGTAGGTGGTATACAATTATGGATGGACTGCCGAGTGCGACACAGAGGTAGCTACAGCCGTGGACTAACGTACTGTGTCTGCTGCTAATATAGACTGGATGATAATGAGATGAAATCAATATATATGTATATATAATATCACTAGTACTGCAGCCGGACAGGTATATATTATATATTTATTATGTAATGACTGATGACGGACCTGCTGGACACTGTCAGCTCAGCAGCACCGCAGACTGCTACAGTAAGCTACTATAGTAGTATGTATAAAGAAGAAAGAAAAAAAAAACAACCACGGGTAGGTGGTATACAATTATGGATGGACTGCCGAGTGCCGACACAGAGGTAGCTACAGCCGTGGACTAACGTACTGTGTCTGCTGCTAATATAGACTGGATGATAATGAGATGAAATCAATATATATGTATATATAATATCACTAGTACTGCAGCCGGACAGGTATATATTATATATTTATTATGTAATGACTGATGACGGACCTGCTGGACACTGTCAGCTCAGCAGCACCGCAGACTGCTACAGTAAGCTACTATAGTAGTATGTATAAAGAAGAAAGAAAAAAAAAACAACCACGGGTAGGTGGTATACAATTATGGATGGACTGCCGAGTGCCGACACAGAGGTAGCTACAGCCGTGGACTAACGTACTGTGTCTGCTGCTAATATAGACTGGATGATAATGAGATGAAATCAATATATATGTATATATAATATCACTAGTACTGCAGCCGGACAGGTATATATTATATATTTATTATGTAATGACTGATGACGGACCTGCTGGACACTGTCAGCTCAGCAGCACCGCAGACTGCTACAGTAAGCTACTATAGTAGTATGTATAAAGAAGAAAGAAAAAAAAAACAACCACGGGTAGGTGGTATACAATTATGGATGGACTGCTGAGTGCCGACACAGAGGTAGCTACAGCCGTGGACTAACGTACTGTGTCTGCTGCTAATATAGACTGGATGATAATGAGATGAAATCAATATATATGTATATATAATATCACTAGTACTGCAGCCGGACAGGTATATATTATATATTTATTATGTAATGACTGATGACGGACCTGCTGGACACTGTCAGCTCAGCAGCACCGCAGACTGCTACAGTAAGCTACTATAGTAGTATGTATAAAGAAGAAAGAAAAAAAAAAAAAACACGGGTAGGTGCTAGGTTGTATACAATATTATATATATATTATATACAATTATATATATATATATATATATATATATATATTAAACTCATAAACTGGTGGTGATTATTAAACTGGTGGTCAGGTCACTGGTCACACTATCAGCAACTTGCAAGTAGTACTCCTGAGTCCTAAGCAGACAATCACAATATATATTATACTGGTGGTCAGTGTGGTCACAAACAATGGCAGTGTGGCTGGCACTCTGGCAGCAAAAGTGTGCACTGTACGTTATATGTACTCCTGAGTCCTGAGTCCTGCTCTCAGACTCTAACTGCTCCCCACTGTCAGTGTCTCCCCCACAAGTCAGATAATACAGTCACACTATCTCTCTCTATCACTTCAGCAAGTACTAGTAGTAGTAGTACTCCTCCTAATGCTCCCCAAAATTACTACTGTGTCTCTCTCTGTCTCACTCTCTTCTCGAATCTCTATAAACGGAGAGGACGCCAGCCACGTCCTCTCCCTATGAATCTCAATGCACGTGTGAAAAATGGCGGCGACGCGCGGCTCCTTATATAGAATCCGAGTCTCGCGATAGAATCCGAGCCTCGCGAGAATCCGACAGCGTGATGATGACGTTCGGGCGCGCTCGGGTTAACCGAGCAAGGCGGGAAGATCCGAGTCGCTCGGACCCGTGTAAAAAAAAACTGAAGTTCGGGCGGGTTCGGATTCCGAGGAACCGAACCCGCTCATCTCTAATATATATATATATATATATATATATATATATTTCAAGCCTTTAATCCTATAGCCACAGATATCAGTCAGTCTCTAATCAAAGATGGCTGAGAAAAAATAATTAAGCTATAATATACTGTAAATCAGTGGGAGTACAGGGTTGACTTAAACAAGATGAAGTTAACTGTTAGGGCAGGATGTAATGCAAGATGTGCAGGTTGCCGGCCGAACTCTGAATTTTATTTAAAGCGGCAACCATTTACAAGGCATGGTTTTGCCTTTTACCGTAAATGTTTGCCGATTTAATAAATCGTCCGAGTTAGGTTGGCAATCTGTGGCCAACTCAGGCGGCATTACATTCGTCCCTTAGTGTTATTTTTTAGTAGAGATGTGCGCGGTGCCCAGTGTTATTTGTTTTGGTTCTAATTCAACATCTTGTTTTAGTTTTGGTTTTGGCAAATTGACTCTCAAGTATTTTGGTTCAGATTTGATTTTCGGCTCGGTTAAAAATCGATAATCATTAATATAAATCGATAAGAAAACAGCTAACATCATGTAATTTATGCAATCCAAAATCCAAAATTCGGATTTAAAATCGGAACACTGAATTGCAAGAAAGTTGGGACTCGGTCCAGTTCTGATTTCCTCTTAAGTTCTGGACCTGGTTTTGGTACTGTTCGGATTTACAAAATTTGGGTGGATTCGGATTGCTGGATGCACCGAACTGCACATTTCTAATTTAAAGCCAATAAGATAGCGCTATAACAAATGTTGCATAGTTACATAGTTACATAGTTTGTGAGGTTGAAAAAAGACAATCCGTCCATCGAGTTCAACTTATTTGTGTTCTCCTACTCTATTATTTTCAGGAATTGTGTTGTATTTCCTCATTTTATTATAACTATGGTACGTGATCTATCCACCATAACCCTGTATATCCTTATCCATTAAAGAATTTTTTAGCTCATTCTTAAAAGTATGACTGAGTCCCCCATTACTACTTTCTCAGGCAGGGAATTCCAAACTCGTATTGTCCTTACTGTGAAAAAACCTTTCCGCCTCTGTGTGCGGCATCTCCTCTCCTCTAACCTAAGTGGGTGTCCACGTGTTTTCTCTGTTGGTCTTAACAAAAACAGATCCCCCAAAAGCTCTGTGTATTGTCCCCTTAAATATTTCTACATGTTGACCATGTCCCCTCTTAATCTCCTCTTTCCTAGTGTAAACATGTCAAGCCTTGCAAGTCTTTCCTGGTATTCCAGCGTCTCCATCCCCTTAATTAGTTTGGTCGCCCGCCTCTGAACCTTTTCTAGTTCCAGGATATCCTTTTTGTAGTAGGGTGCCCAAAATTGTGCGCAGTATTCCAGATGGGGCCTCTATGGGCTTTATATAATTGGAGATTAACACTCTCATCCCTTGCATCAATACCCCTCTTTATGCATGCTAGTACCGTGTTTGCCTTTTTTGCCGCTATCCTACATTGGGTGCTGTTACTAAGTTTGTTAGCTATATGAACACCTAAATCGTTTTCCAGTACGGAGTCCCCTAAAATCACCCCATTAAGTATATAGGTGTTATATTTGTTCTTGCTACCAAGATGCATTGCCTTACACTTGTCTGTATTAAACCTCATTCTCCATTTTGCTGCCCATGATTCCAGTTTAAATAAATAGTTCTGGAGAGACTCAGCGTCTCCCTCCGAATTTATAACCTTATATAGTTTGGTATCGTCTGCAAAAATCGACACCATGCTCTCTAGACCTACCGCTAGATCGTTAATGAAAATGTTGAACAATAGCGGTCCGAGAACAGACCCTTGTGGCACACCACTTAGAACTTCTGTCCAATTTGAAGAAGTTCCATTTACCACAACGCGCTGCTCCCTATTATCTAACCAGTTACTAACCCAAGTGCATATTGTGTTCCCTAGCCCTAGTTCATGTAACTTATAGAAAGTCTCATGTGTGGCACTGTGTTGAAAGTTTTAGGAAAGTCTAAAAAGATTACATCCACCACCTTACCCTGATCAAGGTTCGCACTAACTGTTTCATAAACGCCTAGTAAGTATGTTTGACATGATCTATCCTTCACAAATCTGTGTTGGTTCCTAATAATAATCTTTTTGGCTTCAAGGATCTTCTGTACACTATCCCTCAGAATGCTTTCAAGGACTTTCCCCACTATAGATGTAAGACTAACTGGTCTATAATTGCCTGGTTCAGCTTTACTTCCCTTTTTGAAGATTGGCACAACTTCCGCTATATGCCAGTCTTTGGGAACCATGCCTGATGTAAGTGAATCATTGAAGATTAAAAATAGAGGTCTTGCTAATTCGGAGTGTAGTTCCATAAGAACCCTTGGATGAATACCGTCTGGACCAGGTGACTTATTAATCTTAATTTTTTTCAATTGGTCACAGACTTCCTCCTCACTTAAATAAGCACTAAGCAATGGGACATTATCCTTATTGGGGTTGGGTGTGTTAATTAATTCATCTGGTCCTCTATTGTAAATACTGATGAGGAAAACTTGTTTAATGTATCCGCTATGTCGTTATCATTTTTTATTAAGTTTCCCAGTTTGTCCTTTAAAGGGTCTATACTCTCCTTCTTCAATATTTTACTGTTGATATATTTAAAGAATTTTTTAAAGTTTGATTTACTTTCCTTTGCTGCTAGCTTTTCAGTTTGTACTGTAGCCGTTCTTATTTATTTTTTGCATATCTTGTTGCAAACCTTATAGTACTCCAGTGGTTTCCAAACATTTTTGAATCACGGCGCCCTAGAATATCAGACTTTTTTTCACGGCACCCCTAGGCCAAAAATTTCTTATTGAGAAATTTAGAAAGAAATATTACATTAAGTAGATCGCGTTTATATGTCATCCTTAGGGTCAGTTGTGTGGTGAAGAACAAGATTTGCTTCTGTTTGGCCACATATTTTATGACTGGCAGCCACCAGCACTGGTTTTGCCTATTATATTGACCATGAATAATTTGAATTGGTCCTGGACCACCAACCCAGGGCACCCCTGCAGGTGTCCCGAGGCACCCCAGGGAGCCATGGCACACAGTTTGGGAACCTCTGTAGTACTCGAATGACTCCGCCTTCCCATCTGATTTGTATTTTCTGAATTGCCTTTTTCTGCCCATTAATTCCTTAATATTTTTATTAAGCCACATTGATTTGGAGTTTTAAGTCCTTTGTTCGCTGCCCATGGGAATACATTTTCAAGTAATCTCATCGAGCAGGGATTTTAATGCCTCCCATTTCTCTGTAGTGTTTTTTCCTTCAAACAAAATTTCCCATTCAGTGTCCCTTAAAGCTTCTCTCATCATGTCAAAGTTGGCTTTGCTGAAGTTCAGAGTCCTAGTTGAACCAATATAGGACTGCTTATGAAAATTTATATTGAATGTGACCATATTGTGGTTGCTGTTTCTTATAGGCTCCTCTAATATAATATTTGATATCAAATACCCATTGTTTGTCAATAACAGGTCTAAGATTGCGTTGTGCCTAGTTGGTTCCTCGATTAGTTGAAGTAAGTAGTTATCATTTAGTGTGTTTAAAAACATATTACCCCTAGCAGTATCGCATGAATCATTTATCCAATTTCTCTCTGGATAATTAAAATCTCCCATCACTATTACGTCCCCTGCTCCTGCCGCTTTATCAGTTTGCTTCAGCAACATTTCCTCGTCAGATATATTAATGCCAGGGGGCTTGTAGCATAGCCCCACTACTATCTTTTTCTTTACCTTTCCACCGCATGTAATTTCAACCCATAACATCTCAACAGTGTTTACGTTTTCCTCATGAATATCCTTCCGTACATCAGGTTTTAAAAACTGCTTTAGGTAAAGACAAACCCCTCCACCCCGTTTGTTTGATCTGTCTCTCCTGAACAGCTTATAACCCTCCATATAAATTGACCAGTCATGAGATTCGTCCCACCAGGTTTCAGTAATGCCTATAATATCGTACTGAATGCTTGTGGCAAGGATTTCTAGTTCCCCCTTTTTAGCTGTTAGGCTTCTAGCATTTACATAAATATAATTAAGATAAGTATTCCTCCTTGCGCTAGGGACATCATTTTCTATATGCAGTAACGGGGACCCATAAATGTTACTAGTCGGTGATTTGGCAATACCCTTGGTAATACCCTTATTAGTACCCATATTAATGGCCTTGAAGTCTGCTCTGTCCCTCCCCCCTTCTCCACCCCCATTTGGTTCACTACCACCATCTTTGCTGTTCTCACTGCTTGACCAGTAGTTTCTAACTAAACCCTCCCCACAGGCACCTAGTTTAAAATCTCCTCCAACCTTCTAACCATCCTTCCCCCCAGCACCGCTGCCCTTCCTCATTCAGGTGCAATCCATCACGACAAAAAAAGATGGTGCCTGACTAAGAAGTCCGCCCAGTGTTCCAGGAACACAAACCCCTCTTTCCTACAATTATGTTGTTAATAATAATAATAATAATAATAATAATAATAATAATGTGATTGTAAATAAGAGAGAACATCATTATGTTTAGTCCACATGGAACATATTAATAAACCTTTTACATACTCGTTGTAAAGCAAACACCTAAGACTTTATACAATATTCTCAATGTGCCCAAATGTGTTACTTAATGTCTTTCCAGCTGCCAAGGATTAAATTAAATTTGTTTGCCTTTTTTCTGTTTTAATACACGTCAGCTTGTTTACCTAGCAAGATTAAAATAATTAACTTCCAGCCTTTATTTATCTGCACCATACACAATGTTCTAGTAATCTCCAAGCCACCCCCACAAGCATGGCTCTGATTGTGGGAATAATACTTTAGCAATCATCATCAACATTTATTTGTGAGGCGCTACGGATTTCACAGCAGCACAAATTAGCATGGACTCTTACCAGTAAAGACATTACCCAATTACAGACAAAGAGGTGCTGCAGTAATGAAAGATGGCCCTGGCCAAATGAGCTTACAGTCTAAGAGGTGTGAGGAATACTTGAAATATATAAGGTTATGGAATGACAACTGCAGCTGCTGGGGGTAAGTACGGGTGGCTACTGTATGACAGAAGCATTATCATCAATCAGTAATAAGGACATTGGAACGAATCCCTTTCAGCCTAGAATGCCCGTACACATTGGGGCGATGTTAATGAAGGACAGAACAACCATGTTCTGTCCGTCATTAACATAACACAGGACACTAGCGACGGACGCTTGTTTTGATGTGTAGCACATCAAGCCAAGTATCGGCCACATGTGACCACGGGAGCGCGCAGTCCTGCGCGCTGTAAGCGATATGTCGCACCAAAACTGCATTT
This sequence comes from Pseudophryne corroboree, assembly GCF_028390025.1. NCBI lineage: Eukaryota > Metazoa > Chordata > Amphibia > Anura > Myobatrachidae > Pseudophryne > Pseudophryne corroboree. The sequence goes on from NC_086453.1 coordinate 67,860,474, forward strand.
TGGTACGGCAACACTCCAGTGAGTACCCAGCCTAAGATCACACAGAAATGAGGGACACTATTGGATATAAAATTATACTTGTTTATAAATGATTTCCTGTCCATTGTTCTTCTAGGAAACTAAAAATTGCAGCCCAAGTTTTCATTAAATAAACTCTGTTTACTAATAAGTGGAATGCAGCCAAATGGCCAATGTTGAAAGAATGGAGACATGTAGACCCTTACCTAACAGTGAGCCTGATTCTGATTTGAAACTAAAGCAAATAAAAAAGCAAGTAACTTTGTATCTGGAATAAACCATGTTGCCATGCAAGGGGTACACATTCATTTATATATTTTCTGTGCAGGCTAAATACTGGCTACTTTTGCATGTAGCCCACAAATGTTAGACAGCTTTATTTTTACACTGCAATTTAGATTTCAGTTTGGACACGCCCACCCAAATCTAACTCTCTCTGCACATGTTGCATCTGCCCCTATAGTGTAGTGGCGGTGTAAGAGAGACTGGGACCCATGTGCAGACTCTGTGTGGGCCCCCTCCTCTCTGTGGTGCAGGTAGACTCTGAGCATGCGCAAGTCTCCGGAAACATGGCGCTCATCATGCTCCCGGCGACAAATCTCTATTGTACATGAGCGAATCACCTGTGCCCAGCTTACATTGTGCACCCATAATAGATACGCCTATGCTGCAGTGCAACATATTTCTGCCCAGGTGCACAGTCACTTGATTTTTTTTTGCTTTACTTCCAAATCAAAATCACGCCCCCTGACCCTTGTATCCAATAAATAATATATATACAAAAAATAATGTTAGTTATCATTTATTTATTACCGGTTATTTATATAGCGCACACATAATCCGTCATGTTTTACAAAGAATATTTGGCCACTCACATCAGTCCCTGCACCAGTGGAGCTTACAATCTATATTCCCTATCACCTGTACACAGACACATTCACGCTAGGGTTCATTTTGTTTGGAGCCAATTAACCTACCAGTATATTTTTGGATTGTGGGAGGAAGCCAGAGTACCCAAAGGAAACCCACGCAAGTACGGGGAGAATATACAAACTCCACACAGTTAGGGCCATGGTGGGAATTGAAACCATGACCTTCATGGACCATCACTGAAAAGAACCCTCCTCTCCAAGGCAGATAATTAAAAGTGTCTCTCCTCTCACTCACCACTGCTCCCTTCTAATTGCTGCTTCCATCTCCATCTCTTCTTTCTCTCATCCTTACTTCTCTTGGAGAGAGATAAAGTGGACAGATACCAGTAACGCACGCAGGGGGGGTTTCCGAATACCTGGAAACCCCCCCTGATGAGCTGAATTTTCTTTTTTTGAGACGTGACAGATGTGTCTCTATCTCTGCAAAAGTCGCGATCGCGACCACGGACCTGCAGCAGCAGCAGCAGCAGCAGCAACAACAACAACAACAACAACAACAGAGAGCTATGTACTGTAGCTCTCTGCTGACAAAACAGAATGTCCAGTGGGAGCTGCTGGCTGTGCACAAACAGCAGCTCCCTCCGTCCTCGGCCTCACCGTCCTCACTGCTCACAGACCTACAGTAGGATGCATCAATGTATGTATGAATATTTATATATATATACTGTATATATATATATATATATATATATATATATATATATATATGCAGACATACATATACATGGAAACCCCCCTGGCTAAATCCTGCGTTTGCCCCTGGATACACAGTACCAATCAATCAGCGTCTAACAACCATTTTACAGGCTGCGTGTGAAAAATGACAGAAGCTGATTGGGTCGTACTTTATCTCTCTCCATTTTATCTCTCTCCAAGGTTTGATACAATACCCCCATTATGATTCCACTACTCCCCTCAATGCGCTTGTTTCCTCATTGCTTTAACTTCTTCCCCCATCTATTACTGCTAATGCTTTCTCTTTCTGGGCGGGATGTACTATTGCTTACTGCAGCGTTGTCTCTGCATTTCCGCGCTCTTCTTGTTATCGGAAATGTAGTGATAAATCTTCATAGGATATTTACTGGAGCTAAATGGCAGCAAAATATTATTTTGCTCTGCTTTTGTTTTATTTCTTTGTTTTTTAGTTATGTTTTTTTTTCCCTTTAAAAGCAAACTATGCAGCATATTGAACAATATTAAATGGACCTCCACCCTTTACAGGGGGACCCTGGCTTGGAAAATAGATGGTAGACTCATTATACAGTAATGCGCTTTTATACTATCCACTTATATTATTTTCTTATACTATACCCAAGCTCTTCACTTATACTATGCTGTTATAGTCATATTAGTTTCTTGTACTATGGGGTATATTTACTAAGCTCCCGATTTTGACCGAGATGGTGTTTTTTCTTCAAAGTGTCATCTCGGCCATTTACTAAACTCAAATCACGGCAGTGATGAGGGCATTCGTATTTTTATTGAAGTCAAAGAAAAAAATTACGAATGAATACACCATCGGTCAAATACGCCTGTTATTTGCTAGAACTCGGTAATTTACTAAAACTTGTATTTCACAAGCACTGCCGGCAATAGCCATACATACACTGCCGTGAATAAATACAAATCATAAAAAAAAAGCAGTTTTCAAATAGACCTGCTTTTTTTTACCGTGTTCTGATAGGCATGCACGGATCCATGAGATCTGTGCATGTTTATCAGTGGTAAGGGGTGGGAAAGTGTTAAATGTAAGAAAAAAAAATAAAAAAAGTAAAACCAGCCTCGGGCTCTTAGAGCCGGTCCTGGTTGTCAAAATATGGGGGGAAAAATGACAGGGGTTACCCCATATTTCGCTCCTGTAGTGTCAGTGAGGCTGCACACGGCAGAGAAAATAAAAAAAGTAAAACCAGCCTCGGGCTCTTTGAGCCGGTCCTGGTTGTCAAATATGGGGAAAAAAATGACAGGGGTTCCCCCATATTGCGCTCCTGTAGTGTCAGTGAGGCTGCACACGGCAGAGATACAATGTTGCGCCTATGCGCTCCATTGTATCCAATGGTGGGAACTTTGCGGTCAGCGGTGAGGTTACTTTCGGTCAACCGCTGACCGCAAAGTTCCCACCATTGGATACAATGGAGCGCATAGGCGCAACATTGTATCTCTGCCGTGTGCAGCCTCACTGACACTACAGGAGTGCACAGCCAATCAGGAGAGTGCCACAACGTGGCGCTCCTTGATTGGCTGAAGGGACCCTCTTTGACAGGAGTCAGGGGGGGTCCTGGCAGTCGGGGAAAGGGGTCCCATGTGTAAACATGGGACCCCTTTCAGTGCGTGGTCGGGTTTCTGGCTTGTTTTTTTGCCAAGTACGTGGATTATACAAAGAACAGAAGATACACTGGATTATGTGAGTATAATTTTTTTCACAGGTACCCCGAGGATTCTACATGGAGAAGAGGACCGACCCTCATGTGAACATAGGTAAGTATGTATGGAGGTGTGCATGTATGTAATAAACTTTTACTGTCATGGTGTGTGTGTCCTGTTTTTTGTTGGGTATTTTTTTAGTAGTAGTACTACAAGTACCAGCGGACCCGGTTTTCCACCGCATGCTGGTACTTTTGGTTCTCCAAGTACCAGCTTGCGGGGGAGGCTTGCTGGGACTTGTAGTACTGCTACTAAAAACAATATTCAGATTTTTTACACTTGGCTATCAGCCCCCCATCCGCCGCCCTTGAATGGGGGGGGCGGCAGCCTCGGGCTTCACCCCTGGCCCTTGGGTGGCTGGAGGGGTGGACCCCTTGATTTAAGGGGTTCCCACTCCTCCAGGGTATCCCGGCCAGGGGTGACTAGTTGGGGATGTAATGCCAGGGCCACCAGGACCACAATAAAAGTGTCCCCCGGCTGTGGCATTATGTACCTGGCTAGTGGAGCCCGGTGCTGGTTCAAAAAATACGGGGGACCCCTGCGCTTTTTGTCCCCCGTATTTTTTGCACCAGGACCAGGCGCAGAGCCCGGTGCTGGTTGATGAAATATGGGGGAACCCCTGTAATTTCCCCCCCCATATTTTGACAACCAGGACCGGCTCAAAGAGCCCGAGGCTGGTTTTGCTTAGGAGGGGGGACCCCACGCATTTTTTTTTTTTAACACTTTCTTTTTTTTACGAAAGGTGCACAATGAAGCCCTGCACGGATCTCACAGATTCGGCCGAGATTCATTGTGTTAATGTCGGCAGTGTTTTACTATTCACTCCCGTAAAACACTGCCAAAAAATACGAATGACATCGACATCGGAAAACACGAAAATGCAGAATACGACAGCATAGTAAATTAGTCGTAATAAATTCAAAAAGTTGCAATTTCACACATTCGATGTCATTCGTGTTTGAACTTTAACCTCATTCTGAAAATTACGAATTTTAGTAAATATACCCCTATGTCTTATCTTATGCTGTTACACTATTTACTTTTCATGTCATATTTCAATTTCATGTGTTTGGCTGTAATCACAGTGTTCAACAACTCTCTGCAGTACAGGGTAGGTGTATGTATGCTGACGTATACATTTCCAGCTGTAACCGGTACTCTACCGACACATGGGTGCAGTGCATTCTGAGGTCTGCCCTGTCTAAGGGCCTAATTCAGACCTGATCGCTCCTCTGCGAATTTGCAGAGGTTTGCGATTAGATATTCACTGTGCAGAGTGTAAAACCGCCCCATGCAAGTCTGCATACGTCGTGCGAAAATCAGTGTGAACGCCGGTCAGCTGCAAATCCGTTCGCAACTCACTCACCATCTAATGTTTTTTCCAGTCTGTGCAGTCTGTGCATAGCCCAGGACCTACTCCTACAGTGCGATACAAATAGGCTGATTGGGGCCGGAGCTGACATACATCTAATACTGTCATACTCAGGATTTGAACCCACAACCTTCCTTATTGCAGTCAGACACCTTACTCATGGAACTATTTGCTCCTGTATGGGATGTACTGTAAGACAGTATTTTGAAGTGTGTGCCTTAAATTAGCGCGTTGTGGTAAATGGATCATTTTCAAATTGGGCTAAAGTACTAAGTGGTGTGCCACAAGGGTCTGTACTTGGACCACTTTTGCTCAACATTTTCATCAACGACCTAACAGTAGGTCTAAAGAGCATGGTGTCAATTTTCGCAGACGACACCAAACTGTGTAAGGTTATAAATACAGAGGGGGATGCTGAGTCTCTTCAGAACGACTTAACTAAACTTGAAGCATGGGCAGCAAAATGGAGAATGAGATTCAACACAGACAAGTGTAAGGTAATGCACTGTGGGGGCAAGACCAAAAATAACACTTACATACTAAAAGGGGTAATATTAGGGGATTCTGTACTAGAAAAAGACTTAGGGGTTCACATAGATAACAAATTAAGCACCAGTACCCAAAGTAGGAGTGCAGCAAAGAAGGCTAATAAGATATTAGCATGCATAAAACGGAGAATTGATGCAAGGGACGAGAGTATTATACTCCCATTATATAAATCACTAGTGAGGCCTCATCTTGAATACTGTGTGCAATTTTGGGCACCATATTACAAAAAGGATATCCTGGAGCTAGAAAAGGTTCAGAGGCGGGCGACCAAACTAATCAAGGGCACGGAGACGTTGAAATACGAGGAAAGGCTTGCAAGGCTAGGCATGTTTACATTGGAAAAGAGGAGACTAAGAAGGGACATGATCAACATCTGCAATACACAGAGCTCGGGACCTGTTTTCTATAAAATCAGCACAGAGGACACGTGGTCACTCACTTAGGTTAGAGGAGAGGAGTTTCCGCACATTGGGGGTCATTCCGAGTTGTTCGCTCGTTGCCGATTTTCGCTATGCTGCGATTTGTTGCTAATTGCGCATGCGCAAGGCACGCAGGGCGCATGTGCTTAGTTATTTAACTAAAAACTTAGCAGATTTGCTGTGGATCCTGTGGCGCTTTTCAGTCGCTCTGCTGATCGGTGAATGATTGACAGGAAAGGGGCGTTTCTGGGTGGTAACTGAGCGTTTTCCGGGAGTGTGCTAAAAAACGCAGGCATGTCAGGGAAAAATGCAGGAGTGTCTGAAGAAACGGGGGAGTGGCTGGCCGAATGCAGGGCGTGTTTGTGACGTCAAACCAGGAACTAAACGGACTGAGCAGATCACAATCTGTGAGTAGGTCTGGAGCTACTCAGAAACTGCTTGAAAATATTTATTAGCAGTTCTGCTAATCTTTCGTTCGCTATTCTGCTAAGCTAAGATACACTCCCAGAGGGCGGCGGCCTAGCGTGTGCAATGCTGCTAAAAGCAGCTAGCGAGCGAGCGAACAACTCGGAATGAGGGCCCTTGAGGCGAAAAGGTTTTTTCACAGTAAGGACAATACGTGTTTGGAATTCCCTGCCTGAGAGAGTAGCAATGGCGGACTCAGTCAACACCTTTAAGAATGGGTTAGATAAATTCCTATTGGATAAAGATTTTCAGAGTTATGGTGCGTAGGCACGCATTATAGTTAATATAACTAGTACTAACAAAAATAACTAGTCCTATAATAAGACTACATAGGAGACCACAAATAGGTTGAACTTGATGGACAATTGTCTTTTTTCAACCGTAGTTACTAACTATGTTACTATGCTACTATGTTAAATAATGGGGTGTGTGACTGAAGGTGCTTAGGGGCGTGATGCGGTGATGGGGGCAGCCAGGTGATGCAGGTGCAGAACAGGACCCCTCTGTCTTGCGGTCAGTAGTGGATCTTGCCACGGGCAAGCAGGATTTTTGCCTGGGGCGCCACTGTCCCGAGGGCACCGCCGCCGTGGCAAGATCCGCTACTGGTGCCGTGCGCGATGACGTCAGGCGCACCGCACGGCATTGTGGAAGCAGCTATAGACGCTAGAGGTCATAATTGACCTCTAGTGTCTGTGCGGTGCTATGGGAGAGACGTCATGACATCCCCCATGACGTCCCTCATGACGTCATGACATCCCATAGATCCGAGGAGATCTGGCATCCGGAGACGGAGGACAGCAGCGGTCGGGAAGCAGGAGCGGGGCTGGTGAGTATTTTTTATTTATTTTTTATTTTTATTTTTTGGTAAGCGACACTACTAGGAGCATTAATACAGTGGGCACAGTACTGGGGGGACAACTACTGGGGGTAAAACTAATGGGGGCACAACTACTGATGCACAGTACTGGGGCAAAACTACTGGAGGCACAACTACAGGGGGCACAGCTACAGGGGGCACAGTACTGGGGGCAATACTAATGGGGGAAAAACTAATGGGGGCACAACTATTGAGGGCACAGTACTGGGGGCAAAATGACTGGAGGCACAACTACTGGGGGCACAGCTACAGGAGACAAAACTACTGGAGGCACAGCTACTGGGGGCACAGCTACAGAGGGCATAACTGTGACCACGCCCCTTCCCCATCGAGGCATGCCCATATTTTTTGGCGGGCCCCTGTTTTGCCTGTCATTATTACTTTCCTCTTTTTAAATATTTTAATTTTGGCTTACAGTTATCTAGCTGTCACTGCATTGGTGAACATGCAATACCGTGTTATATCTTGGAAAATTTCTCTGACTCTAGCGATGCTGGGGCAGCAATAATCTGGGTATTACCAACACAGGACATCACTTTCATGCAATGAAATATTGGTGATCACACAACTGGCATTTGCTGCCGATGTCCTCAGTGAGATCACTTTTCTTATGTGTCTAATTAATGATTAGGCAAACAAAACAGAAAAAATGCTTGACAAAAGAACTGCCATGGGCTAATTAGAATACTGCTTTCCCACGCTAGAATGCATCCAGATGATCCTCTGCATACTTGCATTTTTAAAAAGGATTAAAGAACAAAGTTTAATAAAGTCACTTGACATTTGGGAACACAAGAACACAAGCAGCAGTATTTACACAAGAATCGGTTGCCTTCCAGCTCCCTGTTGATCTAAGCAGTGGTGGATCACTAAAGCTTACAATGGCATTGGAGAGGGCACATGTTATCACAAGATTTATATTAGTGGAACTCTTGTGTGATATGTACTATCTAAAGCTAAATACCACAGGAATTTGGCTTCTTAAACTTGAGTACAATCTTAAGTGGTCCCACCCCGATAAACATTTTCTGATGACATCATACACAATCCCAAAGGATATAATTACTGCACTGATGACATCACATAAAATAAATCTCCCTCTCACCTAGATAGCTATTGCAGCACCTGCAATTGTGCAATTGTGCAATGAAGTACTCAGGTACCACAGTGGAATTTGCTGTCCTTTTTTATCCAGTGCCCTCTGACATCAGAACATGTGACCCAGATGTGAGTATGCACATCTGATTATAAAAGAGAGAAGAAAAGGTACAGTCACACCTAGTGATGTCTAGTCACATATTACCACTTCATCATGATTGCATGACTTGGTAATGGTTTATTTTTGTAAAATACATATTTACTTACAGTAAAGTGGCTCGGTCCACATGGGCGTTATACACTATTAGTCACAAGTCCAACAAACAATAGATCATTTCCCAGAATCCTCAGTATCTACAATATTTGACACTAGTTATTTATTTATATACATATATATATATATATATATATATATATATCACTCCAATAGACAACGGCACTCGGAGATCATAAACCAGGTGAAGAATTTATTTCATATCATTGACGTTTCGGGGCAGCAAGCCCCGTCCTCAGAATGAACACAGAAGAAATACAAGGTGAAAAACACTTACCCCTATAAATAGGACCCCACACCGCCGGCGTCGTCAACCTTCATTTCCGCCCTCGAGTCCCCTTCACCCTGCCGCATCCGCCGCGTCATTTCCGAGTACAAGTCTAACGGTTACCAAGGGAACGCAAGCCTGCGTTCCACCGCCAGCCGGCGCTGCGGTCCACAGCTACCAGACGTGGGAAGTTCAGACAGGGAGGGCTCTGTGAGGGAGGAAAAAAAGGGATCGGAAACGCCCACCTAAAATAATACAGTAACTAAATCCCTATACACAATGTACAAGCACATAGTAAACATTCAAGACAATCAAGGCAATAGTTAAAAACAAATGCGGAGTCTGAGAGAAAATACACTGACAAGTACCTGCAGCACATATATCTAAATAGCCAATATAGGATTACAACACATTATCCCATACAAACAAGGGCAAGCAGCAGTGCTATAGAGCACAAGATAAATATTCGGAGTTCAACGCTATACCAATGTGTTCCAATTAATTTTCTCATTAAGACCACCTGGAGAAATAGTTCCCAAACAGGTATCCAACGTGCTTCCTTAATAAGTAGAGATTTGGATCTATCCCCCCCACGAAGTGACAGGGGGACATGATCAATCATGAAATACCGGAGGGATTCTAAAGAGTGGCCAGCCTATTTGAAATGTTTGGCCACCGGTTGGTCAATCAATTTACCTTCAAGGGTTAATTTAATAGCCGACCTGTGGGCAGCCATTTGTTCAGAGAACTTACGAATGGTTTGCCCAACATAAAACAATCCACAAGGGCAAATGATGATGTAAATGACATGAGTGGTGGAACAGGTAAGTACGAATCTGATGTCATATTTTTTATTCTCACAATGGGGATGTTGAAAGGCTTTACAGCTAAACATGTAACTGCAGCGGTAACACCCAGGTGCTTTGTAATGTACATTAGGCAATTGGGATGCTCCCATCCCGGTGATGTCTGTTCTAACCACTCTGTCTCTAATGTTCCTCCCACGTCTAAATGCCATCATTGGAGTGGACCGATGTAGCCCTTTCAGATCTGGGTCAGTAGATACTATGGGCCATAATGCCCGAGTGGCCCGTCTCATAATGGGATTAGAAGTAGAAAAATCACAGGGGAACGGGATTTTCGGCCTCCGTTGCTTCCCAGAAGGTTTAAGAAGCGCATGCCTGGGTATTGCCAACACCTCCATCTTATTGGTCTGTAGCAGACTATTATCATAGCCACGGGCCAAAAATTTCTTAATCAATGCATCAATTTCCCTATTGAGTACCACTGGATCACTGACAATGCGTGCAATACGCATCATCTGGGATCGGGGTAGGCCATTCTTCAACGGTTCAGGGTGATGGCTGGATGCCGTCAAAAGGGTATTACGATCGGTGGATTTGTGAAACACCTCAGTAGTCAGAATGCCATTATTCACCCTAATAGCTACGTCCAGAAAATGCGCCTCACTGGTACTACAAGTAAATGTAAATTTAACGGGGGAATCTCTGCAATTGATGTCTGACATTATCTTTTTAAAGGAACTTTTATCACCCTTCCATAATAGGAAGATATCGTCGATATAGCGACAAAACATTAGAATATTATCTCTGATATCCTGATTATTAAAAAACAACTCCTTTTCTTGGACAAACATAAATATATTAGCGTACGATGGGGCAACAGGGGACCCCATCGCACACCCCCTGAGTTGCAGAAAGAACTGTCCGTCAAACAAAAAATAGTTACGACGGAGAGTTAGTTCTAGCAGGGTCAAAAACAAATCATGGTCAAACATCTCAACAGGAAGATGAGAACTAAGAAATGAAGACATAGCTGCCAAACCCCCAGTGTGAGGGATCACAGTATAAAGACTGCATACATCTAAACAGCAAAGTAACGTTCCTTCAGGGAGTGATCTATACTCCTGTAATTTTAACAGGAACGAAGTAGTGTCTTTCAAGAATGTTGATTGAAGAGGAAGATACGGTTGCAGGATGGAATCCAGAAGCTGCGCCACTGGCCTATACAGAGAGTCAGGGGCGGAGATGATCGGTCTGCCCGGGGGTTTGAGACTATTTTTGTGCAATTTGGGCAATGTGTACAGCACTGGTACTCTAGGATATTTAATAGACAGTGCTTTTAACATTTTAGCTGGTAATTTGCCCTCCACCACAGCCAAATTTAGAATATGAACCGTTCCTTCTGATATTTGGATGTTGGGTCCGTAGTCAGCTTTTGATAAACTTCCACGTGTGCCAATTGCGAATATATCTCCGCTTTATAATCTTCCAGGTTCAGGATTACAATGGCCCCGCCCTTATCGGCGGGCCTAATCACTATGTCATCATAGGAACCCAATGAGACGAGAGCTTGAGACTCGTCTCTGGAAAGATTAAATTTGATTTTAGATGGAGCAGTAGTAAATTTAATAATAAACTCATCCAATAGTCTATGGAACGCTTTCAAAGAGGCATTCGCGGAAAATGGATCATACGAGGATCTGGATGATTTTTTCAAAAACGCGGAAAAAATAGAGGTCTCAGAGTCTTCCAGTCTGTCTTGGAAATGTTCTCTTAAGCGAAGTTTGCGTGAGAATGCATGCAAGTCCCTATTCCAGTTAAAGGGGTCATGAAGATTTGTGGGGACAAAACTAAGTCCTTTATTAAGAACCGCCAGTTCAGTGGTGTTCAACACCCGATCAGAAAGATTAAAAATTAGCGGTTCTTGCGTTGTGTCACAGCTCTTACCCCTTTTGTTTTGGCCACCCCGGCGGGTGGGAGTGATCTTATAGGGTTTGCTGATTCTCGCGATGTGCCCTCTAAAGGGATACTTGAAGGGGAAGACAATACACAGGATTGGATCCTGAAGCTTGAGAATCAGTGTACACAATATAAACGTGATCTCCTTAAGTTCAAAAGGAATAAGAAACTTACGGTTGATACCGACTATGAGGAGAACCAAGTTTACCGTTGGTTAGCTGGGGGAAATCCCACTGACACAACCAAGAGCCGGCCACGTATGAGAAGACCATGGTTCCGTAAGTCTTATCGGAAAGAAGGTACTCAGAAATCCAGTTCTGAGAGCGAATTTGCAACATCAGAAACTGAAGACGCTTCTGCCCCTTCAAGTATCCCTTTAGAGGGCACATCGCGAGAATCAGCAAACCCTATAAGATCACTCCCACCCGCCGGGGTGGCCAAAACAAAAGGGGTAAGAGCTGTGACACAACGCAAGAACCGCTAATTTTTAATCTTTCTGATCGGGTGTTGAACACCACTGAACTGGCGGTTCTTAATAAAGGACTTAGTTTTGTCCCCACAAATCTTCATGACCCCTTTAACTGGAATAGGGACTTGCATGCATTCTTACGCAAACTTCGCTTAAGAGAACATTTCCAAGACAGACTGGAAGACTCTGAGACCTCTATTTTTTCCGCGTTTTTGAAAAAATCATCCAGATCCTCGTATGATCCATCTTCCATGAATGCCTCTTTGAAAGCGTTCCATAGACTATTGGATGAGTCTATTATTAAATTTACTACTGCTCCATCTAAAATCAAATTTAATCTTTCCAGAGACGAGTCTCAAGCTCTCGTCTCATTGGGTTCCTATGATGACATAGTGATTAGGTCCGCCGATAAGGGCGGGGCCATTGTAATCCTGAACCTGGAAGATTATAAAGCGGAGATATATTCGCAATTGGCACACGTGGAAGTTTATCAAAAGCTGACTACGGACCCAACATCCAAATATCAGAAGGAACTGGTTCATATTCTAAATTTGGCTGTGGTGGAGGGCAAATTACCAGCTGAAATGTTAAAAGCACTATCTATTAAATATCCTAGAGTACCAGTGCTGTACACATTGCCCAAATTGCACAAAAATAGTCTCAAACCCCCGGGCAGACCGATCATCTCCGCCCCTGACTCTCTGTATAGGCCAGTGGCGCAGCTTCTGGATTCCATCCTGCAACCGTATCTTCCTCTTCAATCAACATTCTTGAAAGACACTACTTCGTTCCTGTTAAAATTACAGGAGTATAGATCACTCCCTGAAGGAACGTTACTTTGCTGTTTAGATGTATGCAGTCTTTATACTGTGATCCCTCACACTGGGGGTTTGGCAGCTATGTCTTCATTTCTTAGTTCTCATCTTCCTGTTGAGATGTTTGACCATGATTTGTTTTTGACCCTGCTAGAACTAACTCTCCGTCGTAACTATTTTTTGTTTGACGGACAGTTCTTTCTGCAACTCAGGGGGTGTGCGATGGGGTCCCCTGTGGCCCCATCGTACGCTAATATATTTATGTTTGTCCAAGAAAAGGAGTTGTTTTTTAATAATCAGGATATCAGAGATAATATTCTAATGTTTTGTCGCTATATCGACGATATCTTCCTATTATGGAAGGGTGATGAAAGTTCCTTTAAAAAGATAATGTCAGACATCAATTGCAGAGATTCCCCCGTTAAATTTACATTTACTTGTAGTACCAGTGAGGCGCATTTTATTAGGGTGAATAATGGCATTCTGACTACTGAGGTGTTTCACAAATCCACCGATCGTAATACCCTTTTGACGGCATCCAGCCATCACCCTGAACCGTTGAAGAATGGCCTACCCCGATCCCAGATGATGCGTATTGCACGCATTGTCAGTGATCCAGTGGTACTCAATAGGGAAATTGATGCATTGATTAAGAAATTTTTGGCCCGTGGCTATGATAATAGTCTGCTACAGACCAATAAGATGGAGGTGTTGGCAATACCCAGGCATGCGCTTCTTAAACCTTCTGGGAAGCAACGGAGGCCGAAAATCCCGTTCCCCTGTGATTTTTCTACTTCTAATCCCATTATGAGACGGGCCACTCGGGCATTATGGCCCATAGTATCTACTGACCCAGATCTGAAAGGGCTACATCGGTCCACTCCTATGATGGCATTTAGACGTGGGAGGAACATTAGAGACAGAGTGGTTAGAACAGACATCACCGGGATGGGAGCATCCCAATTGCCTAATGTACATTACAAAGCACCTGGGTGTTACCGCTGCAGTTACATGTTTAGCTGTAAAGCCTTTCAACATCCCCATTGTGAGAATAAAAAATATGACATCAGATTCGTACTTACCTGTTCCACCACTCATGTCATTTACATCATCATTTGCCCTTGTGGATTGTTTTATGTTGGGCAAACCATTCATAAGTTCTCTGAACGAATGGCTGCCCACAGGTCGGCTATTAAATTAACCCTTGAAGGTAAATTGATTGACCAACCGGTGGCCAAACATTTCAAACAGGCTGGCCACTCTTTAGAATCCCTCCGGTATTTCATGATTGATCATGTCCCCCTGTCACTTCGTGGGGGGGATAGATCCAAATCTCTACTTATTAAGGAAGCACGTTGGATCACCCGTTTGGGAACTATTTCTCCAGGTGGTCTTAATGAGAAAATTAATTGGAACACATTGGTATAGCGTTGAACTCCGAATATTTATCTTGTGCTCTATAGCTCTGCTGCTTGCCCTTGTTTGTATGGGATAATGTGTTGTAATCCTATATTGGCTATTTAGATATATGTGCTGCAGGTACTTGTCAGTGTATTTTCTCTCAGACTCCGCATTTGTTTTTAACTATTGCCTTGATTGTCTTGAATGTTTACTATGTGCTTGTACATTGTGTATAGGGATTTAGTTACTGTATTATTTTAGGTGGGCGTTTCCGATCCCTTTTTTTCCTCCCTCACAGAGCCCTCCCTGTCTGAACTTCCCACGTCTGGTAGCTGTGGACCGCAGCGCCGGCTGGCGGTGGAACGCAGGCTTGCGTTCCCTTGGTAACCGTTAGACTTGTACTCGGAAATGACGCGGAGGATGCGGCAGGGTGAAGGGGACTCGAGGGCAGAAATGAAGGTTGACGACGCCGGCGGTGTGGGGTCCTATTTATAGGGGTAAGTGTTTTTCACCTTGTATTTCTTCTGTGTTCATTCTGAGGACGGGGCTTGCTGCCCCGAAAACGTCAATGATATGAAATAAATTCTTCACCTGGTTTATGATCTCCGAGTGCCGTTGTCTATTGGAGTGATATTACATTGCTTTAACTGGCACCGGAGCATGTTGATGGTAGGATTTGAGTGCCGGCATACACTGGAAGGATATATATATATATATATATATATATATATATATATATTATATACACACACAAGTCAATAGAATCGAGCACCCTGTGTAAATAATTCAGCGACCTGTGTGCCTTTGCTATAATAATAAGAATCCTCTATTGCAAAAACGTATTCTGCAGTAAGCACGGCACTGCAGGATTTTATCTAAAAAGCTCAAACGTTCAAACATAGAAGCCATCCATCATACAGTACCTCCCAAGTTGAATCGCAAAAGATTCAGGACCTGGCACGCCGGAGGCTCACCCGCTCCTGAAAAAGGGGTGGGGCCTTGGATAAAAGGAACAGCGCCTCAGCTAAAGGGGTTGGGGTCTCACTTCCTGACCCCCGTTATCGTCGCTTTTGGGTCATGCCATGCACATGCTCACGGCATCTATTCAGTGATCACCGGGCTGCTTTGCAGAGCTGTGCAGCGGTGATCACAGTCTCTCCCAACTTGCCACCCCATCCGCAGGATACTGTGGCCTGCAGGCGGGACAGCAGGACAGTGTCCGAATAGCGGGACTGAAATCAGGACAGTTGGGAGGTATACAATCCATAATAATGAGCTTTCTTACTAAGTAGAGAGCTGCAGCCTGACCGGAGGTTAGCCGACAATCGCCGGGCACTAGGACCCTGTGATTTGCAAGAGCCCCAACCTCATCTTCTTCGTATGCGCGGCACTGTCTGCTGCGAACTGCAGTAACCCCAGCCAGCCCGGCTGCCGGCATAAACTCACACAGCAAAGGACAAGACTGTTAGGGTCTCCTGCCCTGTGCTGCCACGTCGTCATGGCAACCGGGAGACAAGTGCTAGCGGAGTAACCTGAGCGCAGCTGATACTCCGGTTCGGGTCTTTTGCTGTGCAGTGGTTACAGGCTCTGTGCACGGCAGGGGATCCGGTGCTGGTTTTTGTGCTCACAGTCTGTGAGGTCTGAGTGGGGCGTGGACAGCACCTGCTTTATAAGGCCTCTTCTCAGGTTAAGCAGATGCTGCTGAATCTTTGTTGGTTAGTCAGTTTCTGAAAGTTAGCCAGTACTGTGTAGCTTTGTATTTGTTGTTGCTTACTGCACATAGGCCTGGGGATTTGGTACTACACTCTGCCAATCCAGACCTAGCAGTAAGACTGGAGTCAGTCGTTTAGCTTGCTGGGGTTCTTTTACTACTCTGTGAACTTAGCAAGTTTGCGGCTGTATTCTAAGACTTGCCTGCCTAATCCTGTCTCACTGTGCAAGGTGTCAGGTGTCAGCTTAGTGGCAGTAAGCTGAACCTGTGCACGGCAAGTGAGAATTAGGATTGTGGAGACTCTCCTTGTGTCTATCATTCCATCTCTGACCAAGGAGTTTACTGCCACACCCGTTGGTAACCCTTTAGGGTTTTGCTGTTGCCCTTAGCAACAGCATTTCGGGTTCTCTACGTATTAAAACACAACATCTTGCTTTTCCCATCTGAGCATTACTAATACTAGGGAGACACCCAGTTCCTTAGCCTCTGGGCTTCTCTGTTCACTTTGTGTGTATTTTGTTACCCTATCACCTTCTGTGTACGTAATGTCATATTTCCCAGTCTGTCTGTGAGTTCATTTGTTTTGCATACCTATCAGTTCAAACACCAGTACATTCCTGCAGGCACTGGAGTGCATAACAGTTCTGACACCTGTACATTCCTGCAGGCACTGGTGTGCATAACATATTCAGCAGCCTAATACTCCTGTTGAAATTTTGTGGATATATGGAGCATACCCCTCAAAATACGTTGCAACAGGTGGTCGATCAGGTGCAGGTCCTGACTCGACAATTTAATGATTTGTCCATTAAAATGCACACCTCCCAGGCCGCTGGCGGAGCTCCCGCAGCAGCAGCACCTTCAGGGGTTAAGGAGCCGAAAGTAAATCTCCCGGATCGTTTTTCTGGAGATCGCTCGCAGTTCTTTTGTTTCAAGGAGAGCTGCAAGCTATACTTCCGGCTTAGGCCTCAGTCTTCTGGGTCGGAGATTCAGCGGGTGGGCATAGTGATTTCCTTGCTACAAGGAGACCCACAGGTCTGGGCATATGGGTTGCAGCCTGACTGTCCGTCGCTTAAAAGTGTTGATGCTTTTTTTACGTCACTGGGCATGTTGTATGATGACCCTGACAAGACGGCCTCAGCCGAGGCTCAGATTTCGATCCTTAAGCAAGGGCGAAGGCCAGTTGAGGTTTACTGTACGGAGTTTCGGAGGTTGGCCCATGATACCCAGTGGAATGACCCAGCCCTGAGACACCAGTACCGAAGAGGTCTTTCTAACCAGATAAAGGACCAACTGGTACAATATCCCTTGCCTGATAGCTTGGATCAGCTCATGCAGTTATCCATCCGGGTGGATAGACGGCTGAGAGAGCATAGGCTTGAAAGGGAGACTGAGGTTTCCTTCTTTCCCAAGGGAACCTCAGACTCTGAGGAATTTTCCGAGGAGCCTATGCAGATTGGGGCTACCCGCCTCTCCTCGCGTGAGAAGACGCGGAGGAGACAGCTGGGGTTGTGTTTGTACTGTGGGAATAAAGGTCATGTGGTAGTATCATGCCGGAAAACTTCAGGGCCTGAGGGTGATGGGAAATATCCTGTCAGGCCAGAAGTCAGAATTTCCCAAGAAGACTTTTATCATTCCGGTGACCTTGAAGATCCTCGGTCAAACTGTCAAGACTGAAGCCTTTGTGGACAGTGGGGCCGACGGGGTTTTTATGGACCGCCAATTCGCCCTGAAACACTCTGTTCCCTTAGTACCCTTGGCATCGGAAATTGAGATTTGTGGGTTAAACGGGGAACCATTATCCCAAGGTAAAATTACCTCTTGCACTAGCCAGATTTCTTTGTTTATTGGAGCCACACACTCTGAAAAATTGTCCTTTTATGTGACTGTCTGTACTTTTGCCCCATTGGTGTTGGGGTTACCCTGGTTAAGGGCCCACAATCCTCAATTTGACTGGGTCTCTGGGGAGATTCTTAGTTGGGGTACTGATTGTTTCAGGAGTTGCTTGAGCCTTCCAGTCAGGCTCTCGCAGCTAAGTTTGCCAGGATTGCCAGGGTGTTATGCAGATTTTGCGGACGTGTTCTCCAAAAAAGTTGCAGAGGTACTACCTCCCCATCGCCCCTATGACTGTGCCATTGATTTGTTGCCAAATGCTAAGCTTCCCAAGAGCAGGTTGTACTCCCTGTCACGTCCTGAGACTCAGGCTATGGCAGAGTACATTCAGGAGAACTTGGCTAAGGGATTTATCAGACCTTCACAGTCTCCAGTTGGGTCGGGGTTCTTCTTTGTGGGTAAAAAGGACGGTTCGTTGCGACCCTGCATCGACTTCAGGGAATTGAACCGTATCACGATTAAAAACTCATACCCACTGCCTCTCATTTCGGTCTTGTTTGACCAGCTTCGTACTGCCACCATTTTTTCTAAGATTGACCTACGCGGTGCGTACAATCTAATCCGAATAAGAGAGGGGGATGAATGGAAGACTGCCTTTAATACCCACTCAGGGCATTATGAATATTTGGTGATGCCTTTTGGGCTCTGTAATGCCCCGGCAGTCTTCCAGGATTTCATGAATGATGTGCTCAGGGAATATTTGGATAGATTCTTAGTTGTATACTTAGATGACATCCTAATCTTCTCCCATTCCCTGGAGGAACATCGGAAGCATGTACGCTTAGTCCTCCAGAAACTCAGAGACCACCGGCTTGGGGCGAAGCTGGAGAAGTGCGAATTTGAAGTTCAGCAAATCGCATTTCTAGGATATATTATCTCCCCAGAAGGTTTCCAAATGGAGGGTTCCAAGGTACAGGCAGTCCTGGATTGGGTGCAGCCCACTAGTTTGAAGGCGCTTCAGCGTTTCCTGGGCTTTGCGAATTTTTATAGATGATTTATCGCTGGATTTTCGTCTATAGTGGCGCCCTTGGTGGCACTCACTAAGAAAGGGGCAGATGTTGCTCACTGGTCTTGTGAGGCTAAAGCGGCTTTTGCCCGTCTCAAAAGGGCATTTGTATCGGCCAAGGTGCTGCGACACCCAGATCCAGAGCGTCCTTTTGTGGTGGAGGTGGATGCCTCTGAGATGGGTATTGGGGCAGTGCTTTCTCAGATGGGAGTGTCTGATAATCGCCTTCATCCCTGTGCTTACTTTTCCCGTAAATTTTCGCCTGCCGAGATGAATTATGACGTGGGTAACCGGGAATTGTTGGCTATTAAGGATGCACTCGAGGAGTGGAGACACTGGCTTGAGGGGGCTAAGTTTGTGGTCTCAATTCTCACCGACCATAAGAATCTGGCATATTTAGAGTCAGCGAAGCGTCTCAATGCCAGGCAGGCACGATGGGCTTTGTTTTTTGCTCGCTTTAATTTTTTGATAACATATCGCCCTGGGTCAAAAAACATCAAGGCTGATGCGCTCTCGCGGAGTTTTGCTCCAATCCAGGAGACCGCCGAGGAGCCGTTGCCCATTGTGTCCCCATCATGTATTAAAGTGGGCATTACTCAGGACCTCTTATCATTAGTCCTTAGAGCACAGGAGCAGGCTCCTCCAGACCTTCCGGTAGGTCTTTTGTTTGTGCCTCCTAGGTTAAGACAGCGAGTGTTCCTGGAATTCCATGCCAAGAAGTCGGCAGGTCACCCGGGTATTGCCAGAACTCGGGAGTTGCTATCTAGGGCGGTGTGGTGGCCCTCGGTGGCTAAGGATGTGGATCAGTGGGTTCGGGCATGTGACATCTGTGCCCGAAATAAGACTCCTAGAGGGGTTCCTGTTGGCCCATTACATCCACTCTCTATCCCATCTAAGCCATGGACCCACATTTCAATGGATTTTGTGGTGGACTTGCCCAAATCCTCGGGGATGACAGCCATCTGGGTTGTCGTTGACAGGTTTTCGAAGATGGCGCACTTCGTTCCACTGGTTGGGCTGCCATCGGCCAGACGCCTGTCTGAATTATTTATGCTGCATGTTGTGCGTCTCCACGGGTTGCCACTTGATGTGGTCTCTGACCGCGGATCCCAGTTTGTGGCCAAATTCTGGAGGGCATTTTGTTCCGATCTCCAGATTTCTGTTAGCTTGTCGTCAGGCTACCATCCGCAGTCTAATGGGCAGACTGAAAGGGTGAACCAGTCCTTGGAGCAGTTCCTCAGGTGTTATGTCTCCAAGTGTCAGACTGACTGGGTTGCTCATCTGTCCATGGCGGAGTTTGCCTATAACAACGCGGCTCACTCTGCTACAGGGATCTCTCCCTTCCTTTGTGTGTATGGGCATCATCCTAAGGCCAATTCTTTTGACCCCCTGGACTCCACACCTGGTGGTTCCTCTGTGGTTTCGGTCCTTAGAGGTATTTGGCGGAAAGTGAAGAAAGCCCTTGTGTCTGTGTCATTAGTGACCAAAAGGGTTTTTGATAAGCGGAAAAGACCCTGCAGCTTCAAATTAGGAGACTTCGTCTGGTTGTCTACCAAGAATTTGAAGTTGAGACAGCCATCTCATAAGTTAGGCCCCCGGTTCATCGGCCCTTATAAGATCACCAGGGTTATCAATCCGGTGGCATTTCAGTTAGATCTGCCCCGTTCTTTGGGTATCAATAAAACATTTCATTGTTCCCTTTTAAAACGGGCGATTAGTAATCCTTCTTCCAGTGGAAGACCTTCCCCTCTTCTGATACGTGGCCAGAGGGAGTTTGTTGTTGAAAGGATTCTTGACTCCAAGATGGTTCGGGGTCGGCTGTCATTTTTGGTGCACTGGAAGGGGTATGGCCCGGAGGAGCGGTCGTGGGTGCGCAGTTGTGATCTTCATGCCCCCAGACTGATACGCTCTTTCTTCTCGCAGTTCCCCGTTAAACCCGGTGGTAGGGGTTCTTTGACCCCTCGTCAGAGGGGGGGTACTGTTAGGGTCTCCTGCCCTGTGCTGCCACGTCGTCATGGCAACCGGGAGACAAGTGCTAGCGGAGTAACCTGAGCGCAGCTGATACTCCGGTTCGGGTCTTTTGCTGTGCAGTGGTTACAGGCTCTGTGCACGGCAGGGGATCCGGTGCTGGTTTTTGTGCTCACAGTCTGTGAGGTCTGAGTGGGGCGTGGACAGCACCTGCTTTATAAGGCCTCTTCTCAGGTTAAGCAGATGCTGCTGAATCTTTGTTGGTTAGTCAGTTTCTGAAAGTTAGCCAGTACTGTGTAGCTTTGTATTTGTTGTTGCTTACTGCACATAGGCCTGGGGATTTGGTACTACACTCTGCCAATCCAGACCTAGCAGTAAGACTGGAGTCAGTCGTTTAGCTTGCTGGGGTTCTTTTACTACTCTGTGAACTTAGCAAGTTTGCGGCTGTATTCTAAGACTTGCCTGCCTAAATCCTGTCTCACTGTGCTAGGTGTCAGGTGTCAGCTTAGTGGCAGTAAGCTGAACCTGTGCACGGCAAGTGAGAATTAGGATTGTGGAGACTCTCCTTGTGTCTATCATTCCATCTCTGACCAAGGAGTTTACTGCCACACCCGTTGGTAACCCTTTAGGGTTTTGCTGTTGCCCTTAGCAACAGCATTTCGGGTTCTCTACGTATTAAAACACAACATCTTGCTTTTCCCATCTGAGCATTACTAATACTAGGGAGACACCCAGTTCCTTAGCCTCTGGGCTTCTCTGTTCACTTTGTGTGTATTTTGTTACCCTATCACCTTCTGTGTACGTAATGTCATATTTCCCAGTCTGTCTGTGAGTTCATTTGTTTTGCATACCTATCAGTTCAAACACCAGTACATTCCTGCAGGCACTGGAGTGCATAACAGTTCTGACACCTGTACATTCCTGCAGGCACTGGTGTGCATAACAAAGACCCCACATAGCCAGGAAAACAGCATGGTGGCCGGCCTGGTCAGTGGCTATGGGGTGAGAGGAGGTACATTAATATGGGGGCTA
Organism: Pseudophryne corroboree; assembly: GCF_028390025.1. Classification (NCBI taxonomy): domain Eukaryota; kingdom Metazoa; phylum Chordata; class Amphibia; order Anura; family Myobatrachidae; genus Pseudophryne; species Pseudophryne corroboree. The sequence continues at coordinate 67,882,224 of NC_086453.1, forward strand.
GCAAAACCAGAATAATGGTGGGGGACAGAGGGGGAATATGCACTGTCACCATGTGCATGACCCGCTGTCCTACTGTCCCATGTGTATGTCACCCTGTGTAAGGAATGTCCTACTGTCGCCCTGTGTATGTCCCTCTGTCACCCTGTGTATAGTATGTTCCACTGTCATCCTGTGTATGTCCCTCTGTCACCCTGTGTACAGTATGTCCCTCTGTCACCCTGTATACAGTATGTCGCTCTGTCACCCTGTGTATAGTATGTTCCACTGTCATCCTGTGTATGTCCCTCTGTCACCCTGTATACAGTATGTCGCTCTGTCACCCCTGTATGTGCCCCTGTGTCACCTTGGTTATGTCCCTCTGTCACCCCTGTATGTGCCCCTCTGTCACCTTGGTTATGTCCCTCTGTCACTCCATGTGTATTCGCCACTGTCACCCTGTGTATTCGCCACTGTCACCCTGTGTATGTACCACTTTCACCCTGTGTATGTCCCTCTATTACCCCTGTGTATGTCCTTCTGTCACCCTGTGTATGGCCCTCTGTCACCCCTGTATATGTCACCCAGTGTATGTCACTCTGTCACCCTGTATGTGCCTCTGTCACCTTGGTTATGTGCCTCTGTCACTCCATGTGTATGCGCCACTGTCACCCTGTGTATGCCCCTCTGTCACCCTGTATGTGCCCCTCTGTCACCTTGGTTATGTGCCTCTGTCACTCCATGTGTATGCGCCACTGTCACCCTGTATGTGCCCCTCTGTCACCTTGGTTATGTCCCTCTGTCACTCCATGTGTATGCGCCACTGTCACCCTGTATGTGTCCCTCTGTCACCCTGTATGTGTCCCTCTGTCACCTTGGTTATGTGCCTCTGTCACTCCATGTGTATGTGCCACTGTCACCCTGTGTATGCCCCTCTGTCACCCTGTATGTGCCCTTCTGTCACCTTGGTTAAGTGCCTCTGTCACTCCATGTGTATGCTCCACTGTCACCCTGTGTACGCCCCTCTGTCACCCTGTATACTGTATGTCACCCAGTGTATGTCCCTCTGTCACCCTTGTATATGTCACCCTGTGTATGTCCCTCTGTCACACCCCTTTTAGTAAGACCACACCCCTTTTCTGGCAGCGTGCACAAATATACTTGGTACCACTAACCTTCGACCTCCCCCTATCATGGTGATGATCCCATTGCCATTTTCTTCTGAATCCACCCCTGCATGATATTTTTCAGAGCACTGCCAAATATTAAATATTGCATCTTATGACACATACAGTTTACAGCTGAAACCCTTCCATACAGGACTGGTGGGTAGACGGATTTCTAGTTAGAAGTCAGCTGTCTGCTGTAACATTTGTACAGATTAGTATTGCAGACCAGTTTCCCAAGTCATGTCCCTATTTGTTTGCCTCTCCCTTATTTATTGTTGTTGTTCTCTTTTAAATTATAGGGTTCAGGAGGTAAGTTATAGATTTTATCTCCAATTTGTTTTCAGGGCAGTATGTACTTACTTTGCGGTGTACATCCCACCACACATCACATCCATACTAATTGCATATGTACTAACTCTCCCGATAAGAGCTGTCCTTCCCGGTGTGCTCTGGTTCCTGAATTTCCGGGTTTATGACCCGGGAAGGAAGCGGTGGCCATGGGGCATGCTGGGAGGGATCCGATCGGATCCCTCACACAGCAAGACGCAGAAAAAAGCCCATAGGCTTCTATAGTGTAATTACCCTCAGTGTCGGTGCCCAGGTGTCAGGGCTTTAGTACATTTGGAAATGTGGTAAAAATTCTGAAAACAGGGTTTTTACCACATTTCTTCTTTGGTACATCCTGACCTGTGGGATTTTGAGTCACGGAAATATTTTTGGTATTAGGGGGTATATTTATATTTTTGGTATTAGGGGGTATATTTACTAAAGGACGATTTTCAGTTGCAATCCATTTTCCGGTGATTTTGAGGTGATTTGGCGATGCATTTGGCAATCACGTATTTACTAAAGGCAAAATTGTCTCAAAATCCCTAGAAATTTTAATTCACACACAAACAGAACTTCAAATAGACCATCGGTACTTCACCATAATCATCAATAGGAAAAGCTCATTTACTAACAGTCGATTTGAAAATAGAACCTCAAATTTTCAATAGAACCACCAGAAACAGTTCTCTCTTGATTTTATATCGTGTAGAATCGTCTGAAACTTTAATATGATGGAACATACATGGCAGCGAAGCATGTGGTGCTCTCCGGCTGCATAAACCATGACACTGAAAGGCACAACAAAGATTAAAAAAAATTGTGGATATGCAAATTAGCACAGGAATGAAGGTGTTTGTGGGTAAAACAGTGCATGTGACCTGTTTTTGCCAATAGGAATGCTTTTGTATAATTTTGTCTACTTGGGGTACATTTTTTATAGATTTTTTAATAGATTTTTTAGTTTTCTTTTTTGGCAATTTTTTATCGATTTTTGGTGAATAGAGCACATTTAGAACTTCAATTAGTACTCAGCGATTTTAAGATGGAACTCAAAATCGACTTTTAGTAAATATACCCTTAGGTATCTAGAAACATTTGTGCTGGAAGCAGTTCATACAGTAAATCCTTTATTCATCATTTATTGAGCAAAATATTTAAAGAAGATGGTTTATGGTTACACTCTTCTTATTTGGAGTATGAGCTATATAAAATGAATTGTAGCCCAAAATCTAATTTTACAGGCTCCAAAGGCAGAGAACTTATTGGTTGCTTCAGGGCCTGTTACAGAGATGTACAAAAATCTGATGGTGTGCGAACATCTCCAATGATGGGTGGATTGCACATTTGCAGAACAGGTCTGTGTCATGCACAGTGTACCCAAAGCCGTATCTTAATTGACAGGTTGTCTGCATTTGGGAACGGGGTGAGGGCGGAGCTGGCCAGTGTTCCTGAAATGCCTAGTCCAGGGTCATTGTCTCTGATGCAGATTTCCTGGCCCTGGCTGAGCAGTTCAGGGTCATTCTGAGTAAGCTGCTTAGGCTTTCTCAGATGACCAATGCTGCCAACATTTTGACTGATGGTCACCATGGTGATCCCATGCTGTATCTGTAGGCTCAGTTCTTGGATCGCAGATGCTGGCATGACCATTTTTACACATCCCCGCTACGCACTGTATGTACAAAGACCTTTAGAGCCTGCAACTGGAATATTAATAAAACTCCAGGACAATATATACAGTTTTGTAAAGATGGGATTTACAAATTACCCGGGCCTGGGCTGCTTGAGGGTCCCAGAGGGGGCCCGGGTCCAATAATGCCCCCTCCCCAGTATACCTGCACTGTTGCTGGAGTCGGCGGTGCCATCTTCCCAGTGATATCTCCAGGAAGATGGCGCCGCACATAGAAAGTAAAGACTCTGGCACTGTGTCAAAATCTTTGCTCACTTGTGGCCAGTGTAAGCTTCCCAAACATCACTGAGAAGATGGCGCTGGCAGGAGAGGAGTGACCGCTTCCTGATAAAGAAAGGTTGGAAACAGGTGCCCTCCCCCGTGCTCCCCTCTGCCCCCCGGTGTTAACATTGCACCCCCGTGTGAAGCCTGTATTATTATATTAATATTTTAATAGTAAAGGGTGTTATTGCGCCCCTTTTTTAAGCCACGCCCCTTTACAAGGCCCCGGCGTGGCTCTCTACGGCCCTGCGGCCAAATGTAATGTGCAAAGAGAGTTAGATTTGGATGGCGTGCATTCAAACTGAAATCTAAATTGCAGGGTGAAAATAAAGTTATCTAACTTTTGTGGGCTATATGCAAAAATAGGCAGTATTTACCCTGCACAGAAAACATACTGTATAAATGTATTTGCTCCCCTTGCATGACACCATAATTTGTTCCAGACACAGTTACTTGCTTTTTCACTTTAATTCCAAACATAATTCAGGTCCAAAGTGTTTTGTAAAATAAGTGAGTACTATTAAGTGGGGGAGGGAGCTACAGGCGTGGAACAATACTCTATTATTGTACTATACAGTGTTTATTGTTATTTTTTGTATTTTTTTTTTTTTTTTTGCATTACTGTCTAGAAGTCTTCATTATAAAACAAACTGTACTTTAGGTTAAGTGGTAAAAAAAAAAAATCTAATCTAAGTACTGTATATCCAATTACTAGAATTGCTGATTGCAATTCCAAATTACGCAATGCAAATAATAATATGAGCAAGAAAAGGCAAATGAAATTGAATATTTTCTCAAATTGATATCTCTGAAAGCATTTGCTACTTTAAAATCAGTACGTGCAATATTATTTTCCAAGTAACATTTAAAAAAAAAAAAATTTTTTGTCACTACTGAAGAGTCAACTTTATAGGGTCAAATCAGAGATGGCTTTAAATGAATTTATTAATATTGCAATGCACTATGGACATGTTCTGTGCTAAAATAAATAGCAAATATAATTACATTCATTATGTACATCTAGTCAGTCACCATCTTTATTAAGTTATAATTACAGGATTCTTGCTTTCTTTGCAAACACTGAGGAGGCAACATTATTGCACCGATGCCAGCGTACAGTATGTCAGACTGTTTTACTTGCATCCAGTGCAAGATGTGTGTCATCTCAGTACTGCCACGTACACCTCCAGTGGTACGAGGCACAAGCCTGCATACAGCAATATTTGTATGTTAAATTGATTTCTGCAGCATACAATTTTCATATGATTCTACTGTTTTTAGCAGTTTATTTCACATGTTCCAGTGCTATCCAGTGATGCCGAGAGGGGTGCGGGTACTCTTTACCCGTGTCTGGGCCTATTTGGGGGTCCCGATGCCCCCCTCACCTGCCTAGGCAAATGCAGGGGGGTTTCTAGTTGCCCAGAAACCCCTCTTCTCTTGGCAAGTGGCTGAAATTATGACAATAGCAATGGTATATAATACTATTACTAGAGCTGCCGCCACATCATGCAGTTTAAGGAACAGAGCAGAGCTTCTTCTACCAAGTTTGCTGTGTCTGTGTGGATCTTCATTCAGTGCGCTGGGCCAGAGAGTAGCTACAAGGAAGAAGAGACAGGAGCCTTACCATGAGGTGGGAGAATGTGTGCTTAGAAAATGCAGTACTGATTTTATTTTGTTTATGTATTTATTTATTATGGTATGTTTAACCTTTTCCTGACCACTTATCTTATTTATATTATTTAAATATGTTTGTATGTTTGATACAGCCTATACTATAGACCATCTATAGCATTAAATATTAATACTGTATTCCATACAGTATCCAGTGTATAAAAAGACTAATGTTTACATTAATGTCCAGGGTCATTACTAGGTTCTTCTATTGCACCCCCAGACTCCCGCACTTGCTCCAATTTTTCACAGAGTGGGAGATAGTGGATTACATTTGGAAACCCCTATTAGAAATCCTGCGTTTGCCACTGCACCCGCCCCATTACAGACCACAGGGAGAGGGAAGACTGACTACTTCTGCAGCATGGAGTGCATTTCATTGTGCGTTCCATGGCTCTGTCGCTTCCAGGACAGAGGGGGACATTTACTAAGCAGTGATCCAGTGGAGATATTGCCCCATCAACCAATCAGCAACTCTATCATTTTATAGTATGCAAATTATAGATGTTACTTCGGTGCTGATTGGTTGCCATGGGCACTTCTCCACTGGCTCACTTCTCCGCTCTTATCACTGCTTAGTAGATGTCCCCCAAAGAACAGTAAATATCTCCCGGACTTCACCAGCTTGTAAATGTGGCTTAGGGGGACATTTACTAAGCAGTGATAAGAGCGGAGAAGTGAGCCAGTGGAGAAGTTACCCCATCAACCATTCAGCAGTTCTGTATCATTTTATAGTATGCAAATTATAGATGTTACTTCAGTGCTGATTGGTTGCCATGGGCAACTTCTCCTCTGGCTCACTTCTCCGCTCTTATCACTGCTTAGTAAATGTCCCCTTAGCCTGCAAGATGTTTTGGACATGGTTTATAATAAGCACTCCTTTAGTATACTGCCTACAAGGAGTGTCCCTACCTATTTATCCTAATATGTGATTCTGTACACAGGCGGGTTGCCATGGCAACAGAAATATTAGACTGCATTTACAGTATGTGGCTTAAATTGTTTAGTTTAAAATGGAATCTTCCACATTGTTTTAGGTTTTTCATATCTATATGTAGTTTATGATTAAAGTATATCATAACTTTAAATCATGCTATACTTTGTCAGGAATAAATTATGGAACTACTTATGAAGTAATTTCCTGTTAGTTGTTCATTGGATGTATGCCCTTTAAATATTGAGCTTTTCACACTCATACTATGTCTTGATAAATGTCAGGTTGTGACCAGAACACGTGGACAAAGGAGTGTGAACAGCCATTTTTGTCTTCATTTTTTTTTTTTACACCATTGAGGTCTGCAATGACAGACTGTGTTTTATATGGACTCTTGTTTTAACTTTTTACTTGAATTTTTTTAATGTATTTCTCGTGTCCCTGATGTTTGGAAATGTATCTCTGTCTGGAATAAATATTTTTATTGGTTTTACACCTTTTTCTTACACACCGTGTGGATAAATTGCTTGGAAGATGAAATATATCTTTCTAGGTGTTGAACCATCTGCATTATCGTGAGTTGGGTATGCTTGTCTATCCCTGAAATCATCACACAAGATTATGCTAAAGAAACATTTATGTGCCTGTCACACAAGATTATGCTAAAGAAACCTTTATGTGCCTGTCCCTACCTATATCAGTAGTGAGTGGGGTACACCTATCTACTAAGATTCTACTCCATAGAGTGACAGCTTGTGGCAGGGAGATTGAGAAAGATACCTTGGTATGCATTATAGCGCTTATTAATGTGTGAGTTCGAGCTTGCTTTGTACCTGAGATATCACCTCCCCCATATTCTATAAAGAAGAGAAATAAAATTCTGTGATTGTGTTCATAAACTGTCCTACACATATTCTTGTTTTCTTAATTTTGCATTGTTTTCTTCACCTATAAATTGGAGCAAAGAAACCCCAGCTGGTGCCGAGAGTATTGAAAGAAAACAAAACTACCACCAACCAGATTATTTAAGAAGGGATGAATTGTATATGATTCATATAATTTATGGTCTTAATTGTCTACTAATGTGATGTGTTAACTAGCGCCTTGTGGTTTGAACCCCACCTCATTTGTGAGACGTCTTCTTGTTGCAGCAGCATCTGGGGAACATTTACTAAGCAGTGATAAGAGCGGAGAAGTGAGCCAGTGGAGAAATTTCCCCATCAACCAATCAGCAGCTCTGTATCATTTTATAGTATGCAAATTATAGATGTTACTTCAGTGCTGATTGGTTGCCATGGGCAAATTCTCCACTGGCTCACTTCTCTGCTCTTATCACTGCTTAGTCAATGTACCCCTCTGTCCCCAGCCCAGCAAATGCTGCTTTGTGCTGACTGAGGAGAGAGGCAGTCCTCTCTCCCTGCATGAATCGTGATGCCTGGGGAAGAGGGGGGAAAGTGGAGGTTAGGGGTGCACATATCCTATCCTTTTAGTATTTTCTAAGGAAGCGGTGTGGCCACACCTCCCTGCATTAGCCAATCCTCCTCCCAGTACTGGGGCCCACTAGAGCTGTTAGCACCCATGGGGCTTTCTCATCATTGTATATTGCAGCATTAGATTATGGGTGTAATTCAGAGATGTATGTAAACCCGATGTTTATGCATATCTCCATTGTTTTTACATCTGCGCAGAAGACGCACTTACGCATGTCCAGATCTGATGCTGTGATGTCTACGCATGTCCAGATCTGGTGCTGTGATGTCATTTGCAGTGCCCCAAATGATGCAGTATCACTGACATGCTGCTGGCATTTGGGCGCAGCAACAGGAAGAGTCAACAGAATACTGGAGTATACCATCCCCTTTCCTGAGCATGCTGAAGCCATATGCTGCATCCTTACAGTATGAAATTCCCAGCCATCAGTGCAGTGGCGTAAGGGCAAGGCAATTAGGGACATGCCTAGGCACCAACACAGAACCAACACACCAACCAGCCATGGGACTTGTATTCAGGCCATTTTGGAACTCACCCACAAAGTTCCTGGTGGGTAGAGCTGCTGAGAGCTGCACACTATTCTCCCACACAGGGGCAGATCGGCACTACCTACCAATACCTCAACAGCATATCTTCATAAAATGACCCACCCACCCTTCACCAATTACAATCCTAGGGCACACCACATGCCAGTTATGTGCCTTCATCGCTGACTGCAGCTGCACTGACCTCTCGACAGCAGTGAATACAAAGTCCTGGTCAGCAGCATATCTCTCACAAGAGTGGCATACACTTAACTCTGGGCTCCACCTGCCACAATCCCAATGCGAGACCCCTGCACATCCCACAGAGTTCCCAGCACCACCAGCTGGAATGTCACTGAACACTACTGCCAGCTGGGGGGCGACAATGATGAGGGCACAACCAAACTGGGGAGAGAACTATGAGGAGAGTACAGACAAGGATGGACACAATATGGAGAGTACAGACAAGGACGGGCACCATGAGGAGAGTACAGACAAGGGTGGGCACTATGAGGAGAGTACAGACAAAGATGGGCACTATGAGGAGAGTATAGACAAGGATGTGCACTATGAGGGAAGTACAAACAAGAATGGGCACAATGAGGAGAGTACAGAAAAGGATGGGCACTGTTAGGAGAGTACAGACAAGGATGGGCAAGGTTAGGAGAGTACAGACAAGAATGGGCACTATGAGGAGAGTATAGACAAGGATGTGCACTATGAGGGAAGTACATACAAGAATGGGCACAATGAGGAGAGTAAAGACAAGGATGGGCACTGTTAGGAGAGTACAGACAAGGATGGACACTATGAGGAGAGTACAGACAAGGATAGGCACTATGAGGAGAGTATAGACAAGGATTTGCACTATGGGGAGAGTACAGACAAGAATGGGCACTGTTAGGAGAGTACAGACAAGGATGGGCAAGGTTAGGAGAGTACAGACAAGAATGGGTACTATGAGGAGAGTATAGACAAGGATGTGCACTATCAGGGAAGTACAGACAAGAATGGGCACAATGAGGAGAGTAAAGACAAGGATGGGCACTGTTAGGAGAGAACAGACAAGGATGGACACTATGAGGAGAGTACAGACAAGGATAGGCACTATGAGGAGAGTATAGACAAGGATTTGCACTATGGGGAGAGTACAGACAAGAATGGGCACAATGAGGAAAGTACAGACAAGGATGGGCACTGTTAGGAGAGGACAGACAAGGATGGGCAAGGTTAGGAGAGTACAGACAAGAATGGGTACTATGAGGAGAGTATAGACAAGGATGTGCACTATCAGGGAAGTACAGACAAGAATGGCCACAATGAGGAGAGTAAAGACAAGGATGGGCACTGTTAGGAGAGTACAGACAAGGATGGACACTATGAGGAGAGTACAGACAAGGATGGGCACTATGAGGAGAGTATAGACAAGGATTTGCACTATGAGGAGAGTACAGACAAGAATGGGCACAATGAGGAGAGTACAGACAAGGATGGGTACTGTTAGGAGAGTACAGACAAGGATGGACACTATGAGGAGAGTACAGACAAGGATGGGCACTATGAGGGGAGTATAGACAAGGATGTGCACTATGAGGAAAGTATAGACAAGAATGGGCACAATGAGGAGAGTACAGACAAGGATGGGCACTATGAGGAGAGTATAGACAAGGATGTACACTATGAGGGAAGTACAGACAAGACTGGGCACAATGAGGAGAGTACAGACAAGGATGGGCACTATGAGGAGAGTACAGACAAGGATGGGCACTATGAGGAGAGTGCAGACAAGGATGGACACTATGAGGAGAGTATAAGTAAGGATGGACACTATGAGGAGAGTACAGATAACTATGGGCACTATGAGGAGAGTATAGACAAGGATGGGCACTATGATGAGAGTACAGACAATGATGGGCACTTTGAGGAGAGTGCAGATAAGGATGTGCACTATGAGGAGAGTACAGACAAGGATGGGCACTATGATGAGAGTACAGATAAGGATGGCCACTATGAGGACAGTACAGACAAGGATGGGCACTATGAGGACAGTACAGACAAGGATGGGCACTATGAGGAGAGTACAGACAAGGATGGGCACTATGAGGAGAGTACAGACAAGGATGGGTACTATGAGGAGAGTACAGACAAGGATGGGCACTATGAGGAGAGTACAGATAAAGATGGCCACTATGAGGACAGTACAGACAAGGATGGGCACTATGAGGAGAGTACAGACAAGGAAGGGCACTATGAGGAGAGTACAGATAAGGATGGCCACTATGAGGACAGTACAGACAAGGATGGGCACTATGAGGAGAGTACAGATAAGGATGGCTACTATGAGGACAGTACAGACAAGGATGGGCACTATGAGGAGAGTACAGAAAAGGATGGCCACTATGAGGACAGTACAGACAAGGATGGGCACTATGAGGAGAGTATAGATAAGGATGGGCACTATGAGGAGGGTACAGACAATGATGAGCACTATGATGAGAGTACAGATAATGATGGGCACTATGATGAGAGTACAGACACGGATGGGCACTATGAGAAGAGTACAGACAAAGATGGTCACTATGAGGAGAGTACACATAAGAATGGGCACTAAGGGGGTCATTCCGAGTTGTTCGCTCGTTGCCGATTTTCGCAACGGAGCGATTAAGGCAAAAATGCGCATGCGCACGGTACGCAGTGCGCATGCGGTTAGTATTTTAACACAAAACTTAGTAGATTTTCTCACGCCCGAACGAAGATTTTTCATCGTTGAAGTGATCGGAGTGTGATTGACAGGAAGTGGGTGTTTCAGGGCGGAAACTGGCCGTTTTCTGGGAGTATGCGGAAAAACGCAGGAGTGTCAGGGAAAAATGCGGGAGTGTCTGGAGAAACGGAGGAGTGGCTGGCCAAACGCTGGGCGTGTGTGTGACGTCAAACCAGGAACGAAACTGACTGAACTGATCGCTATTTGTGAGTAGGTCTCGAGCTAATCAGAAACTGCTAAGAAATTTCTATTTGCAATTCTGCTAATTTTTCGTTCGCTATTCTGCTAAGCTAAGATACACTCCCATAGGGCGGCAGCCTAGCGTGTGCAATGCTGCTAAAAGCAGCTAGCGAGCGAACAACTCGGAATCACCCCCTAAGAGATTACATACAAGGAAGGCCACTATGAGGAGATTACAGACAAAGATGGGCACTATGATGAGAGTACAGACAAGGATGGGCACTATGAGGAGAGTATAGACAAGGATGTGCACTATGAGGAAAGTACAGACAAGAATGGGCACAATGAGGAGAGTAAAGACAAGGATGGGCACTGTTAGGAGAGTACAGACAAGGATGGACACTATGAGGAGAGTACAGACAAGGATGGGCACTATGAGGAGAGTATAGACAAGGATTTGCACTATGAGGAGAGTACAGACAAGAATGGGCACAATGAGGAGAGTACAGACAAGGATGGGTACTGTTAGGAGAGTACAGACAAGGATGGACACTATGAGGAGAGTACAGACAAGGATGGGCACTATGAGGGGAGTATAGACAAGGATTTGCACTATGAGGAGAGTATAGACAAGAATGGGCACAATGAGGAGAGTACAGACAAGGATGTGCACTATGAGGAGAGTATAGACAAGGATGTGCACTATGAGGGAAGTACAGACAAGACTGGGCACAATGAGGAGAGTACAGACAAGGATGGGCACTATGAGGAGAGTACAGACAAGGATGGGCACTATGAGGAGAGTGCAGACAAGGATGGGCACTATGAGGAGAGTATAAGTAAGGATGGACACTATGAGGAGAGTACAGATAACTATGGGCACTATGAGGAGAGTATTGACAAAGATGGGCACTATGAGGAGAGTACAGACAATGATGGGCACTATGAGGAGAGTGCAGATAAGGATGTGCACTATGAGGAGAGTACAGACAAGGATGTGCACTATGATGAGAGTACAGATAAGGATGGGCACTATGAGGACAGTACAGACAAGGATGGCCACTATGAGGACAGTACAGACAAGGATGGGCACTATGAGGACAGTACAGACAAGGATGGGCACTATGAGGACAGTACAGACAAGGATGGGCACTATGAGGAGAGTACAGATTAGGATGTGCACTATGAGGAGAGTACAGACAAGAATGGGTACTATGAGGAGAGTACAGACAAGGATGGGCACTATGAGGAGAGTACAGATAAGGATGGCCACTATGAGGACAGTACAGACAAGGATGGGCAATATGAGGACAGTACAGACAAGGATGGGCACTATGAGGAGAGTACAGATAAGGATGGCCACTATGAGGACAGTACAGACAAGGATGGGCACTATGAGGAGAGTACAGATAAGGATGGGCACTATGAGGAGGGTACAGACAATGATGAGCACTATGATGAGAGTACAGATAAGGATGGCCACTATGAGGACAGTACAGACAAGGATGGGCACTATGAGGAGAGTACAGATAAGGATGGGCACTATGAGGAGGGTACAGACAATGATGAGCACTATGATGAGAGTACAGATAATGATGGGCACTATGATGAGAGTACAGACACGGATGGGCACTATGAGAAGAGTACAGACAAAGATGGTCACCATGATTAGAGTACACATAAGACTGGGCACTAAGGGGGTCATTCCGAGTTGTTCGCTCGTTGCCGATTTTCGCAACGAAGCGATTAAGGCAAAAATGCGCATGCGCATGGTACGCAGTGCGCATGCGGTTAGTATTTTAACACAAAACTAAGTAGATTTTCTCACGCCCGAACGAAGATTTTTCATCGTTGAAGTGATCGGAGTGTGATTGACAGGAAGTGGGTGTTTCTGGGCGGAAACTGGCCGTTTTCTGGGAGTATGCGGAAAAACGCAGGAGTGTCAGGGAAAAACGCGGGAGTGTCTGGAGAAACGGGGGAGTGGCTGGCCAAACGCTGGGCGTGTGTGTGACGTCAAACCAGGAACGAAACTGACTGAACTGATCGCTATTTGTGAGTAGGTCTCGAGCTACTCAGAAACTGCTAAGAAATTTCTATTTGCAATTCTGCTAATCTTTCGTTCGCTATTCTGCTAAGCTAAGATACACTACCATGACTTCCGGTTCCGGGTGCATGGAGTGAGCTGCTCCCTCTCACTGCTCCGCTCCGTGCCCGGCTATTCTGCCTCTTTTACAAGGCTTTTAAGCCTCCAAACCTCCGCAATCTCCACTCCCACTACCCTCCCCGCCTGAGGAAAACTTGAGATGGACAAATTTATGACAGCCACGCAGCCGCCGCGCTCGCAGCAGCAGGCGCTGCTACAAGTGAAGAGAGGAGCGGCTCCAGCCATGGCGCCGGACGGCGCCTCCCGCGATCACTCCCCGGCGTCCAAGAAGTCAGTAGCAGATACGCAGGATGGCTCCCCGGAGGCCTCCCCCAGACACCGCGATAGCCCCCTTCTCTATGGTGACCTGGTGGACGCTATCTCAACCACCATGGGCCCGTTGCTGACAAAAGCGGTGAGTGACATTACAGCGCAGCTACAGCACTTAAATACACGGGTTTCCACTGCAGAGAACAGAATAGGCTCTATAGCCCACAATATGGCAGATATGCAAAGGGAGATAAAACGTCTGGAAAAAGACAACTACGCCTGTATTAACAAGCTAGAGGAAATTGAAAATCGTTCCAGACGTAATAACATCAGGATTGTGGGACTCCCTGAAACCCTGAAAGGGGCCTCCTTGGAGAATTTTGTCAGTAACACTCTCCCCTCCCTCCTCGGAATTCAAGAGGCTTGTAAAGAAATGGTAATAGAAAGAGTGCATCGCATTGGCCCCACTCCCCGCCAGAACGACACACGCCCCAGAGTGACCATCTTTAAATGTCTGAGCTACATACATAAGATGGAAATATGGCGGGCCTCCAGGAAACAGCCTGTCCTAAACTGGGAAGGCAAAAATCTTAGGCTATTTCAAGACTTTTCTGCTGAACTGACAAAAGCACGCCGTGCCTTCTCCCCTATTTGTACCCGGCTTGTAGCAGACAAGATCAAATTTGCATTAATATACCCCGCCAAATTGCGGATCTTCGACAAAGATAAACATTTTGACTTCACCACTCCAGATGACGCAGCAGATTTCCTATGTGAAAGCCGCCCTCGCTCAGAAACTGACATCTCTGATACTAACTGAAGCAATGAAACCGCAATAATTGTCTCTTCACGAATGCTGCGCACCGACTGCATAAAGTCCTAACTTACAGCTTGCTGTTCGGTGACTCTGAAGTTTGGTTTTAGGTTGCTTAGTCTCTTATGAAGTTTTAGCTCCATCTCTCACATGCGCAATTGAGGTTCATGAATATCTGTTCCCTCCGGGCACGGAGAGAGTAATGCTCCGGGTTTATGTTGTTCTGTTCTCGGCACCTACAGGTGCGCCTATTTGTCCCAGGCTCCCGGGAGCTATGGGAACCCGGCATATCGGTCCTGAACGCGCTAGTCGTGTTCATTAATGTTAAGTCTTTGTTTGTGTGTCCCCCCCTCCCCTTTGTTTCCTCCCCAGCGTTTCCCCTCTTCCTCAGACCGGTCATATTTTATCTCACCCGGGATACCTCACAGTTCAAATTAAAACGCATGTGTATATGTAATGGCTGAAATTAAGATTGGATCCTTAAACGTAGGTGGCTTCAACTCTCCAGCGAAGCGAAGGAAAATCTTGCTGTACTGTAATAGATTGCATTTAGACATTGTTTTTTTGCAGGAGGCACATTTGGTTCAGGCGGAAATGTTGAAATTACAAATGTTAGGTTGGAAGCTACTAGCCAGTGCATCTTTCAACTCAAAGTCACGCGGTGTCGCCATTCTGATTAAACGTCATCTTCCAGTGGAGCTTCGTAAGGTGATTCCCGACACAGAAGGTAGATATGTCTTAGCTCACATTACTCTTTTCTCCAAACAATACACGCTATGCAGTATATATGCTCCGACAGTATACAAAAGACACTTCTTTAATAAACTAATCACACTACTGACACCATACATGAATGATGGTCTGATAGTATGTGGTGACTTCAACCTCGTCTCAGATGTTTACCTAGACAGATCGTCTGCCCCCTCACACACATTTACGCTCCCCAAATATGGTATCCCCCATTTCTCCACACAACTATCCCTAGTTGACATTTGGAGAACCACAAATCCCACAGTCAAAATGTATACCTGTATGTCTGCAGCGTATCACACCCTATCACGCATAGATTACCTGTTGCTGTCACTGTCCTTGTTCACGAGAGTCTCTTCAGTGGAGATTGAGCCGATCTCTGTCTCGGATCACTCTTTACAATGGTTCGCCTTACATGTATCAGACGAACCCCCTAACAAAATAATATGGCGTTTTCCATCCCACCTTTTGACATCCCAAGATTTTAAAGCGATGCTTAGGACTGGGTGGGAGGAGTACTACAAAAACAATCAGTCTCATGCTACTGACAACCCTCCACTTTTCTGGCAAGCAGCTAAGTCGGTTCTACGGGGACATATACTGTCTTATATTTCAAGGCTAAACAAATCATATGCTGCCACCTACTTACTACTGCAGAGTCGTTTATCCGCTGCTTACTCAGCATTTTGCCAAACTCCCCATGCAACCAATAAGCAAGATTATCTCAATGCCAAGACTCACTTTAATGAATTTCTAAACGCCAGAGGTAATAAATCGTTATATGCGGTCAATTATCGCTACCATCGATTTGGTAACAAGTCTGGCAAACTGCTAACTAATATGCTAAACGGGACCAGAGCATCCTCTCTAGTCCACCCCTTGCAGACAGCTGACGGATCCATGACATCCTCTAATACCCAAATAGTTTCTGTCCTCAAAGACTTCTATGCTACCCTTTACTCCCCGGGCCCTGCTCAACCCCCTGGGAATGATTCCTTTTCAACCAACTTACTCGCCTCTGACGCAGCCTCTGACTTTACCCCTCCTAAGCTAGATGCACCGGTAGATGCAGGGCTGACAGCCCCCATAAGCCTAGCGGAGGTCACTTACGTGGTTGGCTCCCTAAAGCAGGGAACGGCCCCGGGCCCCGATGGATTTAGTAGCAGCTTCTACAAACTGATGCTTCCGTACATTCAGGACACACTAGTACTAGTATTTAACCACATACTGCAGTCAGGACAAGCCCCTTTATATTTTAATGCTGCCTATATCAGAGTACTACCCAAACCAGGCCGGGATCTGACCCTACCAGCCTCGTATAGGCCGATTTCCTTGCTGAACTCGGACTATAAAATTCTTACTAAAATCCTATCTGAAAGGCTTAAAAAGGTACTACCGTCTATAATTCACCCAGACCAAACTGGGTTTATATCTGGTAGACATTCAGTCCTGAATGTGCGGAAGGTCATTGCAGCAATACAACATTTACAACACACCTCAGACACCTCCCCACCAGGGGTCATCCTTTCACTAGATGCAGAAAAGGCATTTGACCTGGTTCTGTGGCCACATCTTTTAAAAACCATGGCCTCCTTTGGGTTCTCCGCCACTTTTATCTCATATATTAAACTCCTATACACGAATCCCCTTTTGCAAATATTATGTAACGGCCAGATCTCGGACCGCTTCCCCCTACACAGGGGCACGCGTCAGGGTTGCCCTCTCTCTCCTCTCCTTTTTGCAATTGCTATTGAGCCTCTTGCCATCCACCTACGCAACTCAAAGGGGTTTAAAGGGATAACCATCTCTGATTACACATTAAAAGTCTCACTATATGCAGATGACATGTTACTCTTTGTCACGGACCCACTCACCTCAATTCCACACATTATGACTCTGATAGAAGCCTTTGGAGCAGTTTCCGGCTACAAAGTTAATGTAGAAAAGTCAGAATTAATGCCGATAGGATCATATACCTTAGACTTAACATCAACCTCTGCTTTCTCCCGATTTCAGATTAGTTTGTCCCAATTTAAATATCTAGGGATTCATATCACTAGAAAAGTGGAGGATATATATAGGGCAAACTTCTCACACATCATTCAAAAAGTGACAGCTTTAATGCAGGCATGGAATCTTCTGCCCCTCTCTTTGCTGGGAAGGGCGACGGCGGTCAAGACAGTTATATTCCCCAAAATATTTTACCTGATCCAAATGCTCCCTGTAGCTCTCTCCAATGGTGATATTCTCTCCATCAACTCTGCCATCTCCTCCTTTTTATGGAATGGAAAGCGCCCTAGAATAGCCCTGACCAAACTCATGCTGCCCAAGAAACTAGGAGGACTAGGGATTCCTGATTTCAAATCCTACTCCACTGCGGTTTTCTTCCGTTATGCTGGTGATTGGTTGCTAGACGATTCCACTTTCACAGACGTGGCGCTGGACAATGCCATTTTTGCTCCCCTTTCCCCCGCCGCTCTACTACACCTCAAGTCCTCAATCATACCACCTTCAGTCTATACAAATATTATCTTCCATGACACTTACACCAACTGGATAAGCCTCCACAAGAAATTAAAAAGAGACTTTCGATACTCTCCTTATCTTCCCCTGTGGGGTAATCCAGATTTCTCCCCCTCCCTGAACAACCCAGCTTTCCGGGTCTGGAGGAGGAAAGGTGTGGCTCTCGTGAACAAGGTCTTTGACCCAGGTGGGAAAATTATCCCCTTTGCTGACATTCAGCAACAATTCTCTCTTCCCAGTAACATGTTTTACCTATATCTCCAAATCAGACACTATGCTCAATCTCTCCCTCGACAGGCCTCTACTGCGGCCAACACACACATCATTATCCAACTCTTACAAGCTCGCCCATCCATTGGGTATAGACTTAGTTACTTATACCCCCGACTCATCTCCGCGAAACCAGAGGTCACCCAGCTTTCAAATAAGATTCTTAGAAGCTGGATTACAGATATACCCTCTCTCAGTGCGAGCCCAGATATCTTGTTTACAAGATATTTCACATATGCAAAACATCTGCAATCTGCTTATTTACAAGAAACACACTTTAGATTCATTCATAGGGCCTATATCTCACCTGCCCAGAGGAAACACATGGCTGATAAGGAATCAGGTATCTGCTTGAAATGCTCTATGTCTAACGCAAAGTTTTACCACTGCTTTTGGGAATGCTCCAAAATCTATAGATTCTGGTGCAAGCTGATAACATATGTTAATGAAATTCTCAATGTCTCTTTATTACCCTCCCCGGAGGCTTGCTTATTATTCTGGTTTGACAAATGGAAGTTGGGACCTAGCATGCACGCCCGAATACCCTTTCTGGTCATTATTTTAACTCTAGCTAAAAAATTAGTTCTGAAGCACTGGATTAAGAAAACAGCTCCCACTATTCTAGAGTTGAAAACTCGCCTCCTCCAAATGATGTATTTTGATATGAAATCACTGCTGCTTAATGAACCATTAACTCTCGCTACATATCATAATAAATGGGACGCATTCATAAGATCGCTAGACCCGCAGTCTAAAAGTAATTTCTCGCTATTTTTTGGTAACCAGGACTGGTCCAGAATAAAAACCCACTTTGATTGCTGACTACCTGTAACTCTTGCAACCAAAGATAATCCACCTTATCTGTATCACCCCCCCCCCACAACACTAGGAACAGGCACCCGCCCACAATCTCCTTCTAGCACCTACAGTTTAAGAGTTTTAGACCATATCCATATGTAAAGTAAAGGTTTTCAATAACATGTTACTCGGGTATCCCGGGCTTTCCCGCTTTTACTCATCTATTTCCCCCCCGGTTATACTCCACCCCCCCCCTTCCTATATGTGGCCCTAAGTGTTCCTGTCTGGTTGTATGTCTTGTCTGTCAAATGGTTAAAGTAATAAAATTTTTCAACTGATTGGAAGAACGGACATTCCCCGATCAACACTTGAAATTATATATGTTGTAACTGCTAACGTTGACCAGTTTGGAGGAATGTCTTCCGTTTGTATTGTTGAATCTGTACAACTGTGAAAACTCAATAAAATGTTTGTACAAAAAAAAAAAGATACACTACCATAGGGCGGCGGCCTAGCGTGTGCAATGCTGCTAAAAGCAGCTAGCGAGCGGACAACTCGGAATCACCCCCTAAGAGATTACATACAAGGAAGGCCACTATGAGGAGATTACAGACAAAGATGGGCACTATGATGAGAGTACAGACAAGGATGGGCACTATGAGGAGAGTATAGACAAGGATGTGCACTATGAGGGAAGTACAGACAAGAATTGGCACAATGAGGAAAGTACAGACAAGGATGGGTACTGTTAGGAGAGTACAGACAAGGATGGACACTATGAGGAGAGTACAGACAAGGATGGGCACTATGAGGAGAGTGCAGACAAGGATGGGCACTATGAGGAGAGTATAAGTAAGGATGGACACTATGAGGAGAGTACAGATAACTATGGGCACTATGAGGAGAGTATAGACAAGGATGGGCACTATGAGGAGAGTACAGACAATGATGGGCACTATGAGGAGAGTGCAGATAAGGATGTGCACTATGAGGGGAGTATAGACAAGGATTTGCACTATGAGGAGAGTACAGACAAGAATGGGCACAATGAGGAGAGTACAGACAAGGATGGGCACTATGAGGAGAGTATAGACAAGGATGTGCACTATGAGGGAAGTACAGACAAGACTGGGGACAATGAGGAGAGTACCCACAAGGATGGGCACTATGAGGAGAGTGCAGACAAGGATGGGAACTATGAGGAGAGTACAGACAAGGATGGGCACTATGAGGAGAGTACAGATAAGGATGGCCACTATGAGGACAGTACAGACAAGGATGGGCACTATGAGGAGAGCACAGACAAGGATGGGTACTATGAGGAGAGTACAGACAATGATGGGCACTGTTAGGAGAATACAGACAAGGATGGACACTATGAGGAGAGTACAGACAAGAATGGGCACAATGAGGAGAGAACAGACAATGATGGGCACTGTTAGGAGAATACAGACAAGGATGGACACTATAAGGAGAGTACAGATAACTATGGGCACTATGAGGAGAGTACAGACAAAGATGGGCACTATGAGGAGAGTACAGACAAGGATGGGTACTATGAGGAGAGTACAGACAAGGATGGGCACTATGAGGAGAGTATAGATAAGGATGTGCACTATGAGGAGAGTACAGACAATGATGAGCACTATAATGAGAGTACAGATAATGATGGGCACTATGAGGAGAGTACAGACAAGGAGGGGCACTATGAGAAGAGTACAGACAAAGATGGTCACTATGAGGAGAGTACACATAAGAATGGGCACTAAGAGATTACATACAAGGAAGGCCACTATGTGGAGATTACAGACAAAGATGGGCACTATGATGAGAGTACAGACAAGGATGGGCCCTATGAGGAGAGTATACATAAGGATGGACACTATGAGGAGAGTATAGATAAGGATGGGCACTATGAGGAGAGTATAAGTAAGGAGGGGCACTATGAGGAGAGTACACATAAGGATAGACACTATGAGGAGAGTACAGACAAGAATGGGCACAATGAGGAGAGTACAGACAAGAATGGGCACTATGAGGGAAGTACAGACAAGAACAGTGTAGGACTGGAGCATGATGAGCCCACCAGGAGTATACAGTGGTAGGGGCCCATGATTAGAGGTGTGGCCAGCCTCCAAAGGGGGTGTGGCCAGCCACCACAGAGGTTTGGCTAACCATTATAGAGTACCTGGTCTGGACTCCTTGATAATTTATATAGTAATTAATGCTAGTGCATGCATGATAATGTGCCAGATTAATGACAGCAATGTACTGTAGAGAATACATCATAATCCTGTACAGTATAAGGTAACATATGTATAATAAATAATTCAAGTGCACAGTCTAGAACCTGATCCCTAGAGAAGGAGGGGCACCCCAGGCAGTGGGGCCTACCGGTGGTTTCCCCTGTACCCCTGTGGGCCAGTTCAAGCCTGGACAAGAATGGGCACTATGAGGAGAGTACAGACAAGGATGGGCACTATGAGGAGAGTACAGACACGGATGGTCACTATGAGGAGAGTACACATAAGGATGTGCACTATGAGGACAGTACAGACAAGGATGGGCACTATGAGGAGAGTGCAGACAAGGATGGGCACTATGAGGAGAGTATAAGTAAGGATGGACACTATGAGGAGAGTACAGATAACTATGGACACTATGAGAAGAGTACAGATAACTATGGGCACTATGAGGAGAGTACAGACAAGGATGGGCACTATGAGGAGAGTACAGACAATGATGGTCACTATGAGGAGAGTACAGATAACTATGGGCACTATGAGGAGAGTACAGACAAGGATGGGCACTATGAGGAGAGTACAGACACGGATGGTCACTATGAGGAGAGTACACATAAGGATGTGCACTATGAGGAGAGTACAGACATGGATGGGCACTATGACGAGAGTGCAGACAAGGATGGGCACTATGAGGAGAGTACAGACAAGGGGGGAACTATAAGGAGAGTACAAACAATGGTGGCACTAAGGGAAGAATACAGAAAAGGGTAGGGCACTGTATGACAATGTTTGTTTATTTGAGTACCAATAGGATATGAGAATTTAGTCAGAATTTAAAGGGGCGCCATTTTTTTTATTTGCCCCGGGTGCCATTTACCATAGTTATGCCTATGGGCAAGTGACAGAGGTTTCATCAAGTCTACTTTATATGTTGTGAATATGTGTATGAAAATTTTATGTACGTATGTCCTAAAATCCACAAATACAATTTTTTTTTTAACGACCGCTGTAATGAGATAAGTAGTCTCCCATCCACAGCACCAGACCTTTGGGATTGGCTGTCCCACTCCTCATTTGGGTATTATGACTGCTGCAGCAATATTTATAAGCCTTGTCCGTGCTCTGCAATGTTTTGCACTGTAACTTACCTTTTTCTGTTTTGTTCCTCCAATCTAGTTACATATTCTTAAAAAAGGGTAGGTATGATTCTGGTGCGCACTAGTAGAGATATTGAGAAATTTTGGAAAGACCAACTGAAACAATATATGAGAGGTATGTAACCTTACTATGATAATGTCACGTTGGCGGTGCACTGTAGACTCAGAGTCAGTAAGTACTTACTAAATATACAGGCAAAAGAAAAAGAAGATTCTTTTAGGTGCACTCTTTTAAGAAGATATTTTTTTGCATAGGTTATAATGATCTAAAATGTAACGTTATTTAAATACCGATAAAATATTGCTAAAATATATCAACTAGCCCTTGTTAAGATATTCACTATGGGGGCCATTCCGAGTTGATCGTAGCTGTGCTAAATTTAGCACAGCTATGATCAGGCACTCAGACATGCGGGGGGACACCTAGCACAGGGCTAGTATGCCCCGCATGTCAGTGTCGGCTTCCCCCCGCAGAAGTGCAAAGGCATCGCACATCGGTAATGCCTTTGCACTTTAAGAGTAGCTCCCGACCAGCGCAGCTTTAGCGTGCTGTCCGGGAGCTACTCGTTGCTCCCCGGCCCGCAGCGGCTGCATATGAAGTGTCGCAGCCGCTGCCGGCCACTCCCCGCACGATCCGGCCACGCCTGCGTTGCCCGGACCGCACCCACGAAATGGCTGCCAAACGGCACCGTTCCGCCCCCTCCCGCAGAGCGACCGCCTCTGCCTGTCAATCAGGCAGAGGCAATCGCAGCCCAGCTACAGCCTTCAGCTGTCTGGCATGCACCGGCGCACTACGGCGCCGACGCATGTGCAGTGGGTACCCGTTTGCTTGGCTGTGATAAAAATCAGCGAGCAAACGGGTCAGAATGCCCCCCTTATCCCAATTTAAATTATGCCTCGTTGGTCAAGGATAGATAATGACTTAGCGGGTGATTCAGAGCTGATCGTGGATGTGCTAAAAATATTACATCTACAATTACAATCTCTGACATGCGGGGGGACGCCCAGCACAGTGCTAGTCCGCCCCGCATGTAAATTACTACCCCCCGGCAGAGGTGCAAAAGCATCGCAAGGCGGTGATGCTTTCGCAATCGGTGAGTAGCTCCCTGCCTAAGCAGCCTAGTTGCGGAGGCTGGCGGTTACCTGCCATGTTTTGGGTCACAGCGGCTGCGTGTGATGTCACGCAGCTGCCACAGCCTGTCCCAGCAACGGTCGGGACACGCCTGCATTGTCCGGACCGCGCCCACCTAATGCTGCCGACCTGACCCAACGCCGCCGACACGCCCGCGACCGCCTCTGACTATCAATCAGGCAGATGCGATTGCACCAGTGAGATGCGCAACACATAGGGCTTCAGGGTGTGATCGCTGCAATGGCAGCGATCAGCTCTGAATGAGAGCCTTAGTTTGGGGCAAGACACTATGTATTTTCCTGACCAATGAGGGTAACAACACTTCAAGCTGCAATACCTGACTAATAAAATATGGGAGTGATTAGTGTTTAGGTGAAGAAATATATCTGAGATATAATGTTCATATAATTATATACGTAGTTCCAGTGGCGGAACTAGCGAGCGGTGGGCCCAGGTGCAACAAAATGCTTTGGGGCCCCCCCTCATCCCGTCCAAGTCCACCCCCTCACCCCTGGAAAGGATCTGGTGAGGAGGACCTGCTCAGGGCCAGGGAAATGGATACCTAGCAACAGTGCCATAACTAGACATTTTAGTGCTGTGTGCAAGAAACGGCATCGGAGCCCTCCTCCTATGTAAAACATAGGATGTGCGCACTGTAGGCGTGCACAAAAAATATAGGGACGTGGCTTCATGGGGAAGGCGTGTGGCCACAAAATAATATCAATTCATATAACAGTGCACAGTAGTCTTCATTATTCAAATTAGGCCGCACAGTAGCACCACTACACCAGGTAGAGACCCTTTTACACATTACGGCGGACAGATTCGCCTTTTTACACATTACGGCAGACAGAGTCCACCTTTTACACATTACGACAGACAGCATCCCGTTTTTACACATTAAAGCAGACAGCGTCCTCTTTTTTACACATTACGGCAGACAGTGTACCCTTTTTACACATTACGGCAGACAGAGTCCCCTTTTTTACACATTACAGAAGACAGTCCCCCTTTTTACACATATCGGCAGACAGCGTCCCCCTTTTTACACATAACGGCAGACAGCGTCCCTTTTTTTACACATAACAGCAGACAGCGTCCCCTTTTTTACACATAATGGCAGCCAGCGTCCCCCCTTTTAACACATTATGGCAGCCAGCGTCCCCCTTTTTACACATTATGGCAGACAGAGTCCCCCTTTTTACACATTATGGCAGACAGCGTCCCCTTTTTTACACATTACGGCAGCCAGCGCCCCCCTTTTTACACATTACAGCAGACACGTCCCCTTTTTTACACATAACGGCAGCCAGCGTCCCCCTTTTTACACATAACGGCAGCCAGCATCCCCCTTTTTATACATAACGGCAGTAAGCATCCCCCTTTTTACACATTACGGAAAGCCAGAATCCCCCTTTTCACACATTAAGGCAGACAGGGTCCCCTTTTTTACACATTAAGGCAGACAGACAGAATAGACAGATAGATAGATAGATAGATAGATAGATAGATAGATAGATAGATAGATAGATAGACAGAAAGAATAGATTATACTTACTGTCTCCACTGGCAGTCAGGCTCCTCGGTGTAGCAGCTTCTGGTAGATCCCGGGCAG
This sequence comes from Pseudophryne corroboree, assembly GCF_028390025.1. Classification (NCBI taxonomy): domain Eukaryota; kingdom Metazoa; phylum Chordata; class Amphibia; order Anura; family Myobatrachidae; genus Pseudophryne; species Pseudophryne corroboree. Next base: position 67,906,923 of record NC_086453.1, read on the forward strand.
GGGAGAAGGAGGAGGAGGGAGGGGGACTCGGGAGCCGCAGCAGCGCTATGTAATTGGTGGAGGTGCCGCTGCAGCTGTCCCTCTCCTTCCACATAGGCTGTCCTCCGCTGCTGTGATGAGGGAAGCGCATCCCAGCATTCACAGCGGTGGCCAGCCTATGTGGAAGGAGACAGCTGCAGTAGCGCCGCCACCAATTACACTGCGCTGCTGCAGCTCCCTCCTCCTCCTTCCCCCTCGCCCCCCGTGGCCGCTGCGTCCCTATTCTCTTCTCCTCGGCGGCGGTGGCCCGGCCGCAGCACACAGCGGCAGGTGCCATGCCACGTTGGCTTTGGGCCCCTTGACAGTGGCGGGCCCCAGTGCAAGGCACCGCTTGCACTGGCGGTAGTTCCACCACTGCGTACTTCATTTAACTATTGCGCACATACTAACTTGTTTTGTAATGTCAGAGGTTATTTTACACATTTTGTGTGAAAATGAAAGTACATTTTTGTGTACCTACTGTATAATACATTAATATCACCATGGTGGAAATTGAATAGTATACAGTAGGTTATCATGTTTTTATGTACTCTGCTTGAAAAGAATGTGCACATGAAATACAGTAGATTACACCAAATGTACTGTACTGTACTAAAGGTGAGACCTGTAACCAGTGAGGAGTACATTATAAGAGGAACTAATTATTTACACATTGCACATTGTAAAAATTGAAAATTGACAGAACAGAGATGATCATACATATGTCATGATCAATCTCCCACAATATATTACACCAAAGTCTAACATATTTGCTGTGCCTAAGGTTCTAAACACAGAGATTCTATTGTTCTATTCCAACTTTTTCTAAAGTGCTAGGAGGGGAGGAAGTTCTAGAAAGGATTGGACTGGCCACAGGTGTACAGAGGAACCCCCGATGGGCCTTACTGCCTGGAGGTCCACCCATTCCTCTAGAGATCAGGTTCCACATTGTGCACTTGAGTTATATATTATGCATATTCCATTTTACTGTACAGGACTATGGTGTATTATCTACAGTGCATTGCTGTTATTAATCTGGTACACATGCGTGCACTAGCAGTATTTGCTATATATATTTATCAAGTGGCCCAGACCATGCACTCACTAATGTCTAGTCAAGCCTCTAATCATGGGCCCCTACCACTGCATTTACCCGGTGGACGCTTCACGACCCAGTCTCATTCTGTTCTAGACCAGAGTCTGATGGTGAGGTCTCCAAAATTGGTCCCCTGGATGCCAGACAGGAAACGCAGACCTGAAGCTTATCTGCCCCATAGTGCACTATGACAGACAGGAAAACAGTAGTAGCTTCTAGTCTAGACATGAGAGCTAAGCAGGGCCGGTTCTAGCCCTTTTGGCGGCCCGGGCGGAAAATAGGGGCGTGGCTTCATGCAGGGGGCGTGGTCAGTTAATTAATACTATCCTCGCTCCTGATTCCCGACCGCTGCAGACCTCCGCCGGCGCCGCTCCTCTCCTCGGATCTATGGGACAGATAGACACTAGAGGTCAATTATGACCCCTAGCATCTGTGTCAGTCCCACAATGCTGTGCGGTGCACAATGACGTCATCCCGCACCGCACAGCAAAGGTCCTCTCCACGAAGGGAAACTAGACGGGTAGCGTCTAGTTCCCATTTACAGCGGAGGACACAGCGGACACAGCAGGGTGCACAGTAGCAGATCTTGCCATGGTGCGGCGCCCTCCGGATGGCGGCGCCCGGGGCAAAAGTCCTGCTTGCCCGTGGCAAGATCCGCTACTGGAGCTAAGGTACAGTTGAAGCGGCAAGAGATGGTACTGTGTGGACAGTATAATCAACTTTCACCTCCTGGGTTCCTCTTTTCTTGCTTACTGTACCTTGGAGTTGAGCTTCTTTGCATACATGTCCAGTGGTGTAGTCTGGAGGCTGTTGACTCCAAATTTAGACAAGATCCCAACCACAGATTGAAAAGAAGATCTATGGTTTCATAACACAATCCCCGAAATGTTCCTTTGCAAATAGATTTTAGATGCTTAAGTAAAGAAAGCTAGAGCCAGTCTTTCTGATGCATCACAATATTACATTAAATCTGGAATTTGCCTGATATTGCCACACACAGTATAATAGAATGTAATAAACTGAGCACAGTGCACAGTAATAATCCTAAACAAATTTATGGGATTATAACCAGATATGTTGGTAAATTCAGTTGCAATTTCTTATTTTCTATATTTGATATCTAGATATACAATATCAGCTGGATCCATTTCTATTGCTTTTTACATTTTTGCACCTATCGCAAAAGTAAATATTATTATCTTAAATTCTCATCATTTTTTTTTATTGACCAAGTTTAAAATAAATCTCTGTATATGGATTTTTATAACACGTATTCTCAGCAAGCAGTAAATTATTGCAAACAATGGGGGTAATTCCAAGTTGATCGCAGCAGGAATTTTGTTAGCAGTTGGGCAAAACCATGTGCACTGCAGGGGGCGCAGATATAACATGTGCAGGGAGAGTTAGATTTGGGTGGGTTATTTTGTTTCTGTGCAGGGTAAATACTGGCTGCTTTATTTTTACACTGCAATTTAGATTGCAGATTGAACACACCCCACCCAAATCTAACTCTCTCTGCACATGTTAAATCTGCCTCCCCTGCAGTGCACAGGGTTTTGCCCAACTGCTAACAAAATTCCTGCTGCGATCAACTTGGAATTACCCCCAATGAAAGGGAAGACCGCAAAAAGCACATCTGGCCTTTTTACCCCTCAATAAGAAACGTTATACAATATAACACAAGTCTGACATCTTACTTTTAACTGTTGCGTATTTGTGACATAAGTAGTTAAAAATCAGATGTCAGACGTGCATTTGAAACATTTTATATGAGATAGGGAATATAGAGTGTAAGCTCCACTGGGGCAGGGACTGATGTGAATGGCCAAATAGTCTCTGTAAAGCGCTGCGGAATATGTGTGCACTATATAAATAACTGGTAATAAATAAAATAATAACATTTTAGTAAGCTCCAAGTACTCTAGCTAAATATAGTACAACTGCATAAAAAAGCAGAAATACATTGCAACAGTTGGCTGTGAGCTGTAAGATGTGATACTGTATCTACATATATGTAACTGAATAAAAAATAACTAAGAAAGTGTTTATTTCTATAGATGCACAGGACAATGTGCACTTTAACATTCATACCTTTGGAGATGAATGCAGACAGGATGCAGATAAAACCAAGGAACAACTTCATGGTTGAAGGACAACTCTTCGGAGATGCTGTCACAGGTAAAGCCTATGTAAGTATGGATTTCTTTTACCGTACGGCGTATGTTTAAAAATCTAGCCACAGTGTTAGTGCAGTGCAGTCTAAAGGTCGATATGCGTCACCTTAAAATAAGAGGCGACTTGGATTGCAAATATTCTATTAAAAGATTTCACTGTTCAAATGCTTGAAAAATAATCCTATCTTAAAGCAAATATTCAAGTCACAGGTGGAAACTGACACCCAGCTGATAAGAACAACTACGTACATTTTAAGAACATTACACTTTATGATATATTGTATTTTTTTGTGAAAGGATAGTTGGTTAGGATTATTTATTAAATATAATATATGTGCAAAAATATATGAAACTTTGAGAAGATCTCCTGGATTTATTCATTATTTATAATTCTTCCTCTCCCTATAAGACTCTCCACCTCTCTACTGAATTTCAAATGGGCTTTCAAGACCCACTTTTTCATCAAAGAAATACACCGAACCGAACCCTACCGAACTTTGCCTTCCGAGCCCGGATCCGAGTCCGGCTCGGGTTTTCCTGCCTGACTCAGAAACCCGAACTCGGCAAAACGTCATCATCCCACTGTCGGATTCTCACGGGATTTGAATTCCATATAAGGAGCCGCGCGTCGCGGCCATTTTCACACCAGTCTCGGAGAGTGTATAGAGAGGACGTGTCCTCAGTGTTCAGTGTCTGTGTGTTGGGGCGGGAAAGTGGGGTGACAAGTGTTGTGCTGCTCAGTCCAGTCCAGTGTAGTCACTCAGTGTATTGTGCTGCATCAGTCCAGGTAGTCACAGTTTTGGTGTTCTCTGCTGCCATATATCCAGTGTAGCTGTATAAGTGGTGCTCTGTTGTGCAGACCAGTCCAGTGTAGTCAGTGTATTGTGCTGTATCAGTCCAGCCATTCACAGTGTTGGTGTTCTCTGCTGCCATATATCCAGTGTAGCTGTATAAGTGGTGCTGTGTTGTGCAGACCAGTCCAGTGTAGTCAGTGTATTGTGCTGTATCAGTCCAGCCATTCACAGTGTTGGTGTTCTCTGCTGCCATATACCCAGCGTAGCTGTATAAAGTGGTGCTGTGTTGTGCAGACCAGTCCAGTGTAGTCAGTGTATTGTGCTGTATCAGTCCAGCCAGTCACAGTGTTGGTGTTCTCTGCTGCTATATATCCAGTGTAGCTGTATAAAGTGGTGCTGTGTTGTGCAGACCAGTCCAGTGTAGTCAGTGTATTGTGCTGCATCAGTCCAGCCAGTCACAGTGTTGGTGTTCTCTGCTGCTATATATCCAGTGTAGCTGTATAAAGTGGTGCTGTGTTGTGCAGACCAGTGGTAGTGTCCTGTGTCATCAGTAATTCCAGTGACGATATACGCTGCTGCTATATGTCCACTGCTGCAGTATAACAATTATAACAACGTGTTGTGCTGCATCAGATCAGTGGTAGTGTCCTGTGTCATCAGTAATTCCAGTGACGATATACGCTGCTGCTATATGTCCACTGCTGCCATATAATAATAATAACAACCACCACAAGTCCCTTACAGTGTTGTGTTGTGCTGGATCCCTTACAGTGTTGTGTTGTGCTGCATCAGACCAGTGGTAGTGTCCTGTCTCATCAGTCATTCCTGTGCCGCATATTGTCTCATATAACTCTCAAAAATAATGGAGAACAAAAATTTTGAGGATAAAATAGGGAAAGATCAAGAAGAACCACTTCCTCCTCGTGCTGAAGCTGCTGCCACTAGCCATGACATAGACGATGAAAGGCCATCAACGTCGTCTGCCAAGGCCGATGCCCAATGTGATAGTAAAGGGCATGTAAAATCCAAAAAGCCAAAGTTCAGTAAAAAGAACCGAAAAAAGAAATTGAAATAGTCTGAGGAGAAACGTAAACTTGCCAATATGCCATTTACGACACGGAGTGACAAGGAACGACTGAGGCCCGGGCCTATGTTCAATGCTAGTGGTTCAGCTTCACATGAGGATGGAAGCCCTCATAACTGAGGCCTTGACACTTATGTTGGTGTTAGACGTGCGTCCGGTATCCGCCATTAGTGCAGTGGGATTTAGACAATTGATGAAGGTATTGTGTCCCAGGTAACAATCCCATCTAGATTCCACTTCACTAGGCAGGCGATAACGAGATTTTGCCATTTAATTCCAGTGATTTGGACGTATAATTACAGTGATTTTGCCAATTAATTTCAGTGATTTATAATTATTAATTACCGTGATCTTGCTTATTAATTCCAGTGATTTCTAATTATTAATTACAGTGATCTTGCCATTTAATTCCAGTGATTTGGACGTATAATTACAGTGATTTTGCCAATTAATTTCAGTGATTTATAATTATTTATTATAGTGATCTTGCCAATTAATTCCAGTGATTTGGACGTATAATTCCAGTTGGAATTGTTTGTGTCGCTTGGCTTAGTCATACAGCTACCTCATTGCACCTCTTCGGCATCTTTGCATGAGGTGCTCTTTGGGGCCTAGTTTTTGAAAAGTGCCATCCTGTGTGACACTGCCGTATGAGTCCAGGGGTACTGCTGTATTAGTCCTGGGGTACTGTCGTATAAGTCCACCAATTGCAGATTTTATTTTAAGTGACAGGAGAGTGCTGGAGATGCTGTCAGTGGACCGAACAATTGCAGCCCACTCTTGACATTCAGCCACTGCAGTGCCACACCTAGATGAGCCAATTGTTTGTGTCGCTTGGCTTAGTCATACAACTACCTCATTGCAATTCTTTTTCTTCTTTGCATGATGTGCTGTTTGGGGCCTTTTTTTTTATATCTGCCCTCCTGTCTGCCACTGCAGTGCCACGCCCAGATGGGCCAATTGTTTGTTTCACTTGGCTTAGTCATACAACTACCTCATTGCAATTCTTTTTCTTCTTTGCATGATGTGCTTTGTGGGGCCTTTTTTTTTATATCTGCCCTCCTGTCTGCCACTGCAGTGCCATGCCTAGATGGACCAATTGTTTGTGTCGCTTTGCTTAGTCATACAACTACCCCATTGCAATTCTTTTTCTTCTTTGCATGATGTGCCGTTTGGGGCCTTTTTTTTTATATCTGCCCTCCTGTCTGACACTACAGTGCCACTCCAAGATGGGCCAGGTGTTTGTGTTGTCCACTTGTGTCGCTTAGCTTAGTCATCCAGCAACCTCGGTGCAACCTTTTGGCCTAAAAACAATATTTTGAGGTGTGAGGTGAGAATAGACTGGAAATGAGTGGAAATGATAATTATTGAGGTTAATAATACCGTAGGAGCAAAATTACCCCCAAATTCTGTGATTTTAGCAGTTTTTATGTTTTTTTCAAAAATCATCTAGATCCAAAACCAAAACCAAAACACGAAAGGATGGTTTTGGCAAAACCAAGCCAAAACCAAAACACGAAAGTGGTATTAGAATCAAAACCAAAACACAAAACACGAAAAGTGCCCGCCGCACATCTCTACCTCAAACTCAACACATCTAAATTTAAGTTTATCTCCCTTCCACTATCCAGTGTAACGTCTCCATTACTATCACCCCTTAAAGTTGATGGTGTCACTCTCTCCTCTCTTCACCATTGCTGAATAGTGGTCATCATTGACTTTGCTCTCAAATTCAATCTTTACATCTTGTTGTCCTTTGCCCAATCCTGTCACCTCCACCTTAACAACAGTGCCAAGATTCACCCTTTCTTCTACCTAGATGTGAGCAAGATCACATCCTGCCTGTCACATTTCTGTCCACTCCCAGCAATCCTCCCTATGTGCTGTGACAAAACTAATATTCCTCTCCTGCCATATCTCTTCAGCTGTGACTCTACAGAGCCCTCCATTGCCTCCCCATTCCCTACAGAATACAATGCAAGTACCTTAATTCAACTATAACACACTCTTTAATATGTCCCCACCTACATCTCTGATGTTGTGAGCTAATAACTCCCAGAGACAATAGAGGCATTTGCTGCTGGGCTCCAGCTGTCAGTAGGGTGCCAAGAAAGAAAGACTGAGGGGACTGCTGAACTAGAAATTATCTCTCTCCACTCATTTTATAGTGATTTGGGGCACTGCTGACTGCTGTCCAAGCTCAGAAACCTCCCTTGAAGACCTCTTCATCTGAAGAGTCTGGAATGTGTCGGATAATAGATCAAAGTGTGTACAATGAGCTACAGCTCTGCTACTGTGTCTTATATGAAGAAAGGAGAGCAGAAGTTGGTTTTAAGAAAATGCACTCATTATTATAATAAAACTTTTAAAAACACAGATTCCTTATCGCCACAATTAGCTGCAATATGGAATCTTTATTCTCCCAGATATACCATTGGCAAGTCACCAGGACATCATCATTTGTGAAAGCAAGCTGGACCCACTGGGGGGGCACCACCTTCTAGCTCACCTCCGTACGCCTGGCATGAACTTATGCCCTTGCTAATACTACTCTACTTTCCCACAGCATACTGTCAATAACTTTCCCAACTCCTTTCCTATCAACATCTCTTAGCTTTATGACATCACATATGTTGCTCCCCACCTTTAGAATGTCTTTAAATTGCAAAATACAATACATGTAATCATGTCATCCTGCATTTTTACAGAATGAAAGTTCAGTAACTCCCACAACATTGACATTGCAAAAAAACTCCACCTCTATTTACAGAGCAGCATGATCCTGAATGGGAGATCAGTACACAGTGTCCATTTAGTAAATAGCTGTAGAAACAGACTTGTTTCTAGTGTTTTGTTTATAATCATGGGAAATAAAGATTTAGATAATACAATAACATACTATGATATCACCAAAAGAAATACTGGTTGAAGCCCAACCTGGCATTTGACCAATTAAATAAAATAATAAGTAAAAACTATATATTACCGGGACATCCAGATATTATCTAAAAACAATTCTATATCTACTGTATTGATATTAGGCAGAGACTCTGGCAGGCAGCACTCCCTGGTTTTATCAGCATTCCATAAAAGATAGAATCCATGTTTTGCTGTTTCAGATGTTGAATACATGTTTTTTCAAGGATACAGATAAAGGGATGTAATTAAGTCTGAGGTGTCCGGAGGTGCGGGTTCCCGGCAGAACTTGGACAATTTTTTAAAACGGCAATCATTTACAAGGAATGGTTTTTCCCTTGTACATGATTGCCACTTTAAACATCTGATATGTTGGCAAAAACATGGATTATATTTTATATTGACTGCTAAAAAAACCAGGGAGTGCTGCCTGCCAGTTTGTATGAATATGTATATGGGGTTCAGCATGATTTCCCGATGGACTGGATGTCGGTGGTTAGAATATTCGACAGTCATTAGGTCGACAACTATTGGTCGACAGTCATTAGGTCGACATGGTTTCTAGGTCAACGTAGTCACTAGGTCGACATGTGCTAGGGCGACATGACAAAAGGTCGACATGAGTTGTTCACTATTTTTTTCATTTTTTGACCTTTTTAATACTTAACGATCCACGTGGACTATGATTGGGCACGGTAACCTGAGCCGAGCACAGCGAGGCGTCTTGCCCGAAGCATGGCGAGCGAAGCAAGCCATGCGAGGGGACACGGTGCACTAATTGGGGTTCCCGGTCACTTTATTAAGAAAATTACACCAAAAAAAGTTTTTAAAAAAACATGTCAACCTTTTGTCATGTCGACCTAGTACATGTCGACCTACTGACCATGTCGACCTAGAAACCATGTCGACCTAATGACTGTCGACCAATAGTGGTTGACCTAATGACTGTCTATCTGAGTGTGGTTGATTCTATGAACCACACCCAATGCCCAAATACCAGACTTCTCTTGCTCTTATGCTTTGCACAAATCACACAGGATAAGAATAACATGTATAACAGGACACTAAATAAACCATTCCTACTTCGATATATTGTGAGAGACGCCCAGATATTCCGCCCTCTTACAATTATGAGTCTTTAGCAGGGCTGCCCCTTACAGGGATTCTGCAGGAACTAAGAAAAACCAACAATAGAAAGTTGGAAAGTAGACTCTTGTGTGGGAGCACTCTAATTCAGAGGAATAGGTGTATATTAATCAATTCTGATAAAACATAATTTTATTTGTTCATTAATAAAAGGTGATTATAGGAGTGAATTGTACGTGAATAATATAGCTACGCGAAAATATAACACTTATGTTAAGAATAATTCATGTGGTTTTCAATACCACAATAAGAACCGGAAATCAAAATCTTGGGACTAGTGGATTTGCTATAATCACAGTAATGCCTTTGTGTAATATATGACCATCATTTGTTCTACAGCAATCCTATTCAGGATTATTTTGACGTAGAGAGTAAAATCATAAGTCATACAGAACCGAATGCCAATTGGTATTATTGGGGATCACTCTAGATCGGGTGGAAGAATTTTTTGCAGTACCAGGGTGTTCCAAGGTGGTCTCCCATCCGAGTACTGACCCGGCCCTCCACTGCTTGGCTTCCAAGATCAGATGAGATCGGGCATCTCAAGCGGGGTATGTCCGCAATTATTTGATCCGCCCGTTCAGTCAAGCCCAATACCCGTATCGCCCAAATTATGTATCCAAAGCGATCTAGATCAATCGTGTGTTCAGTATCTGTATTTATCTTATGCCCATGAAAAAGGAGTGAAATTATAGCAAAATCCAGATAATGGTAGTGGGACAATTATCATGTGCAATAATTATATGCAGAGATGTCCACTGTGCAATTTAGCAAAATCACGATAAGGACAATTATCATATGCAAAAAATCCTATGCAAGGGAGTCAACTTGCATAGCCAGGATAAGTTGGTGATATACAGTGAGGCAACAATTATATCTAATAATTTATATCACGCACACCGATCCGAATTCTCACTATATGTGAGCCTCTAAAGCCTGAACATACATTTGCAAGAAAATTCTTACAATGTGTCAGAGAGGCTATAATGAGAGAAAGAGCGCAGATAAACAGCTGAAAATGTTATTCAATAACCATAGCAGACAGTAATGTACATGAAGATAATTATATAGCAATCTGTTACAAAATTAAAGCTAAACCACAGCTTAAGAATTCTTTGTACAATAATCTGCCACCCAATACCTGTTGGGTACCACACAGCTCCAGCACCTCTTGGAGCAACCAGAATATGCACATGCACTATGATATTCAGATAGTTATAGGACTTAACCTATCCGTAGTAGGCACATGAAGGCTTTGTGTGAAAAAAATTACTCACATAATATCAATTTCTCCGGCGGAAAACTGTTAGATATCTATGTATATATATACACACACACATGGGCAACATCTCAGTGCATTCACATAATATCAGTTTCTCCAGTGGAAAACTGTTAGATATCTATGTATATATATATACACACACATGGGCAACATCTCAGTGCATTGATTTAAGGCGGATTAATACCCTAATGTGGCTGTAATAAATATACTGAGAAGTTTTTAGATGTAAGGTATGTGTTCATACGATACCAATACCAATCCTGCTGTAGGAGCTGTCTGTAGCCAATTACCGCTGGTAAATCCTACTGGTAAATGGCTCTGGAGGTGCGATGGAAATGAAGCCGTATACTGACTTCAGTGTGGAGGGTGTGGAGAGGTTGTCAGCTGCTTTCTTAGTGCTGCTGTCTCTGATCCGCGTGCAGCCGCTGCTCTCCAAGATAGTGCAGCGTATAGTCACGGTGTATCTCCCGGCTCTCGACGGCTTGCCGCCGTTGTCTGGGTAACTGTCCCTGAGTTCCGGTTGTTGCGATCACGTGTGCGCATCACGTGACCGCAGGGTAGAGTGACGTACGTTTCGCAGTGTAGCTTGATCGACGTACGTTTCGCAGTGTAGCTTGATCACAGAATGTAGTGTGATCAGTAGGAGTTTCTTATTTAAGGACGGTGCTGAATGCTCATTGGATATTGAGTTATGATGGACACTTTTCTGTACCTATCCTTGGATCTATTGAGATATCACTTGAATTAAAGGGAAAACATAATAATCTGCACGCTAATAGGTGTCCATTTGATGGCACATTATAAATACAATGATATTGTTCTTGTATATGCTTGTTTGATAATAAATAGGGATTTGAGATTGTTGTAATATTAATTGTAGTAATTAAACATGGTACACAAATCTCAGTATCCCAAATAAATAATTATATAAGTAATAAAATAAATAAATAAATAAATAAATAAATAATGGGATTTAAATTTTAGAGAGTTAATTATCATAAATGTGATATAGAAATAACTATGGCCCTCATTCCGAGTTGTTCGCTCGCAAGCTGCTTTTAGCAGATTTACTCACGCTAAGCCGCCGCCTACTGGGAGTGAATCTTAGCTTCTTAAAATTGCGAACGACGTATTCGCAATATTGCGATTACACCTCTCTTAGCAGTTTCTGAGTAGCTCCAGACTTACTCGGCATCTGCGATCAGTTCAGTGCTTGTCGTTCCTGGTTTGACGTCACAAACACACCCAGCGGTCGCCCAGACACTCCTCCGTTTCTCCAGCCACTCCCGCGTTTTTCCCAGAAACGGTAGCGTTTTTCCGCACACACCCATAAAACGGCCAGTTTCCACCCAGTAACACCCACTTCCTGTCAATCACCAGAACGATGAAAAAGCCGTGAGTAAAATTCCTAACTGCATAGCAAATTTACTTGGCGCAGTAGCACTGCGGACATTGCGCATGCGCACTAAGCGGAAAATCGCTGCGATGCGAAAAAAAATACTGAGCGAACAACTCGGAATGACCCCCTATGTGCGTGTCAGTGTGCATATCTATATGATAAAATGAATGACAGCATGGTATATCCCCCACGTGCTTAATTACGAATTAAATAGTTTTTATGGTGATTTTTTTGATAAAAGTGTGATGATGAAATGTGAGATTTATGTATTTTTAATGGAACAGAAAGAGGATAGAAAAGGGGGGGGAAAGGGGGGGGTTGGGTTTTTTTTTGGGGGGAGGGGTTTGTTTTCTTTTTTTGTGTAGTTTTTGTGTTTTTTTCTTTTTTGGAGGGAGAGGGGAAAGATAAAAGGAAAGGGGGGGGGGAGGAAAAAAGTAGAGAGGGAAAAGAAGGGGAGATGGGGGGGGGGGCAAAAAAAAGGTGGGAGTGGATATAGTTGGTTATTGAGAAGGGAGGGATAGTGTATGTGATGAATAAGTGATAGTGGATAGTATTATTGTAATGATTGGTGGTGAAAATGAAATGAATATATTTCTTAATAAATAATATGTGCCAGGTGCAATTAATTAAATATTATAACGTGACAATTATGAGGGCAATTTGTGCATAGACTCTTCATCTTACTGATTATGTGAGAAAAATATAAACTAAGAGCCCAAGTTCAGGAGAGGTGAAAAAGTGATGTGTGGTGATGTATGAAAATTCCTGTAGTAATTGTGCCATTAATTTATATTGTACTGTTGTACTAATTGTGTTGATATTGAGTAGCATATGTCAATAGTATTATATGTGGCCAGGATGGAATAGAATTCTTCGTGACTCTAACAGTAAATTAATTAATTTAAATAGACCCCAAAGTTAATGTTTTTATTCATGCCAGCTGGATATATGGTTCCCATCTTGAAGATCCATTCGCTTTCTTTCTTCAGTAGACTATCAGTTAGGTTTCCTCCTCGTATTCCAAGTCTAATCCTTTCCAAACCAAAGATTTTTAGCTCTTCATACCTGCTCCCATGACAAGTATAAAAGTGACGGGCAACGGATGTCAGTTGTTTCATCTTTTGCTTATCCGTAATGGCATTGCGTATGGATCCTATATGTTCTAGGATACGTTGTTTGAAAGGTCATGTCGTCATGCCAATGTATTTCTGGTTACAACTACAACTGAGGCAGTAGATGACACCCTCTGTTTGACAGTTCATGTAATCCGTAATTAGAATTATATTCCCATATTTGTCCTCTATTTCTTTTATTGGGACAATGTATTTGCAGGCTTTGCATTTCCCGCAGGGGTATGTGCCTGTGATAATTGGTTTTTTGTCAGGGAATTTCTGGAAGTGACTCTGTACCAGTCGATCTTTTAAATTTTTTGATCTGCGCCAACTCATAGAGACTTTGGGACCAAGTTTCTTAGATAGAGCGGGGTCTGTGTGTAAAATGTGCCAGTGCTTCTGTATTGCTTCGTTGATCTTTTTCCATTCTTGGCAGAAATTTCCAACGAAGCGGATGGTGTTTTCAGACTTTTTTTCTTTTTTGTGATCCTTGAAGATAATATCTTCTCTCTTGATGACTTTAACAGATTTTAATGCTTTTTTTACGGAGGTTTTACTGTATCCTCTGTTGCAAAGTCTCTGTGCCAGATCTGCGCTTTGTATTGTAAAGTTCTTATTGTCTGAACAGTTTCTACGCAGACGAAGAAATTCCCCTTTCGGTATATTTTCTATCGTCGGGGGAAAATGAGAGCTTGTTTGGTGTAGTAGTGTATTAGTCGCAGTGCTTTTGCGATATAGACTCGTAGCAATCATTCCCTCTGGATTTTTATAGATCATTAAGTCCAGGAATGGTACTTCCGTTTGACTTATAGTGTGAGTGAGGCGAATGTTCAGATCATTCTTATTTAGATGTTCGATGAATTGATGCAGTAATTGTAAGTCCCCTTCCCAAATCATAAGGATGTCGTCTATGTACCTATTCCACATAATGACATGGGTTGTAAAATTGTCATTGTGATCTTTGAAAACAAATTCTTTTTCCCATCATCCAAGGAATATATTTGCATATGTGGGTGCACACGCAGCCCCCATAGCTGTGCCTCTTGTTTGGAGGTAAAATTGATTGTTAAATGTAAAAAAGTTGTAATGCAGGACAAAATGGAGTAGTTTGATGAGAAAATCATGAAAATCCTCTTTTCCATCGTTGTGTAGAAAATACTCTACTGCCGTTATCCCATCTTTGTGGCTGATAGAGGTATATAGTGCCTCGACATCTAGAGTTACTAGATATTGGTTATCTTCTAACCTTAGATCATGCAATTTCCTGAGTATGTCTGTTGTGTCCTGAACATACGAGGGAAGATCCAAAACAAAGTGTCTCAGGTGTAGATCGAGAAAGATACTCGCCTTCTCCATTAGTCCCCCTATGCCGGACACTATTGGTCTCCCTGGGGGAGTCTGTAAGTCTTTGTGTATCTTCGGTAGCATGTAAAACGTTGGAATTCTGGGATTCGGTGTCAGTAAGTATTCATACTCCTGCTTAGTGATTGTACCCTGTGCTTGTGCTTGATTGATAATTCTTTCATAGATAGTTTTGTAGTTCTGTAATGGATTGAGTAGCATTCTTTTATAACAATCAGTAGTAGTAAGTTGTCGCTGTGCTTCCTTGATGTAGTCTATTTTAGGCCAGATGACAATGTTTCCCCCTTTGTCTGAGGGCTTTATAACCACGTCTTGCCATGTCTGTATTTCTCTTATGGCCGTCCTTTCTTGTGAAGTTAAATTAGAATGACCCTGGTATCTTTTTTTGTTTAGATGGATTTGATCAAATTCTTTGGCTACCAGCTTCATAAAGACCTGTACTTCAGGGCATATATGTTCTTGTGGAAAGTATGTGGACTTCTTTTTACAAATAGGTCTGATGGAAGATTCAGCTCCAATGCTGGGATTTTGTTCTTGCTCTAATTCTTGTACGGCGGCGAGAGCGTCCTGTTCAACCTGAGATAAACTTAGGGATTCTGATTCCAAGAGTATTTGCGGAGTCACAAGTGGGGTTGTTGTATCCTCTTCTATGTTGGTATAGGTCGTGAATGGGGTAGTCTCTTTCTCGGTATAAATTTTTGTTAGTAGCAACTTTCTTCCAAATAGTTTGAGATCTTTTTCCCACTTAAATCTATCAAAGTGTTCTGTGGGAGAAAAAGTCAAACCTTTGTTAAGTATAGATTCCTGTATTGGTGTAAGTTCATGCTCTGAAAGATTGATAATCTTCAATTTTGAATCTTCATTATCCCCAGTTGCTGTTACCATCGATCCTGTTGATGTTGTCTTTTGTACGTGTTGCGTGTCAGTGGTGGCGAGGAATCCCATTGTGATGGTCCTCTTCTTCTTCTTGCCCCACCTTGTCTTCCTCCTCTTTGTCTGCCTCTTCCTCCTCGGGGATCCCCTAAAAAAGTGGCTGTATTCTGAGTATTAACAGATATATCACTTCTGGGGTTTGCATATCTTTCTGTGGTGTAATCTGGAATATCCTCTGCTCCCGACGTCTCAGCCTCTGAAGATGAATATTGGCCTGTATATCTGGGAGGATCTTTTTTCCAGGATGTTTTATGCCATCTGAAGATTTTCCCGGACACAAAGTCTCTTTTGTCTCTGGCGTATTTGGTCTTTTTCCTGTCAATGATCATTTGTTCATAGGCTTGAAGTTCTAATTTATTTTTCTCAAAGCATCTTTGAAATTGAGAATCTTTTTCCCAGATCACTAATTTCTTGCCTAGTTCCTCTAACTTGTGTTCACATTCCTCTAATATGAGATTATTGTGTTTGATTAGAACATTCATCAAATCATTGGAACATTTTAGAAGAACGTGTTCCCATTCTTTTTTGAGGCTCTCACTGGCAAGGTCGAATGTTTGAAAAACCCTTGGGCGGAGACCACGTGGGGAAATTTTATTTTTGATGTAATTTTCTAAAGTAGTTAGATCCCAGTTGGTTCTGATTTGTTTGCGTAATGTGGAGTCCAGTTTATGAAAGTCCTCCTCCCAACTGATATGGGGTCCAGTGTCTACCAGGTCACTCGGGAAAATATCATCTAGGTTGTCCTTATTTTTCCATCTTGAACTAAGCTCTTGCTTTAAGTTGAAACTCATACTAGAAAAAACTTAACTCCTTGTGTGAAATGGAATTGATGGGGCAGGGTATCCTAAGAGAAGAAAAAGTCCCACCCTAATGAAGAATGATAATAATGTGACTGTGCTGGTATCCCACGAAGACTGAATTAACAGCCAATATCTGATTTGAAAAAAGCTTTTTTTGGGACCGCACTAGTATGCAATAAATTATTAATGCCCTCTGAAAAACTGATTTATAACGCTGAATTGCTTATGGATACAGCAACCTTGTGCATGTGGATAGATAATCCTTTTTGCAGATATATGTTGCTATCAGTGGTGCTCCCGAGAGTCAGAGAAGTATCAACTAAGAAAAACCAACAATAGAAAGTTGGAAAGTAGACTCTTGTGTGGGAGCACTCTAATTCAGAGGAATAGGTGTATATTAATCAATTCTGATAAAACATAACTTTATTTGTTCATTAATAAAAGGTGATTATAGGAGTGAATTGTACGTGAATAATATAGCTACGCGAAAATATAACACTTATGTTAAGAATAATTCATGTGGTTTTCAATACCACAATAAGAACCGGAAATCCAAATCTTGGGACTAGTGGATTTGCTATAATCACAGTAATGCCTTTGTGTAATATATGACCATCATTTGTTCTACAGCAATCCTATTCAGGATTATTTTGACGTAGAGAGTAAAATCATAAGTCATACAGAACCGAATGCCAATTGGTATTATTGGGGATCACTCTAGATCGGGTGGAAGAATTTTTTGCAGTACCAGGGTGTTCCAAGGTGGTCTCCCATCCGAGTACTGACCCGGCCCTCCACTGCTTGGCTTCCAAGATCAGACGAGATTGGGCATCTCCAGCGGGGTATGTCCGCAATTATTTGATCCGCCCGTTCAGTCAATCCCAATACCCGTATCGCCCAAATTATGTATCCAAAGCGATCTAGATCAATCGTGTGTTCAGTATCTGTATTTATCTTATGCCCATGAAAAAGGAGTGAAATTATAGCAAAATCCAGATAATAGTAGTGGGACAATTATCATGTGCAAATATTATATGCAGAGATGTCCACTGTGCAATTTAGCAAAATCACGATAAGGACAATTATCATATGCAAAAAATCCTATGCAAGGGCGTCAACTTGCATAGCCAGGATAAAGTGGTGATATACAGTGAGGCAACAATTATATCTAATAATTTATATCACGCACACCGATCCGAATTCTCACTATATGTGAGCCTCTAAAGCCTGAACATACATTTGCAAGAAAATTCTTACAATGTGTCAGAGAGGCTATAATGAGAGAAAGAGCGCAGATAAACAGCTGAAAATGTTATTCAATAACCAAAGCAGACAGTAATGTACATGAAGATAATTATATAGCAATCTGTTTCAAAATTAAAGCTAAACCACAGCTTAAGAATTCTTTGTACAATAATCTGCCACCCAATACCTGTTGGGTACCACACAGCTCCAGCACCTCTTGGAGCAACCAGAATATGCACATGCACTATGATATTCAGATAGTTATAGGACTTAACCTATCCGTGATAGGCACATGAAGGCTTTGTGTGAAAAAAATTACTCACATAATATAGGGATTCTGCAGGAGCCTGGTAATGCAAGGCATCATTTTTCAGCCAGAATAATTGGAATCCATGTAGAAGGATCTATATGCTGTTGCAGAAGCTCCTGGATAGAGTATCAGCATTAAGACTTTTGGTTCAAGGCCTGAAAATGATAATTAAATCTAAATTTGAGAGGAACAGAGCCCACTGGACCTGCCTGGGACATAACCTTTTGGCGGCTTCATTATACAGAAGTTTTTTATGGTCCATAAAGACAGTGAACTTATGTTGAATTTCTTCTAGCCAATATCTTCACTCTTCAAATGCCCATTTGGTCACTAGGAGCTCCCAATTTCCTACATCCTAATTGGCCTTAGCAGTAGAGAATTTCCTTGAAAAAAAAAAGCACTGGGATGTATCTTTTTGTTCGAGGAACCTACTTGAGAGGATTGCTCTCTATGGATCCTACATGTGAGCTACAGTATCAACTTCCATAATAACATTTTATTCAAGGTTGGTGGACTGAAGACCTGCCTTCCTGATGAGGGTGTTAAGAGGCACCACAATGCAAACAGCCAAAACTGCTCCACAGATGTTAACTGATATTTGCCACTCATTCCCTTCAATGATGTGGGTTTAATAATAAACTATCTGCCAGTAATTTATTGAAAATACAGTTATCCCTTTAACTAGTTGAAAAGCTATGGTGTCAGTGGCATGGGAGTTTGGTTATTCACAGTAATCTTGTTCAAGCAACTGTAGTGTATGCAAGGTAAAAGACCACTGTCTTTCTTGCCAACAAAAAATAGGCATGTCCCTTAGGGTGGCTTGGATGGTCTGATGAACCCTTTCTCCAGACTTTTTTAGATGTACACCTTCAAGTACATAAGATCAGGTTTTCATAATGAGAACAATGGGGGTCATTCCGAGTTGTTTGCTCGTTGCCGATTTTCGCAACTGAGCGCTTAAGGCGAAAATGCGCATGCGTATGGTACGCAGTGCACTAAGTATTTTAGCACAAAACTTAGTAGATTTACTCACGTCCGAACGAAGAATTTCCATCGTTGAAGTGATCGGAGTGTGATTGACAGGAAGTCGGTGTTTCTGGGCGGAAACTGACCGTTTTCTGGGAGTGTGCGGAAAAACGCAGGCGTGCCAGGATAAAACGCGGGAGTGTCTGGAGAAACGGGGGAGTGGCTGGCCGAACGCAGGGCGTGTTTGTGATGTCAAACCAGGAACGAAACGGGCTGAGCTGATCGCAATGTAGGAGTAGGTCTCGAGCTACTCAGAAACTGCTAAGAATTTTCTATTCGCAATTCTGCTAATCTTTCGTTCACAATTCTGCTAAGCTAAGATACACTCCCAGAGGGCGGCGGCCTAGCGTGTGCAATGCTGCTAAAATCTGCTAGTGAGCGAACAACTAGGAATGACCCCCAATATCCCTTCCACAGCTTAGGGCAAGGAATCATATATCTATGAGAGTCATATGGCCTATTTAGAGACAATCCTCTGTAGACCTTTTGCAGAAGACATATCACTTACAGGTTTAGGTATTCCTCTGACCAATTCAGAAGTCACTGTGCTTTTAATACTGTACAGTTGGGATGAAAGACAACACCTGAAAACAGCATTTAACCTTGAGCCCAATTAATTACTGGATTGTGTTAAGATAACCAGGGAACACTCAAAATTGAGCCACTTGTTCCCAAAGATTGGATCTTATGGCTATCTTGCACCACCTTAGTTAAAGCCTGCATTTCATTGGACAGTATTTGATTGGACTAGAATTTCCATCTCACATACCAAAAAAATCTGGGCTGCTGATGATAGGAAACTCAATAAGTAGATGAGCTTCTAATGAAGCCTGTCCAGTTTGATACTACTTAGCCCAGGGGCAATGAGTATAATAGGGGTCAAGTCTTCACAAGCGATGGCCACCCAGGTAAGCACTGGTTGTGGCTGCTTAGGTTTGGCTATGTGCAAGGTAGTAGACAAAGGGGGACATTTACTAAGCAGTGATAAGAGCGGAGAAGTGAGCCAGTGGAGAAGTTGCCCATGGAAACCAATCAGCACTGAAGTATCATCTATTTCTGCTGCGGGGTACACTGGGCTCCACAAGGAAAGACATAGGGGTGTAGAGTAGGATCTTGATCCGAGGCACCAACAGGCTCAAAAGCTTTGACTGTTCCCAGAATGCATAGCGCCGCCTCCTCTATAACCCCGCCTCCCTGCACAGGAGCTCAGTTTTGTAGTTGGTGCCGCAGATAGCAGGCACATAACAAAGGGGCTGCTCTGGGCAGCCCAAAGAAGAGCTTTTTGAGAATAAAAGTGAAGACTTCAAGGGCTGCAGCAGTGTGTACATGTCTAGTGACATTCACTGCTGCAGCTCCATCTCTCCCCAGCGGCGCTGTACACTCCCGAGCCCTGGTTGCCGGGTAACTACAGCAAGAGGTTCCAGTTTTCTTCTACAGTCAGGCACACACGACGGGGGCTCTTCGGGATCACGTGGCCGAGCTTCGGTAGGTGGTGAGTGGGTCCCGCTGGCGGGACCCGTACTTTATCATGATCTGGCCCGGTCAGTGGGAGGCGGGCCGCGCGCGCTGGTGGTGGACACTGTGGCAGTACAGGCGATCCCACTAGATCACCAGGGCATGGGTGCAGGTCAGGTTTTCTCTTAAAACCGTTTTACTAGTAGCCCACAGTACCCGGTGGTTTTGCCAGCAGGGGGATAAGGCTTAGACCTGGAGCCCCTCCCCCAGCCCCAGGGCACCATTTCCAGCAAATGTTCCCGCCCTGGAGCTGCATATCTGTCTCTCCCTCACTCCCTGTCAGTTTGTGGGAGCCATTTCTCTCAGCTACACTGTTCCTGGGACTGCTTGGGCAAATCCTCCTGTGTAAAGCCGCCTGGTTGTCAGTGCTGTGACTTTACATGACACTTAAGTATTCTACATGTCAATTAGACAGTGTTAGTTAAGAAAGAGTGCATTTAATCAGGGTTCTCTGGTACAAGTACCCTGTGATATACATCCAGTTCTTACTGTGCAGTGTTATATCTATTGACTACATAGCTATATAAGCTGGTCCAGTGCAATATTATTGTTAGTAATAACCTCTGCATTGTTTACACGTGACTATATGTGTGTGCATTAGCTTGCTGAGTGGTTTCCATTTCGTGTCTCTCACTCAACTTGCTATCCCTATATTCTATAACCTGAGGGGGCTTGGTGCATCAGGTTTTATAATTATATAGGATTTTCACAAGATATACTCTAATACGTATTTTTCTCTGTGATTTTAGTCACCATATCTCTCCTGTATCTCTGCTTGTGCTGACTACACTGTGCAGGGGTTTGGTTAAGAGGTATTGTGCTGCTGCCAATTGTACTGTGTTACCTGATACTGCAAGTTATGTCATGTCTGCGTCTCAAGGAAACGGTTCTGGGGCTGAACACACTGCCGGTGTTGCTGAAGCCACAGACCCCTATGAGGAGACTATAGCAGCTGTGGGCTCTGGTTCTGGGGGCTCCTTGCCCCCCAGTGGGACTGTGGCAACGGGGGTACATAATGACCCACCGTGGGCTACTTTCTCCACGCTTCTACATACGCTAGTTACTAAACTAACACCCCCTATGGGACCTCCTATGCCGGTGCAACCGTATGTGGTCCCCGCAGCTAACCCGCCTTGGGCGAACAATTTATCTGCTCAATTGAAGAAGTTGAACCAGTTCTTGACTACTAAAAAGTCTGACCCTCGCTTGCCTAAGACCAAGGGGTCCTCTAAGCGAGCTCTTATCTCCTCACAATCCACTGCTGTCACTGACACCTTGTCTGATGAAGATGGCGCTTACACTGACCCCACAGATTCTGACACGGATACTGCTGATGGGGAGGGTAGTTCACATGTGGATGTTCCTGATCTTTTCGAGGCTATTAAGTTAATTTTACAGATTACGGATGATCCCGAGCTATCCGCCCCTCCTAAGAAACAAGATTGGTTCAAGCGTCAGATGGTGGTTAAACAAGTTTTACCTCACTCTGACCACCTCGTGGATATACGTCAGGAACCCTGGGGAAACCCGGGAAAGAAGTTTGTGCCTCAAAAGAAGATGCTGGCTCGCTATCCCCTTGCGCCAGAGCTGTCTAAAAATTGGGAAACGCCTCCTCCAGTAGACTCACATGTGGGTAGGATGGTGGTTTCCTCAGCTCTACCTGTTACTACCGTCACATCTCTAAAAGAGCCTACGGATAAACGTGTGGAGGGTTGTCTGAAAGCGATTTACACCCTCACGGGTGCTGCACAAAGGCCCACTATTGCCGCAACATGGGCTGCAGAGGCTATTGAAGCATGGGCCTTGGATTTAGAAGCTGAAATCTCTTATGACCATGCTAGACAATGCTTGTCATATATTGTCACAGCTTCTCACTATATTAAAGAGACGGCTTCTGATGCCGGCATCCTAGCAGCCAAGGCCTCTACTTCATCAGTCCTGGCTCGCCGGATATTGTGGCTGAGATCCTGGTCTGTGGATCTGGACTCTAGAAAAACCCTGGAGATATTCTGTTTGGGGAGGACTTAAATAAGATAGTGGCTGATTTGGCTACTGCCAAAACTGCCTGTCTGCCAAGTACCGCTCCTTCTGTGTCGAAGGCTAAAGGGACTTCCTTTCGCCCCTTTCGTCCTTCAGGTAAAGCAAACGGTCAGGCGTACAACAAGCAGGCCCGCACTTCCAAACCTGGTAAGCCGAAGCCCAAAAGAGCCTGGGCTGCCCGTCAGCCAGCTTCCAAGACTGATAAGCCTGCCGCATGGTGGGGCGGGCCTCCCCCTGAGGGATCACAGGGTGGGGGGCCGGCTTCTAGGGTATACCCAGGAATGGTTGAAGACCACTTCAGATGCCTGGGTACGGGAAGTCGTCACTCGAGATTACACCATAGCCTTCAAAAACCGACCCCCTCATCGATTTTGCCGGACAGACGTCCCTTTGGACCAGACAAAGGTAAACACTCTATATTCGGTGGTACAGACCCTCCTGGATACAGGAGTCGTAGTACAGGTGCCTCTTGCTCAGAGGGGCCGGGGTACTATTCTCCGCTGTTTCTGGTCCCGAAACCGAATGGGTCCTCCCGGCGCATTCTCAACCTCAAGACATTGAACAGGTTTGTGAAAATTTCCAAGTTCCGTATGGAAACCCTTCACTCTATAGTTCTGGCCTTGGAACCTGGGGACTACAAGGTCTCCCTGGACATACAGGATGCTTACCTGCATATTACTATAGCAGTGTCACATCAGCAATACCTGAGGTTTGCGATTGGCAACCTCCATTACCAGTTTTGGGCGTTACCTTTCGGTTTAACTACGGCTCCGCGAGTCTTCACCAAAGTTATGGCGGTGATGACGGTGGTACTCCGCCATCAAGGGGTCAGGATACTGCCATATCTGGACGACTTGTTAATCCTGGCAAATTCCCCAGAATTTCTTCTACATCATCTGGATATGACTGTCCGGTTTCTACAAGCCCACGGGTGGCTCATCAACTGGAAGAAATCCTCCCTGGTCCCTGCTCAGAGCATGGTGCACCTGTTCTTGTCTCAGGAGAAAGTCCTGAAGCTTCAGGACAGGATTCGTTGCTTCCTTTCTCGTCCGCAAGTGTCGATACATTCGGCGATGCAGGTGCTGGGCCTCCTGGTGTCAGCATTCGACATGGTGGAGTATGCTCAATTCCATTCTCGCCCCCTCCAGAGGCTGATTCTAGCCAAGTGGGATGGACTGCGTCACCGGATTAGGTCTCACATGATCTCATTGATCCAGAGGTCCGTCTGTCGCTGCACTGGTTGCTCCAGGACCAACGATTGTGCAGGGGCCGTCTCTTCTGGATATCCGAATGGGTCCTGTTGACGACAGATGCCAGTCTAAGAGGTTGGGGTGCAGTGCTGGAGCAACACTCCCTTCAGGGTCGGTGGACCAAGGAGGAATCTCTCCTCTCGATCAACATTCTGGAATTGCGGGCGGTCTTCAATGCGTTGAACCTGGCCCAGCTTTTAATTCAGAACCGTCCTGTTCAAGTACAGTCGGACAACGCCACCACAGTGGCTTACATAAATCATCAAGGCGGCACTCGAAGCCGTTTGGCAATGAAGGAAGTCTCACAGATTCTACATTGGGCGGAACGCCATCTACTGGCCATATCGGCAATATTCATTCCGGAAGTCCTGAATTGGGAAGTGGACTTTCTCAGTCGTCAGGACGTACACGCCGGAGAGTGGGGCCTCCATCCAGAAGTGTTTCAACTCCTAGTGGAAAAGTGGGGCCTTCCAGACGTAGATCCGATGGCGTCTCGACACAATCACAAGGTTTCCGGTCTTTGGAGCAAGGACAAGGGATCCTCAAGCAGCAATCGTGGATGCGCTGGCGGTGCCGTGGAGGTTTCAGCTGCCGTACGTGTTCCCTTCGGTGTCTCTCCTGCCCAGGGTAATTCGGAAGTTCAAGCAAGAAAGAGGAATTCTGCTTCTCATAGCTCCAGCTTGGCCCCGATGGCACTGGTTCTCAGACCTGCAGGGCCTATCGTTAGAGCATCCAATTCTACTTCCACAACGCCCAGACCTCCTCGTTCAGGGCCCCTGTGTCTACCAGGACCTAGCCCGGCTGTCTTTGACGGCGTGGCTCTTGAAGCTTCCGTCTTCAGGGCTAAAGGGTTCTCTGAGGCGGTCATTCAAACTATGTTGCGGGCCCGGAAACCGGCTTCTGCTCGGATTTACTATAGGGTCTGGCATTCTTACTTTGTTTGGTGCGCATCTAACCGTTATGACGCTTCCAAGTTTAGTATAGCCAAGCTGTTGGCCTTTCTACAGCAGGGCCTAGACTTAGGCCTGCGTCTGGCCTCCCTAAAGGTTCAAATATCTGCCTTGTCATTGTGATTTCAGAGAAAGATTGCGACCTTACCTGATGTGCATACCTTTACTCAGGGCGTGTTGCGTATCCAACCTCCCTATGTCCCGCCTGTGGCTCCTTGGGACTTGTCGGTGGTTTTGGAGGCGTTACAAGAGTCTCCGTTTGAACCTCTTGGTTCAGCTGATCTTAAGTGGCTTTCCCTTAAGGTGGTGTTTCTGCTGGCTATTGCTTCAGCTAGAAGAGTGTCGGATTTAGGTGCCTTGTCTTGTAGTTCCCCATATCTGATATTTCACCGTGACCGGGCGGTTCTTAGGACTTGTCCCGGATATTTACCTAAGGTGGTTTCTTCCTTCCACCTTAAACAGGAGATTGTGGTTCCGGCACTTGTTTCTCCTGATCTGTCTCCCAAAGAGCAGTCTTTGGATGTGGTACGGGCTCTCCGTATCTATGTGAAGAGAACTGCTTCTATTAGGAAATCTGATTCTCTCTTTGTGCTTGGATTTCACAAACGGGGCTGGCCTGCTCACAAGCAAAATTTGGCCAGATGGATTAGAATGGTGATTGCACATGCTTATGTGAGGGCTAGTCTATCGGCTCCTACTCACATTATGGCCCATTCTACTGGGTCTGTTGGACCTTCTTGGGTGGTCCGCCGTGGTACGACCCTTGAACAATTGTGCAAGGCGGCTACGTGGTCCTCTGTGAACACGTTCATAAAGTTCTATGCCTTCGATACTGCCGCTTCCCAGGATGCTTCCTTTGGACGCTGGGTTCTTGTGCCCGCTACAGTGCATCCCCTCCCATAAGGAACTGCTTTAGGACATCCCCTATGTCTTTCCTTGTGGAGCCCAGTGTACCCCGCAGCAGAAAACGAGTTTTATGGTAAGAACTTGTTATGCACACCAGTGCCTGCAGGAAAGTACTAGTGTCAGAACTGTTATGCACTCCAGTGTCTGCAGGAATGTACTGGTGTTTGAACTGTTATGCAAAACAAATGGACTCACAGACAAACTGGGGAATATGACATAACGTACACAGAAGGTGATAGGGTAACAAAATACACACACAGTGAACAGAGAAGCCCAGAGGCTAAGGAACTGGGTATCTCCCTTGTATTAGAACTGCTCAGATGTAAAAAGCAAGATGTTGTGTTTTAATACGTAGAGAACCCGAAATGCTGTTGCTAAGGGCAACAGCAAAACCCTAAAGGGTTACCAACGGGTGTGGCAGTAAACTCCTTGGTCAGAGATGGAATGATAGACACAAGGAGAGCCTCCACAATCCTGATTCTCACTTGCAGTGCACAGGTTTAAGCTTACTGCCACTAAACTGACCCCTGACACCTAGCACAGTGAGACAGGATTAGACAGGCAAGTGTTAGAATACAGCCGCAAACTTGCTAAGTTCACAGAGTAATAACAGAACCCCAGCAAGCTAAACGACTGACTCCAGTCTTACTGCTAGGTCTGGATTGGCAGAGTGTAATACCAAATCCCCAGGCCTATTTGCAGTAAGCAACAAACAAATACAAAGCTACACAGTACTGGCTAACTTTCATGAACTGACTAACCAACAGAGATTCAGCAGCATCTGCTTACCCTGAAAAGAGGCCTTATAAAGCAGGTGCTGTCCACGCCCCACTCAGACCTCACAGACTGTGAGCACAAAAACCAGCACCGGATCCCCTGCCGTGCACAGAGCCTATAACCACTGCACAGCAAAAGACCCGAACCGGAGTATCAGCTGCGCTCAGGTTACTCCACTAGCACTTGTCTCCCGGTTGCCATGACGACGTGGCAGCACAGGGCAGGAGACCCTAACAGTACCCCCCCTCTGACGAGGGGTCAAAGAACCCCTACCACCGGGTTTATCGGGGAACTGCGAGAAGAAAGAGCGTATCAGTCTGGGGGCATGAAGATCACAACTGCGCACCCACGACCGCTCCTCCGGGCCATACCCCTTCCAGTGCACCAAAAATGACAGCCGACCCCGAACCACCTTGGAGTCAAGAATCCTTTCAACAACAAACTCCCTCTGGCCATGTATCAGAAGAGGGGAAGGTCTTCCACTGGAAGAAGGATTACTAATCGCCCGTTTTAAAAGGGAACAATGAAATGTTTTATTGATACCCAAAGAACGGGGCAGATCTAACTGAAATGCCACCGGATTGATAACCCTGGTGATCTTATAAGGGCCGATGAACCGGGGCCCTAACTTATGAGATGGCTGTCTCAACTTCAAATTCTTGGTAGACAACCAGATGAAGTCTCCTAATTTGAAGCTGCAGGGTCTTTTCCGCTTATCAAAAACCCTTTTGGTCACTAATGACACAGACACAAGGGCTTTCTTCACTTTCCGCCAAATACCTCTAAGGACCGAAACCACAGAGGAACCACCAGGTGTGGAGTCCAGGGGGTCAAAAGAATTGGCCTTAGGATGATGCCCATACACACAAAGGAAGGGAGAGATCCCTGTAGCAGAGTGAGCCGCGTTGTTATAGGCAAACTCCGCCATGGACAGATGAGCAACCAAGTCAGTCTGACACTTGGAGACATAACACCTGAGGAACTGCTCCAAGGACTGGTTCACCCTTTCAGTCTGCCCATTAGACTGCGGATGGTAGCCTGACGACAAGCTGACAGAAATCTGGAGATCGGAACAAAATGCCCTCCAGAATTTGGCCACAAACTGGGATCCGCGGTCAGAGACCACATCAAGTGGCAACCCGTGGAGACGCACAACATGCAGCATAAATAATTCAGACAGGCGTCTGGCTGATGGCAGCCCAACCAGTGGAACGAAGTGCGCCATCTTCGAAAACCTGTCAACGACAACCCAGATGGCTGTCATCCCCGAGGATTTGGGCAAGTCCACCACAAAATCCATTGAAATGTGGGTCCATGGCTTAGATGGGATAGAGAGTGGATGTAATGGGCCAACAGGAACCCCTCTAGGAGTCTTATTTCGGGCACAGATGTCACATGCCCGAACCCACTGATCCACATCCTTAGCCACCGAGGGCCACCACACCGCCCTAGATAGCAACTCCCGAGTTCTGGCAATACCCGGGTGACCTGCCGACTTCTTGGCATGGAATTCCAGGAACACTCGCTGTCTTAACCTAGGAGGCACAAACAAAAGACTTACCGGAAGGTCTGGAGGAGCCTGCTCCTGTGCTCTAAGGACTAATGATAAGAGGTCCTGGGTAATGCCCACTTTAATACATGATGGGGAAACAATGGGCAACGGCTCCTCGGTGGTCTCCTGGATTGGAGCAAAACTCTGCGAGAGCGCATCAGCCTTGATGTTTTTTGACCCAGGGCGATATGTTATCAAAAAATTAAAGCGAGCAAAAAACAAAGCCCATCGTGCCTGCCTGGCATTGAGACGCTTCGCTGACTCTAAATATGCCAGATTCTTATGGTCAGTGAGAATTGAGACCACAAACTTAGCCCCCTCAAGCCAGTGTCTCCACTCCTCGAGTGCATCCTTAATAGCCAACAATTCCCGGTTACCCACGTCATAATTCATCTCGGCAGGCGAAAATTTACGGGAAAAGTAAGCACAGGGATGAAGGCGATTATCAGACACTCCCATCTGAGAAAGCACTGCCCCAATACCCATCTCAGAGGCATCCACCTCCACCACAAAAGGACGCTCTGGATCTGGGTGCCGCAGCACCTTGGCCGAAACAAATGCCCTTTTGAGACGGGCAAAAGCCGCTTTAGCCTCACAAGACCAGTGAGCAACATCCGCCCCTTTCTTAGTGAGTGCCACCAAGGGCGCCACTATAGACGAAAATCCAGCGATAAATCGTCTATAAAAATTCGCAAAGCCCAGGAAACGCTGAAGCGCCTTCAAACTAGTGGGCTGCACCCAATCCAGGACTGCCTGTACCTTGGAACCCTCCATTTGGAAACCTTCTGGGGAGATAATATATCCTAGAAATGCGATTTGCTGAACTTCAAATTCGCACTTCTCCAGCTTCGCCCCAAGCCGGTGGTCTCTGAGTTTCTGGAGGACTAAGCGTACATGCTTCCGATGTTCCTCCAGGGAATGGGAGAAGATTAGGATGTCATCTAAGTATACAACTAAGAATCTATCCAAATATTCCCTGAGCACATCATTCATGAAATCCTGGAAGACTGCCGGGGCATTACAGAGCCCAAAAGGCATCACCAAATATTCATAATGCCCTGAGTGGGTATTAAAGGCAGTCTTCCATTCATCCCCCTCTCTTATTCGGATTAGATTGTACGCACCGCGTAGGTCAATCTTAGAAAAAATGGTGGCAGTACGAAGCTGGTCAAACAAGACCGAAATGAGAGGCAGTGGGTATGAGTTTTTAATCGTGATACGGTTCAATTCCCTAAAGTCGATGCAGGGTCGCAACGAACCGTCCTTTTTACCCACGAAGAAGAACCCCGACCCAACTGGAGACTGTGAAGGTCTGATAAATCCCTTAGCCAAGTTCTCCTGAATGTACTCTGCCATAGCCTGAGTCTCAGGACGTGACAGGGAGTACAACCTGCTCTTGGGAAGCTTAGCATTTGGCAACAAATCAATGGCACAGTCATAGGGGCGATGGGGAGGTAGTACCTCTGCAACTTTTTTGGAGAACACGTCCGCAAAATCTGCATAACACCCTGGCAATCCTGGCAAACTTAGCTGCGAGAGCCTGACTGGAAGGCTCAAGCAACTCCTGAAACAATCAGTACCCCAACTAAGAATCTCCCCAGAGACCCAGTCAAATTGAGGATTGTGGGCCCTTAACCAGGGTAACCCCAACACCAATGGGGCAAAAGTACAGACAGTCACATAAAAGGACAATTTTTCAGAGTGTGTGGCTCCAATAAACAAAGAAATCTGGCTAGTGCAAGAGGTAATTTTACCTTGGGATAATGGTTCCCCGTTTAACCCACAAATCTCAATTTCCGATGCCAAGGGTACTAAGGGAACAGAGTGTTTTAGGGCGAATTGGCGGTCCATAAAAACCCCGTCGGCCCCACTGTCCACAAAGGCCTCAGTCTTGACAGTTTGACCGAGGATCTTCAAGGTCACCGGAATGATAAAAGTCTTCTTGGGAAATTCTGACTTCTGGCCTGACAGGATATTTCCCATCACCCTCAGGCCCTGAAGTTTTCCGGCTTTTCTGGGCATGATACTACCACATGACCTTTATTCCCACAGTACAAACACAACCCCTGCTGTCTCCTCCGTGTCTTCTCACGCGAGGAGAGGCGGGTAGCCCCAATCTGCATAGGCTCCTCAGAAAATTCCTCAGAGTCTGAGGTTCCCTTGGGAAGGAAGGAAATCTCAGTCTCCCTTTCAAGCCTACGCTCTCTCAGCCGTCTATCCACCCGGATGGATAACTGCATGAGCTGATCCAAGCTATCAGGCAAGGGATATTGTACCAGTTGGTCCTTTATCTGGTTAGAAAGACCTCTTCGGTACTGGTGTCTCAGGGCTGGGTCATTCCACTGGGTATCATGGGCCAACCTCCGAAACTCCGTACAGTAAACCTCAACTGGCCTTCGCCCTTGCTTAAGGATCGAAA
Organism: Pseudophryne corroboree; assembly: GCF_028390025.1. NCBI lineage: Eukaryota > Metazoa > Chordata > Amphibia > Anura > Myobatrachidae > Pseudophryne > Pseudophryne corroboree. The sequence goes on from NC_086453.1 coordinate 67,937,029, forward strand.
TCTGAGCCTCGGCTGAGGCCGTCTTGTCAGGGTCATCATACAACATGCCCAGTGCCGTAAAAAAAGCATCAACACTTTTAAGCGACGGACAGTCAGGCTGCAACCCATATGCCCAGACCTGTGGGTCTCCTTGTAGCAAGAAAATCACTATGCCCACCCGCTGAATCTCCGACCCAGAAGACTGAGGCCTAAGCCGGAAGTATAGCTTGCAGCTCTCCTTGAAACAAAAGAACTGCGAGCGATCTCCAGAAAAACGATCCGGGAGATTTACTTTCGGCTCCTTAACCCCTGCAGGTGCTGCTGCTGCGGGAGCTCCGCCAGCAGCCTGGGAGGTGTGCATTTTAATGGACAAATCATTAAATTGCCGAGTCAGGACCTGCACCTGATCGACCACCTGTTGCAACGTATTTTGAGGGGTATGCTCCATATTCCCACAAAATTTCAACAGGAGTATTTGGCTGCTGAATATGTTATGCACACCAGTGCCTGCAGGAAAGTACTAGTGTCAGAACTGTTATGCACTCCAGTGTCTGCAGGAATGTACTGGTGTTTGAACTGTTATGCAAAACAAATGGACTCACAGACAAACTGGGGAATATGACATAACGTACACAGAAGGTGATAGGGTAACAAAATACACACACAGTGAACAGAGAAGCCCAGAGGCTAAGGAACTGGGTATCTCCCTTGTATTAGAACTGCTCAGATGTAAAAAGCAAGATGTTGTGTTTTAATACGTAGAGAACCCGAAATGCTGTTGCTAAGGGCAACAGCAAAACCCTAAAGGGTTACCAACGGGTGTGGCAGTAAACTCCTTGGTCAGAGATGGAATGATAGACACAAGGAGAGCCTCCACAATCCTGATTCTCACTTGCAGTGCACAGGTTTAAGCTTACTGCCACTAAACTGACCCCTGACACCTAGCACAGTGAGACAGGATTAGACAGGCAAGTGTTAGAATACAGCCGCAAACTTGCTAAGTTCACAGAGTAATAACAGAACCCCAGCAAGCTAAACGACTGACTCCAGTCTTACTGCTAGGTCTGGATTGGCAGAGTGTAATACCAAATCCCCAGGCCTATTTGCAGTAAGCAACAAACAAATACAAAGCTACACAGTACTGGCTAACTTTCATGAACTGACTAACCAACAGAGATTCAGCAGCATCTGCTTACCCTGAAAAGAGGCCTTATAAAGCAGGTGCTGTCCACGCCCCACTCAGACCTCACAGACTGTGAGCACAAAAACCAGCACCGGATCCCCTGCCGTGCACAGAGCCTATAACCACTGCACAGCAAAAGACCCGAACCGGAGTATCAGCTGCGCTCAGGTTACTCCACTAGCACTTGTCTCCCGGTTGCCATGACGACGTGGCAGCACAGGGCAGGAGACCCTAACAGAACTTACCTTTGTTAAAACTCTTTCTGCGAGGTACACTGGGCTCCACAAGGCGCTTACCCTGACGCACTTAGCTTCTTTGGGTTGGTATGGCATTAGCCGCTGATAGAGTCAAATATCTACCTTTTAACATTAGCTATATATTAATACCGTGTAGCCGTAATGGCTGCTAAACCATGTGCACATGCTACGCACTCCGTACGCTATTTGCGTATGAAGACCTCGCACGTGGTACGCAAATAAAGTACACACGCTGTGCTGGGTGTACGGAATACCCACAGTGAGCATACACACAGACAGTAACCTTTATAAACTTTAAACACAGATTATGCTTACACTGTAACCCTTGTATGCAACACACTATGATTGAGTTTGTATTGTAAAACTTTACTACTGAAATACTGCAGCGATATAACGCTGCTTAACCTTGTTAATGTAAATGCTGTTAGAGCAATTTAGAATTCAGAAACCCTTTGTACCAGCTAGAGAGACACAGACACCCTGCTGAGGTTCTAACACCTTATGTGAACGTTCTATTTGCAAAAGAATAATTCAATACAAGTCATACACTACCAATATAACATAGACTACCTAACCAGATAACTACACTTAAAATACAATAACAGTACAATAACACTTAAGAGAAACGAGAGAGAAAGAGGAGAGGAGAGAGAGAGAGAGAGATATGGCTCACAATAACAATAATGGCAATATGATTGCGGAGAAAACTTACGCACAAAGGAAACAATTGCATGCGCCTCTGGATATCCAGCTCCCGATTATCAGCAATGAGAACCGTTGAAGAGAATAGAGAGCTGGATCAGTTCGGCTTGTCCTTTTATACCCTACACATAATACAGTACAATGGTCCCTATATTCTTATTGTTCATTGGACACAGGAATTCGTCTTCGCATTATAACAAAAGGTCATAGGTTGATTCATACAGGTGGGCTGTGACTATTTCCAACTGCTCAGGTGGGTGGGAAACTAGGTTTCCCGCCGCATGGATAATAAAGTGCAAATAATAGTGAATGTCCATAAACTTCTTATGTCCATAACTATTCGCACGAGCGAGTAATCCGCTTCAAACCAACACCGGAATATTGCTAATTAAATACTCTTCCGATGGATACTAAACACCACTGTATAACCCTTGTCTGACCCTTCGTATCAAACAAAGAGGGATCTCTTTGTCTATGAACATGCTACATTAACTAAACTTTCAGATTCTATCAAAGGGACCATAATCTACGAAATACATTATATGGTAAAAATATGTAACGATTGAGTCGCACGCTAGGCGCACATAAACTCTACCGTAAATGCGCATACCGTGCGCCTGCGGGTGCACATAACAGTGAGTATGCGCACGCACGGGAGAGCGTACGCATGCGCAGCGGGGACACATATGAGGTGCAAATATGGCAGTGTGCATCATGCTATTTTTCTGACTTTGACAGTCCACCCTTTGGCAGTCAACAATAACTGCCACTTTCTAAAACATTTCAAAAAGAGAAAAATATATGTCATGTATAATACATTTCTATGATTGGGTAGGGGAGGAGAGGAGAAGGTAGGAAAAGGGTATGACCTAGTGAGATAGCAGAAGCATGTGTGTATGAATCCATGTTTTGGGGGGTCATGTATCATCGTGCCGTACGTGTTTTAAATCAAGCTTCGAGGTATTGTGAAGTATACATTTGAATTCCTTCTTATCCCGTATTAAGGGTCTGTGGATGGGCTGTCAAACTTTACCGAGCTCTTTTCGGCTTTTGGTTGCAACAAAATGGGGGAGCACATTTTAGTTGATGATACATGAATAGGGGAATATGTGAGTGCTGATATCTGTGTCTGTATTCCCTATCGACTATGTGTGTCATTTACCTGAAGGTTGTAGAGATGAAGATAAAGAACACTTATGGTAAATGCATTGATATTCTATGTGAGGTTAATATGCATTTGTTGGTTTAAGTCTTGTCTGAAGTCTTGTCTGAAGTCTTGTTTGAAGTCTCCTTTGGGCTTTTGCTATTAACGGTATGCAAAAAGCCTTGTCAATGTCCATAGACTTACAAAAAAAGTTGGGCTAGCGTAAATTTAAAATTTCTAGGGAAACTGGGGGTCTATGGCATAGTCCATCTGTTGTTTGTGTACAAGGTCGTCAAACTTCTTCTTTAGTCCATCTGTTGTCTGTATACCGGGTCATCAAATTCCTCTTCCATGCGAGTCTTTTTACCTTGGAGAAAAACGAGAAACAGGTGAAAGAAACGGACCGTAGAATCACATTTTCATCACATCATTGTCTCTATCGTTGGGTCATAAATCAAATCCATTGGAATTACAATTTCCTCACTCCTTAGACTCATTACCCTGGTACTCTGTTTGCACTTCGTTAAAGCCTGACCGCATGTAAATATCAAGCCAATCGATATGACAACACCCAAGATACATAGAAGAAACTTCCCTACATCCATTATGACTCCTTGAGCCCATTCTCCTAAACCAGAGAACCAATTTCGCGGGTTCAACCATGACACCCAACTGGTCAGCTCATTACCCACAGCAGCAAGGGTGAGATTGTGTCTCCTGCGGAATTCCCACTTTAATTGGAGAATGTCGTCCATCTTTTGGTCTATGACCTCGACCGGGTCCTCGGTGCTATTCGTAATATAAGTGCAGCATTTCACGCCGTACTGCGTTGCCAGTGTGACACAATATCCACCTGTCACTGCCGTGAGATAATTAAGAACCATCCTATGCTGAACCAGTTCAGTTTTATAAGCTTGGAGCTCTCTTCCGGTATATCTAAAAGTGTCATCATACATTTCTGTGATATTTGTCTAATAGATTTGCAAGCGCTGATATATATTTATAATTTATCACTCCTCTGGCGGTGCGAGTGATATCTAACGCGATTAGGAATTGAATCCCGGTGGATTCACTGATCAGGTCAGAGGCCGGATGCTCTGTTCTCTCTATCAGGTGCCGTTTAACGATGTGCTCGTAATGAGTGTGAGTATAAGGAGCTTGGGCCCTGCGGTGAATATCTTTCATTTTAGTATGTGATACAGTCATTACCTCAGGCAGTACTTTTCCAATATAACACAACCCTTCTGAGTTTGGGGCAAGCCACTTATACGCCTTCCTCCCGCATATGAAATATGCATCATCGGGGAGAACATATGGGACGGAGTAGGACATAACCATATTACACATTTTCCATATGAAATTTCCTATCCCTAATTCTCCCATCTGTCTAGTACACATATCTGTTTGTATGATATGTGCACAGTATCCTGGTGATACCTCTCCAACTCTCATGGTCCTACTTCCTAGGGTATACCTATATCGGAAATATTTTCTACTACCAGCTATGTGGCGTATAAGTTCTGTATCTGTAGGCATTCTATCTGCTCTATATGAAAAGGTCATGGTTAGGTTACTCCATGACACTTCCCAATTTCCCGGCTTTCGGGGATTGGAAATGTTAAAACATATTAGGGACCTATCCACATGATATTGGTGGAGCTTCAAACTAGGAGGACTGGAGATATTAAACCTCCTGTCCACCGGTCTCCCACCCTTTAGCTCAAGTACCTCCCCTACCGTTAAAGGGAATGGTACTAATCCTGATTTGCTATGGCCTTGAGGTACTTGAGAGCATACCCAACAATCTGTCTGATTTAACACATTACCCACTAAGGAGTGATAGTCACTCAATGGATGCCGGTCCATGTGGATATTAAAACTGGACTGACATTTCTTGATGCACCCATCCTCAACTACATTGTCACAGAGTCTACAGATACAGTTCTCTTTTCAGCTAACAATCCTTCACAATGTTTACAAATAACATGGCTGCTAGATCGTTTCCGGTACTCGCCTTTGCTTGGTGGTTGTGTTGCTATTGGAAATTTACACCTCCGTCTCAGTCATCAGAACCTTTCTGGATCCTTTCTCGACCTCACTGGTACTCTCGCCGGAACAGACTGCTCTGGTCAACATCATGGTCAACAGGAAAATCCGTATCACAGTCTCTTGGGGCAAGTCCATCTTACAGGAGGAGAAAAGGAGAAATTTGTAATGGGGGTACAGGAAAACAGTTTGAGGGGGAGAGAAACTTGTTACGATAATTAGTTCTCTAGTCTTGTTGTTCTTCTTGTTCTGCTGTCATCTCAAAGGTGCTGTCTCTCAGTCTTCCAACTGAACATTCCGGTGATGCAATATTCCTTCCAAACCAGCGATCTTTCTGTAAGGAGCAAAAATCTTGCATTACCATTTGTCTAACTGATGTGTGACATACCATCTTTAAAACATGAAAACATGAGAAAGAAGAGGGAGAGGAGAAAAAAAACAACAAGAGAGAGAGAGAACCGTTCATATATGTATATATCACATAAATCAACAATAAACAACAGGGAAAAAAAAACATTTTTCAAACATTTTTAAAATATTGTCAGATCATCAGGCTGTCATATCTACATGTCCCATGGTTTCCTTGCGCAGTCCCTCCCACCAGCACCTCCATACTCCACCCTCTGTATCTGGCCAGGATACATTGATGCGGATAGGTCATGCTGGGGTTTGGTAGACTTCTGCAAAGACCAAGCAGATATGCAATGTTTGAGTCCTACCAATAATCGTCAGAGATGGGGAGAGAAAAAGAAACATTTCACAGATACATTTACAACGTTTCACCCGGTCATTCCTGTGTCTTCAGGGAATGACCTCCCAATTTATTAACCGTTACCTCAGGCTTACCATCAGTCCTAATGATCACCTTTCCTGACTACATATCATGAGTGTGGGCCAAAATTCTTCCTATCTGATCCCTGGTTACAATTTGGTGTGTCCTAACTTTTGCTCATTTTCATGTCTTGGGGGTCTGACTTTATGTGGGCTGTTGCAGTTGCTGGCATAATGCCCTTCTCTTTTACAACGATAACAAATCCTTGAGTTCCTCCATGTGCCAATGGCCTGGGGTTTTGGTTGATTTGATGTCTCCTCTAATGCTTGGATGCCCATCGCCATCAACCGCTCTTTCTGTGTTTCTCTGGTTCTTTGACTATTATGGTCATGTTGTTGTCTAGGGGGTGTATGTACCTTGTGTGTGTTTTTAGACCTACAATCTCGTGCAACATGACCTTCCCTTAAGCAGTTGTAACAGCTTTTCACCTTTAACTTACCCACAGGGATCTGAGGCTTCTTTGTTTCCCCGTGCTTGATGCTGTTTTGCTCATGCCCAACAGCAGAGTCCCTTAATGCAGTTATTGATTTATCTCTCCAGTATGGATTGGTGATCTGTATCCTTGCTCTCAACACTTCCTTTAAACCATCCATTAGCACAGATACTGCTACTTCTCTGTGCGGTGCACTTGTTTCGATGTTTTCTATACCCGTATACCTAGTCATGTCCTGCAATGCCCGGTGGAAATAATTAGAAGTACTTTCCCCTTCGTTTTGTCTTATGGAGAAGATTTTGTTCCACTCGACAATGGCTGGGAAATATATTTCTAACTGTCGGTTGATCTGCTTAATACATTCCTGATTGTGTTCCTCCGTACAAGGTACCTCCGTGTCTAATTTACAATCAGCAATAAATTTCGCAGGGTCAACACTGGAGGGCAAACATGCCCTCAGCACTGTCCGCCAATCTTTGTTGGTGGGTTCTGTGGAGTTTCCTAGTTCTTTAATAAATCTCTGACATGTAACTAGATCTTCCCTGGGATCAGGGAATTCAGACATAATTGATCTCAATTCGGTCCGGGACCAGGGACAGCGCATTGCACTGTCCTTGACGGGAATGGTTCCCTGATCGTCAGTCTTCCCATTGGGGACTGTGATCACCCTGACAGGACTAAACTCAATTACATCACCTTGTTTTGGTCTTACAATATGGGGTACATTTGTTTGTGCGTGATATAAAACATTGTACGTACCTGTGGACACGACCTCACCTGACCCTCCGTTAGGGGGTTTGATTATTACCTTTACCGATTTGGTCGCGTCCACCTGGATGTCTTGTGTGATGGCTGCTGGTAAAGGTGCCGACATCGTGCTGGTCTCACTCTCTTGCTTGTAGTCCTGAGGGAAGTTTAACATGGGGTGCAACTTGCATAGGTTAATAGTTGTACATTTAACAGTATTACAATTATCATTGTTATGTTTATTACAATTATTCTTATCATCTATAATACAGTTGCTAAGTGCATTTTTATTGTACAACATTGTGCCTTTCTCCGCAACCATAATCCTCTCCATTGCCATGTCTCTCCTCCCAAGATGAGAGTCAGATATGTCAGTTAACTCTCTTTGCATTTCACTTTCCTGTTGCCACAATTTTAAACAATCATAATGTTTGATCCGTCTCTTTGCTGATTTAATAAGACCTATCCTTCCCCTTAGATTTAGTAACACATCTGGGCTAAAGCTGCCTACTCTTGGGAACTTCTCCCCGTCATGTACAGTCATTCTCTCCCATTCATCACATAAAACCTCTGTGTGTGAACCGTATTTTTCACACATTACATACCTTGCCGACCCGATTGGTCGGTTTACTAAATCAACCCGAACCGAGGTTGATCGCCCCCTACCTGAACAACTGGCCCCCATAGCTTGCAGGTGTTGCTTGCACTACCTCTGACCTTCAATCAGGGTCTTCAGCGAACCCTTACAAAAACCAAGATGTTCAAGATAGGTTGACGGTGGTAGTTTACCGAGTACCCCACTCACTCGCCCACGCCGACCAATACGCCCACACACTGCTTTAGCGCTGGCGTACTCGACCTAGGGCCCCTATGAACCTTTGTTTACTGGAACATGCGAGTGTGATCCGCAGAGCATTAACCCTTTCCAGTAACTGTTGGTTGTTGGATAATTCCTGAGTGAGCAGCGAACTTCTCTTAAAAAATAAAAAATTACACAAATCACGTTAGAATGTACAAATAGCGTTTATGACCCCTTTCGTACGCAAATGGTACTGGGTCAAATTACTAACTAATGCACACAATCACGTGCGGTACAATCGTTCAGCACATAAGCAACTAATCTTATGTGCGGAGCGACCAGTGGAATCGAAATTTAGCAGCTGCGAATTCCTTCAGCCTGAGCTTTATGGCCTATATGGGTTCCGCACCAACCCTTTCTGGTGTTGGGCTACTTGTCTCTATTTATAGCGGACTTCCTTGTCTGCTGTACCTCGACCTCCTGGTCTGTTCTGGACCTCCTGGTCTGTGCTACAGTATGACCTCCTGGTCTGCTATACTCTAATGCTCTTTGTATATTTAACAAGGGATGCCTCCCTAGCCACCGTGCATGTCACTTACACGTATGTAATTCACGAGAACTCGATGATTTCTGTGGTTCAATCCCCAAAAAATTGTAGAAACTTATATATGCAAACACTCACTCACCACATGTACACTTTACTTTTGTTTCTATTTCTATTTCTGCGCAGAAATTTCTTTCCTTTAGACCATATGAGTCGTAAATTTAGAGAAGGATCTATTAATTTAAATTTCGGACACTAAAATCGATTTGCGCTATTTATCGCGTTGCCACCTTTTCGCCTGTTTAAAATAACCCTTATCGTGTGATTTGTTACGTGGGCGTACCCGGACGCTCCGTTGCGTAATATACGCTGCGTGCGTCGGCCTTTGGGTTGTGTACGCGAGTCTCAGCTTTTTGTTAGAGACACGTGTACGCAAGGCAGATATCCACCGTAACACAATTAACACGTTTATCAATGTAGGTGATCCTCGATCATCTACCGAGCACCACACAGATCTCTCCTTGTATCTTTAGGCAAAGCTGTGTGTGTGTTTTACAAATTACCCCTTAATGTATAATTTTTACTCTTTAAGTACCAATAGCAACAAATCTTTCTCAGCACGTTATCAATTATGAAATGGCAAACAGGAAAGTGAGATGTGAAGATTACACAAATGAACATGCAATTCTAAATTAATCTAATAACATATATTGATGTAAGCACACGCATATAGATATTACATATATGAGACCCTATTCAGTGCTTCTAATTTGCATATGAATGTGCAATTTCTTTCACTGCTGGGAGAGAGAGAAAAAACAAACCAGTCCCACAGGTCATTTGCATTTCAATGGCCATCCTACAAGTAGCAGCGTTAAAACAGGTTCTTGAAGAGAGACAGTTACCAAAAAAAAAAAACTACTTGTGTATTTCTTAAATCAAATATTTAATTTATTATTAACTGTTATTAAACTCTATCTGAACTACTTATGATTGACTATAATATGGACTAAACAAATGCATAAAAAAAACTCATTAAATGATGATTTCTTTTTTGACAGTGGATGGCTGATTATTTCCGGAGTCAACTGAAAATCAGCCGTTCAAAAAAAATTGACCTTCCCAAAATGGCCGCTGCTCCTCCCCCATCCATGAGGTTTACACAAAATGGGGGACAGACATTTTGTCACAAAGAAAAATCATCATGCCAGCCCCTTTTAGTTATCACGCTATGCAGAGCGATTAAAAATAATTTTTAAACCTATTTAAACAGACAAACCATCCAATCTGCGTGTGCAGTTGGCACCAAATAGAAATAAAAACCAGATTTACAAAGACAATAGCTTAATGTTCCTACCTTCTTCGGATTCCACCAGCATCCCTACAGACCAAAAGAATCAGACGCAGACTCTCATCTGATCAGCACTCCAAGATACTACCTTTTCCTCCCTTTGCTGATCGATAAAAGTCTGCGCCTTTTTCGCCTGACTGCGGATATGAGATGGACCGGACTTGCCCCCACTTGGTAGAGTCAAATATCTACCTTTTAACATTAGCTATATATTAATACCGTGTAGCCGTAATGGCTGCTAAACCATGTGCACATGCTACGCACTCCGTACGCTATTTGCGTATGAAGACCTCGCACGTGGTACGCAAATAAAGTACACACGCTGTGCTGGGTGTACGGAATACCCACAGTGAGCATACACACAGACAGTAACCTTTATAAACTTTAAACACAGATTATGCTTACACTGTAACCCTTGTATGCAACACACTATGATTGAGTTTGTATTGTAAAACTTTACTACTGAAATACTGCAGCGATATAACGCTGCTTAACCTTGTTAATGTAAATGCTGTTAGAGCGATTTAGAATTCAGAAACCCTTTGTACCAGCTAGAGAGACACAGACACCCTGCTGAGGTTCTAACACCTTATGTGAACGTTCTATTTGCAAAAGAATAATACAATACAAGTCATACACTACCAATATAACATAGACTACCTAACCAGATAACTACACTTAAAATACAATAACAGTACAATAACACTTAAGAGAAACGAGAGAGAAAGAGGAGAGGAGAGAGAGAGAGAGAGATATGGCTCACAATAACAATAATGGCAATATGATTGCGGAGAAAACTTACGCACAAAGGAAACAATCGCATGCGCCTCTGGATATCCAGCTCCCGATTATCAGCAATGAAAACCGTTGAAGAGAATAGAGAGCTGGATCAGGTCGGCTTGTCCTTTTATACCCTACACATAATACAGTACAATGGTCCCTATATTCTTATTGTTCATTGGACACAGGAATTCGTCTTCGCATTATAACAAAAGGTCATAGGTTGATTCATACAGGTGGGCTGTGACTATTTCCAACTGCTCAGGTGGGTGGGAAACTAGGTTTCCCGCCGCATGGATAATAAAGTGCAAATAATAGTGAATGTCCATAAACTTCTTATGTCCATAACTATTCGCACGAGCGAGTAATCCGCTTCAAACCAACACCGGAATATTGCTAATTAAATACTCTTCCGATGGATACTAAACACCACTGTATAACCCTTGTCTGACCCTTCGTATCAAACAAAGAGGGATCTCTTTGTCTATGAACATGCTACATTAACTAAACTTTCAGATTCTATCAAAGGGACCATAATCTACGAAATACATTATATGGTAAAAATATGTAACGATTGAGTCGCACGCTAGGCGCACATAAACTCTACCGTAAATGCGCATACCGTGCGCCTGCGGGTGCACATAACAGCGAGTATGCGCACGCACGGGAGAGCGTACGCATGCGCAGCGGGGACACATATGAGGTGCAAATATGGCAGTGTGCATCATGATATTTTTCTGACTTTGACACCGCTGACACTTCTCCTGTCGTGAGAGTGTGGTGTATGTGGCTACTAACCGTTGTCGTCTCTTTTCCTGCTACTGCATTGGGCAAGTTAACTAAAAACTGAGCTCCTGTGCAGGGAGACGGGGTTATAGAGGAGGCGGCGCTGTGCATTCTGGGAACAGTCAAAGCTTTTGAGCCTGTTGGTGCCTCTGATCAAGATCCTACTCTACACCCCTATGTTTCCTTGTGGAGCCCAGTGTACCTCGCAGAAAGAGTTTTAACAAAGGTAAGTTCTTACCATAAAACTCGTTATTTTGCATACTATAAAATTATACAGAGCTGCTGATTACTTGATGGGGCAACTTCTCCACTGGCTCACTTCTCCACTCTTATCACTGCATAGTAAATGTCTCCCAAAGTCTCAGGCAAAAACATAAATGAGGGACATTCAAGGTTCCAGGTCTTTCAACAAACAGAGTAATAGTAAACATACCAAGTTCAGGTCTGGCAGCAGGAAGGTGGGTATCTGGTAAACAGGCAAAAGTCCAAGAGCATCAGGCAATAAAACATGGTCAAACAGTCTATGTCAATAACAAGTATAAGGCATAACAAATATCTGCAGGGTATCTCACAGGAAGCAGGAAATATCACAAGCACTGAATGTTTTGACTATCTGGGGGTAAAAGTAATAGGGTCCGAGTTTGGCAAATGTGTGCGATTAGTGCTAAACTCGCAAATTTTGCGGAACTCGCAAACGTAATGCGGGAACATGCAAACTCCCATGTTTCCTACAATCCCAAAACTCGCATTGGTAAAACTCACATCCAGATGTTTTACTGTTACACACATACAACTTGGCAATGTAACAGTGAGCAAATTATAAACTCGCACCTAAAACATTACCATAAAAAAATGCAAAAAAAAAAGACCAAATTGTAGCTGGTGAGTTTCACAGAAGCATGCACAGATTAGTAAGGTCTGTGCATGCTTCTTTCTGTGAAAATGAAGAAACAGTTCAAGTTTTTTTTTAAATGATGTGCGGTCTTCCCCCTAAGGGGGTCATTCCGAGTTGTTCGCTCGCAAGCTGCTTTTAGCAGCTTTGCACACGCTAAGCCGCCGCCTACTGGGAGTGAATCTTAGCTTATCAAATTGCGAACGAAAGATTAGCAGAATTGCGAATAGACAGTTCTTAGCAGTTTCTGAGTAGCTCGAGACTTACTCGGCATCTGCGATCAGTTCAGTCAGTGTCGTTCCTGGTTTGACGTCACAACCACACCCAGCGTTCGCCCAGACACTCCTCCGTTTCTCCAGCCACTCCCGCGTTTTTCCCAGAAATGGTAGCGTTTTTTCGCACACACCCATAAAACGGCCTGTTTCCGCCCAGAAACACCCACTTCCTGTCAATCACATTACGATTACCAGAACGAGGAAAAAACCTCGTAATGCCGTGAGTAAAATACCTGACTGCATAGCAAATTTACTTGGCGCAGTCGCACTGCGGGCATTGCGCATGCGCATTAGCGACTAATCGCTCCGTTGCGAGAAAAAAATACAGAGCGAACAACTCGGAATGACCACCTAAATCATAACCAGTCCACGGACTCTTCGAGCCGGTCCTGGTTGAAAAAATAAAGGGGAAAAAAATTACTGAGGTCCCCCTATATTTAAATAACTAGCACCGGGCTCTTGGACAAGTCCCGAGCCCCAAAAATATGGGGGAAAAAGATGTAGGGGTCCCTTGTATTTTTTTTAAGCCAGCATCGGGCTCCACTAACTAGGGAGGTAATGCCACAGCAGGGGGACATGTTTATATTGGTCCTGGAAGAGAGCCCTAGAATTACTCCCCCAACTACTTAGCCCTGGCTGGAGATTCCTGGGGGGAGTGGAGACACTCAGTAAAAGGATGCCCAGCTCCAGTGCACCCAAGGCTAGGGCTATAGCCCGGGGCTATGCCCGGCACAACCTGGTCTGTGGGTGCCGAGTTCATAGCTTTTATGTGTAAAATAAGACTGAATATTGTCTTTTACAGTTGGAATTACAGGTCCCAGCAAGCCTCCCCGCATGCTGGTACTTGCATGTGGAGCTTTAAAGGGCCATCTTACACCTGTAGTCCCACCTGTAAAAGAAATGTTAAAATAAAGACAGCATACACACACTGTAGAAAGTATACATTAAAGAAAGTATACATGCACACCTACATACATACTCACACTCACACATACTTATCTACAGTTCTCTGTTGCCCTTTGGTCCTCTTCTCCAGTAGAAATCCATGGTAGCCGTAAAAAAAAAAAAAAAAAAATTCCATACTCACCTATTCCAGTGTAGATTGGTCTTCTTCATTCCAAAGTAGGCATCCCAGGGGTTAAAAAATAATAAAATGCAAATTCAACCCACCGGACATGTAGAAGTTTATGTGTGATCACATACACTTCTACTACATGAATGGCCGGGCTCCGGGTGACTCTTGCCACTAGGAAACCTGTGAGCCAATCAGCTTACAGCTCCTGAGGAGCTCTGCACTGATAGGCTGTGTGTTGCTGGCCTATCATTCAAAGTTCTGTCCATAGGCTGTAATGGAGAGAAATCTGCATTGTAGACTATGATGGGAACAACTAAAATGTGTCTAATTGCAGGTTAATAGAGGTCGACTATGCGGTTAGCCACATTGAAGTGGTTGCAGCTAAGTACAGCCACTTTTTCGTGAGACTCATAATCAGCCCTTAATTCTCTCCAAATAGTGTACGGTACATCTTCTTCATTTCTTTGAAGTGTTGGAGTGTGTATTGTATAAGAGTGACAGTATGTGATGTGTGCATACAGTAGCTACGTTTAAAACATTGGGAGTATACAGAAATATAGTTGTCAAAATGTAAATATAATTTCTAGACATAAAAGAAAATGTCATGTTCCATTCAGCACAGCATGCGGATTAGTGTTAACAGATGTACTTTAACTTGACTCACGGTTCATAGCTTGGCAGAGTTCTAGGTACCATGTGCCAGTGGCAAGATAAAGTTTTACTATACAAAAATAAAACCCAGCAAGGAGAGCAGTGAATCACAATAATACACAAGGGTAATGATGGTGTTATACAGGGTAGTAATATTACGCATTTCTGTAACACTTACATCAATAATGAAAAACCACACTAAAGGGGGTAAATAAATACCTATGAGGACATATTTTGAACACCAGAGATCACATAAAATATATTGGGGTAAATTTACTAAAATGGGAATCCTATTTTAGATGGGATGTTTCCCATAGCAACCAATCAGATTCCAGGTATCATATTCTAGAAGGTGCTAGATAAATGAGAAGTAGAATCTGGTTGGTTGCTATGGACAACATCCCATCTCAAATAGAACTCCTATCTTAGTAAATTTACCCCATTGTCAGAACTTTAGGTACAAAAGTAATCCACACTCAAGCCTGTCAAAGTCAAAAAATATCATGATGCATGCCCCTTGTACTAACCCCTCATGCACATGCACGCTGCTCGTGCACTTGTTCCCCCGTGCGTGCACATACCCGCAAGTTGCGTAGGATCGCTCCGGCGATCGTGCGCATGAGATGTGTATTTACGGCGGAGTTTGTGAGCGTGTAGCGTGCGACTCGATCGTAGCATATTTAACCCAAATAGTGCATTTTGTAGTTAATATTCCCTTAGACCATGTCAGCGAGTTTGATTAGTTTAAACTGTTCCTGGACAGAGAGATTCCTCTTTGCATGATAGGAAGGGTCAGATAAAGGTTGAAAGGTGGTGTCTAGTATCCAGCTGTAGGGTATTTTAAGAGTAACATTCCGGTGTTAGTTAGGAAAGGATCGCTCGCTCCTGCGTATAGTTATGTACAGAAGTAGATTATGAACATTAACTGTATTTGCTGTAAATTACACATGCGGCGGGAATCCTGAGGATACCTCCCACCAGAGCAGTTGGGGAAAGAAACAGCCCACCTGTTCAAATCCACCTATGACCTTTGCTGTAATGAAGAGACACATCCCTGTGTCCAATGAACAATGAGATACAGGTACCATTGTATTGTGAATGTATGTTGTGTATATAAAGACCACTGTTGCCTGGCCAGCCTCATGTCTCTGAAGGCTTTCTAGCTGATAGCTGAGGACTGGATTCCAGGTCGCACATGCGAAAGATTCCCCACGTATGTATATTCTCTGTAGCCATTGTTCGCCATTGTTCATGTTATTCTCTGTTATTATGTTAGATTTCTATGTTAGTTTGTAGTGTATGATTTGTACTGTTTTTCCCCTTTTACTCTGAATAATCCACGGCAGTGTTAGAGCTGCTGCGGTTATAACCAAACCCGGTGTTGTGTTTTCACTTTCCTGCAAAGGGCTCTCTTAGCGTCTCAATCGCTCAAACAGCATACACATTGTCAAGGTTTTTAAGCGTTACATCATTACAGTATTTGACTACTAAGGTTTAGAGTATAAGTATATTCTTACTGTGTTTTATTAACAAGGTTTAAAGGTTATCTACTGTGTGTGCGCCTGCTGTGTGTATTCCGTACACCCAGCGCAGCGTGTGTACGCCAAGTGCGTACCACGTGCGGGACTCTGTACGCAAATAGCGTACAAAGTGCGTAGCACGTGCACGTGGTCTAGCGGCCATAGCGGCTCCACGGTAATAGTGTATAGCTTTATGTTTAAAGATAATAATTGACATTATCAATTGAGGGCTCGTCCGGTTCTCGTCATATCCGCAGCCTAGCAGGACAAGGCAGACTTTTATCTATCAGCCAAGGGCGGGAAGGTAGTATCCCCTGTTAGCCGTTTTGTGGTTGGGGATACATCAGTGCTGATTAGATAAGCGTTTGCTCCGCTTGGTTTGAAGGGATGCTGGTGGGATCCGGAAGGTAAGAATGTAAAAGCTATTGTTTGGTTTTAAATCTGTGAAATTTCTGTTTGGTGCCAACTGCGCATGCAACACACATAACACACGCACACACCTGTATTTCATTTGTGTATTTTCGCATATCTACCCTCTTGTTTGCCATTAGCATTGATCACGTGCTGAGAAAATTTGTTGCTATTTTAGTTAAAAGTAAAGAGTAATATTTAAAAGAGTAATTGTAAAACACACACGCAGCCTGACCCAGTTAAGGTTTATACAGGAGATACTGTGTGGTGTTAGTAAGCGATTATAGTTAAATATCGTTTACATTTATAGAAACGTGTTATTTGTGTTACTGCAATGCAAAGGCCTAC
Organism: Pseudophryne corroboree; assembly: GCF_028390025.1. Lineage (NCBI taxonomy): Eukaryota > Metazoa > Chordata > Amphibia > Anura > Myobatrachidae > Pseudophryne > Pseudophryne corroboree. The sequence goes on from NC_086453.1 coordinate 67,953,784, forward strand.
AGGAGATACTGTGTGGTGTTAGTAAGCGATTATAGTTAAATATCGTTTACATTTATAGAAATGTGTTATTTGTGTTTCTGCAACGCAAAGGCCTACACACGTGGCGTGTTTACGCAACGTGCGTACAGATACGCCCACTTAATACAAATCACACGTTAGCATTGTTTTAGTTTAGGCGATACGGTAGCCACGCGATAATAGCACAAATTTGTTCAGTTTCCAATATTTTAGTTTAAAAGATCCTTCTCTTATTGCATCGCCTCTGGGATTAGCCTGTTTTACCTGAATGAAAGTAATTTTCTGTACAGAAAAAATCGAAGTGTATATGAGTGAGCAAGAGTGAGTGTGCAAACAATAAAGGTTTTGGACCCAAGGGAATTCGGGATCCGGGATCCCAGGGGAGTACACCAGTGGAGTGAACACTTGGTGGCGTGAGATTGGCTTGCTCACGTTAACATTGTATATGAGTACAAAGGAGCAAGGTAGCAAGTTTACCACAGACCAGCAGGTCGGTGAAGCTCTGAATACTGCGGCCTGAGAGGTCAGCAGAGTGATATCGCAGCCCCGGGGGGTTGGCGAGATACCTATATAGGCCCATTTTGAGAACATGCTCCGGCTGAGGTTTCGCAGCCTAAACAATCGATTCCGCTGGTCGTTCGGCGGATAAGTAATAGTTACTTATACGCAGTGCGACTCTACCGCATGTTACTGTGTGCATTAGTTAGTTCACCTTGATACCCACTCAAATTGCGGGATCATAGACGCTAATTGTGCACTTAACGTGATTTGTGTAACAGTTTTTTTATTTTAAGGAAGTTTCGCTGGTCACTCAGGAAATCTCCAACAACTGATATTTACTGGGAGGGGTAGCATACTCCCACACGCTCTCAGTAAATAATGGTTACACAGGAGCCCGAGGTTGGGTACAACCGGCACTGGGCACAGTGTTCGGTGTATTGGCCAGCAGGGGCGTGGGTGGGTGAGAGCACTCGGAGAACTTTCACCGTTGCCTTATATTGAGTAATTTGGTTTTTGTAGGAATTCGCTGAGAAGGCAATACCTGCAAAGAATGGGGGCCAGTTGCTCAAGTAAGGGACGATCAACCAGGGTTCAGGTTGATATTCAGCGGTCCAAAGGGTCGGCGAGGTACATAATGTGTGAGAAATATGGATCACACGCAGAGGTCTTATGCAATGAGTGGGAACGTATGACTGTGGACGATAGGGAACCGTTCCCTAGGGTAGGCAGTTTTAATCCTGAGGTGTTGCAAAATCTGAGAAGGATATGTCTGATAAAATCCAAGAAACAAAGGATTAGACATCATGATTATTTACAGTTATGGCAACAGGAGGGTGAGATACAACAGGGATTAGCTCAAGCAGCTGGTTCCAACCCTAGCAGGAAACTGATAGCAACAGCACCACCACCACCATACATAACAGGAGAGAAAATGGCTACAGAGAATGGCATACTGGTATACGATAAAAGTGCACTTAATAAATGTATTAATGGTAATAAGAGTAAAGTAGATAAGTGTATTGATGCTAATGCTAACCCGTGCAAGTTGTATCCTATCTTAAACTTCCCTCAGGACTGCGACCAGGAAGATGAGCCCACCACAATATCGGCACTCTCTCTAGCAGCCACCATACAAGATACTACAGTGGGCACGGCCCAACCAGTAAGAGCAGTAGCGAAGGCCCCTAGTGGAGGGACAGGTGAGGTCGTGTCCACAGGTAAGTACGGAACTATACATTATGCAGAAACAATCACACCTCACATTGTAGAATCAACCCAGAGTGATGTAATTGAACTTAATCCTGTCAGGGTGATCGCAGTCCCCAATGGAAAGACTGACGCACAGGGAGTCACTCCCGTCAGGAACATTGCAATGCATTGTCCCTGGTCCCGGACAGAATTAAGGATAATTATGTCTGAATTTCCCGATCCCAGGAAAGATCTAGCCGCATGTCAAAGGTTTATTAAAGAACTAGGTAACGCCGCCGAACCCAATAACAAAGATTGGCGGACAGTGCTGCGTGCATGTTTGCCCTCTAGTATTGACCCTGTGAAATTCATTACTGATTGTAAATTAGATGAAGAGGTACCTCTCACTGATGAATACAATCAGGAGAATGTTAAACAGATCAATCTGCAGTTAGGAGTATATTTCCCAACTTTTGTCAAGTGGAACAAAATTTTCTCCATTAGACAAAAAGAAGGTGAAACTGCTTCTGACTATTTCCACCGAGCACTGCAGGAAATGGCTAAATACACTGGGGTCGTGGACATTGAGGAAAATATGCATCATAGGGAGGTAGCTGTGTCCGTATTAATGGACGGTTTAAAGGAAGTGTTGAGAACAAGGGTACAGACCACTCAACCTAACTGGAGAGGTATCTCGGTGGCTGCATTAAGAGAGTACGCTGTTGGGCATGATCGGAACATCGTTAGACACAGGGAGTCACAGGGGGATAAGCTGATGGCAGTAAGTATACAGGCCCTTACAACAAGGCCACCTCAGCCTAAGCCCCAGACTCCTGATGGTAAGTCGTATGTGGTAAAATGTTATAACTGCCATAAGGAAGGACATATTGCACGGAGTTGCAGATTTAGAGACCCACATAAGGTATATCAACCCCCTAGACCAGAACATGACACACAGTATGGCGCACGCAAATGGGATCAGGGACCGCAGAGAAGGAGTTATGAGCCACATGCAGGGGAAACCAAGAGGTACCCACCAAAGAGAGACTGGCAGGTCTCTGAAAATTCTCAGTTACCCCCCTCACATATTGTAGCTGCCAACGCGCTGTGGGATGGTCACAACTTACAATAGGGGTCAGGCCACACCTGTAGTCTGCAGCCAGTGAAATTAATTGCGAGCCTTGGTAGTGAACCTGAGGTCACAATTGATGTAGCTGGTAGATCACTACCTTTCCTTGTAGATACGGGGGCGGTCAAGTCAGTGTTAAATTCAACGGTGGGTATGAAAATCACGGGTAAAACAATTCCAGCAATGGGAGTAACAGGAGTAGTACAACACTACCCTTTAAGTAAACCAGCAGAGATTACGATAGGGCCTTTGCAGACCAAGCACTCTTTTCTGCTAGCTGCATCGGCTCCGACTAATCTACTTGGGAGAGATTTACTGTGTAAGATGGGGTGTGTCATATATTGTACTCCTGGAGGTGTGTTCTTAGATATACCCGAGAATCACGCTCAGGAAGTGCAGGATATGCTAGACTCCCCACAAAGGTTAATGTCACACTCTGCTGTTACAGACAGGTGTCCATCCAAGGTAGAGGAAATGATCTCCCAGATACCGGAGTCACTTTGGACCAAAGATGGACAAGACACTGGATTGATGTCAAATGTAGCCCCTGTAGTAGTTCAAGTAAAAGATGGCAGGATAGCTCCAAAAATCCCACAGTATCCTCTGAAGCCAGAGGTGGAGTTAGGAGTGCACCCAGTCATAGAGCGCTTGCTGCAACAGGGCATCCTAGTTAGGACGTCCAGCACTGCCAATAGTCCCATCTTCCCTGTGAAAAAGAGTGGGGGGAGGGGTTACAGGCTAGTGCAGGATCTAAGGGGGATCAACAAAATAGTCGAGAGCCAATTCCCCGTAGTGCCAAATCCAGCTGTCATCCTTATGCAAATCCCTCCCACTGCAAATTTTTTTACTGTCATTGATCTCTGCTCCGCCTTCTTCTCGGTCCCTCTGCACCCTGACAGCCAATACTTGTTTGCATTCACATACAGAGGAGTACAGTACACCAGGACTCGCTTACCACAAGGTTTCATTGACAGCCCAAGTATTTTCTCACAGGCTTTGCACGACTGTTTACAATCCTTTCAACCTGAGAGCGGATCAGTATTAATACAGTATGTAGATGACTTACTGCTGTGTTCTGATTCACTCGAATCGTCCTTGAGAGACACGAAACAGCTTCTGTTTCATCTTTCTGATACGGGACACAAGGTTTTTAAAGGATAAGTTGCAGTTATGCCAGACCAAGGTAAAATATTTGGGACATTGCTTGACACAAGGACTGAGACACCTCACCGCTGATAGAATACAGGCGATTCGCGACATGACTCTGCCACAAACCCAGCAACAGATCCGCACTTTCCTAGGAATGTGTGGATATTGCCGCAACTGGATCCCAGGGTTTTCCATGCTAGCCTTACCTTTGCAAGAGATGGTCTCATCAAACAAACCAGATCGGATTTCGCACACAGATGAGTCCGAACTGGCATTTGAGAGACTCAAACAGTGCCTATCGCAGGCACCAGCATTAGGTATGCCAGATTATGGGAAACCCTTTGAATTGTACGGTACGGAGAGTGCTGGGTGTGCGGCAGGTGTTTTAACCCAGAAACATGGTGATGCCAGCAGGCCGGTAGCTTACTACAGCGCTCAGCTAGACACCGTAGCGCGATCCCTCCCCACATGCTTGCGAAGCGTTGCAGCGATAGCATTGCTAGTGAGTAAAAGCGAAGATGTAGTGTTAGGTCACAACCTGACCATCCATACACCTCATGCAGTGTCAGCCTTACTTAATTCTGCCCAAACCAGACACGTCTTATCTGCACGGTTTACAAGGTGGGAATTAGCACTAATGGCCCCTGTAAACATCACCATAAGGAGATGCAGCGCACTAAATCCTGCAACGTATCTCCCAGGTGTGCCTGGACAGGCACAAAGGGTGGGGGATGAAGTGATGGTGAAGGAGGATTTAGTACAGACACTGACACACATGATTGTAAGGAATATTTGACCCAAAATTTCACTGCAAGGCCTGACATCAGTGACAACCCACTGGAAGGTGTAGATTTTACTTTTTACACTGACGGTAGTTGCCACAGACAGACGGACTCGGGAGACTTGTGTACTGGATACGCAGTTGTAGATGACAAAGGTACCATAGAAGCGGAACCCCTGGGCCCACCACACTCAGCACAAGTTGCTGAGCTGGTCGCCCTAACCAGAGCGTGTGAATTGGCTAAGGGTAAGTCAGTCAATATCTACACGGATTCTAGGTATGCCTTTGGAGTAGTGCATGATTTCGGGGCCCTATGGCGCCTCAGAAATTTCATGATGGCAGCTGGCACACCCGTGGCGCATGCGACCCACATCAAAAGACTTCTAGCAGCGATACAGGAACCTGACAGAGTGGCTGTTATCAAGTGTAAAGCCCACACGTACAGCCAAGACCCAGTGTCACTTGGCAACAGCCGAGCAGATGAAGCTGCTAAATCAGCAGCCAGCACCCCCATACAGACAGACATCACACAACTGATGGTATTCAATACTGTAAATACACAGAAATTGAGTGAAATGCAAAATTTGTGTTCCCCACAGGAAAAGGCAGTCTGGAGGTCAAAAGGATATGGCCAGGAGTCCTCAGGACTCTGGACAGATGGACAGGGTAAGCCAGTGGCACCCAGAGCATACCTTCCAAGTTTAGCTGAGGCGGCACATGGTCTGACACACCTAGGCAAAGAAGGTATGTGCAAGTTGGTAAGAGCCTACTGGTGCGCGCCAGGATTTTCTTCTCATGCGGGTAAGAGAGCAATGACATGCCTCACCTGCTTGAGGAAGAATATTGGAAAGGCGATACCAACAGAACCATCCCATATCCCGCCAACGGACGGATCTTTTCAGGTGATACAAATTGATTTCATACAATTGCCACCTTGTAGAAACTTAAAGTATGTGTTGGTTTGTATTGATGTGTTTTCAAATTGGGTAGAAGCGTTCCCCGCTGCCACAAATACTGCTGTGTTTACTGCAATGAAAATTGTGCAGGAATTTGTGTGCAGGTATGGTATCCCTAGGATAATTGAAAGTGATAGGGGTACCCATTTTACAGGTGAAGTCTTTCAGGTAATGTGCAAATTAATGGGAATTAATAGTAAGCTGCATACTCCGTACCGCCCACAGGCGAGTGCGAAAGTGGAAAGAGTAAACAGCACTATTAAGAACAAGTTGAGCAAAGTGATGGCTGAAACTGGATTGTTGTGGCCAGAAGCTTTGCCACTTGTATTGTACAGTATCAGAACCACTCCCAGGTCCCCTCTTAACCTGTCACCCTTTGAGATTCTTTTTGGTCGACAACCCCATGTAATGATTGACCCCCAGGATGATTTGAAATGCAACAATGAAGTAACTGTAAAGTATTTGGTTAAGATGAGCAAGCAGTTGAGGAATCAAAACAGCAATTTAAAGCTAGTGATTCTTGATCTGCCGGACAGTAATTGTCATGACATTGAAACTGGGGATTATGTAATGATTCAAAATTTTCTACGCTCAGGTTGCCTGATTGACCGGCGGGAAGGACCGTACCAAGTCTTACTGACCAGCACGACAGCATTGAAGGTTGCCGAAAGAGAGACTTGGGTCCACTCGTCCCACTGTAAGAAGGTCGCTGACCCAGAGAAAGCCTGTGACAAAGAGCAGAGTATAGAGGAAACCATATCACTGGAGTGCCTGTTCCGGGAAGGTTGAGAGGCAGGACTGTTGTCACGGCACCTGAGCACAGAGAACTACAGGATCAGAGGCGGTTGTCGCACCAGTTTTCTTTCCCTTCTAATTATTTTCTTTACCTCCCATTACCACTTTTTCTTTCTCCTCCTGCAAGATGGACTTACCCCAAGAGACTGCGTTCCGGGTTTTCCTGTTACCCTGTTGTTGACCAGAACAGTCTGTTTCGGTGAGAGTACCAAAGAGGTCGAGAAAGGATCTGGAATGGGTTCTGATGACAAGGATGGATTCGTAGAATTCCAAGAGCAACACAATCACCGAGCAAAGGCGAGTATCAGAAAACGATCTGGTAGTCATGACACTAGGAGACATTGTGAAGGATTGTTAGCTGAGGAAAATTGTATCTGTAGGAATTGTGAAAACATAGTTGAGGACGGGTGCATCCAGAGATGTCAGTCCAGCCTTAATATCAACATGGACCGTCATCCATTGAGTGACTATCACTCATTAGTGGGTAAGGTTTTAAACCAAACGGAATGCTGGGTGTGCTCACAAGTACCTTAAGGTCAGAGCAAGTCAGGACTAGTGCCATACTCTTTAACAATAGATGAGGTACTTGAATTAAGGGGTGGGAGACCGGTGGACAAGAAATTTAATATTTCTAGGCCTCCTAGTTTGAAGCTCCACCAATATCATGTGGATAGGTACTTAGTATGTTTTAACATTTCCAATCCCCGAAAGCCAGGAAATTGGGAAGTGACATGGAACAACCAAACCACGGCATTTTCACACAGAGCCGATAGAATGCCCGTAGACTCAGAGCTTATACGCCAAATAGCCAACGGTGGGAGATATTTTCAGTATAGGTACACTCTAGGAAGTAGGACCATGCGGGTTGGAGAAGTATCACCAGGATACTGTGCGCATATCATACAGCCTGATACGTGTACTGAACAGATGAGAGAGTTAGGGATAGGATTTTTCACCTGGAAGGTTTGCAATATGGTGATGTCATATTCTGTCCCATATGTCCTCCCCGATGATGCATATTTCATATGTGTGAGGAAGGCGTATAAGTGGCTTGCCCCAAACTCAGAGGGATTGTGTTACATTGGAAGAGTGTTGCCAGAAGTAATGACCATTACCCATGATAAGATGAAAGACGTTCACCACAATGCTCAAGCTCCTTACACTCACACTCACTACGAACACATTGTTAAGAGACACCTTATAGATAGGACAGAGCACGCAGCCTCTGATTTGATCCACGAATCCACGGGGATTCAATTCCTACTCGCGCTAGATATCACTCGTACCGCCAGAGGAATTATAAATTTTAGGTATATTACTGCGCTAGCGAACCTGATAGACAATATCACCGAGATGTATGATGACACCTTCAGGTATACTGGGAGGGAATTGCAAGCTTACAAAACGGAACTGATCCAGCACAGGATGGTTCTCAATTACCTCACAGCGGTGACAGGCGGGTATTGTGTCACCCTAGCAACTCAGTATGGCGTGAAGTGCTGTACATATATCACAAACAGCACCGATGACCCAACCGAGGTCATAGATCAAAAGATGGACGATATCTTGCAATTGAAATGGGAGTTCCGAAGGAGACACAACCTTACCCTTACTGCTGTGAGTAATGAACTGACCGGCTGGGTTTCATGGTTGAACCCACGCAATTGGTTCTCAGGTTTAGGAGAATGGACTCAAAATGTTATCGTGAATGTAGGGAAATTTCTCCTTTGTATCCTAGGAGTTGTCATAATGATTGGATTGATGTTCAGATGTTTTCGGATTTAAATGCATTGCAAGCGCAGTAGCAAATTGATGAGTTTAAGGAGCGAGGGCATTGTTACAACAACTGGTTTAATTTATGACCCATTAATCGAGACAATGTTGTGATAAGACGTGATTCCACGGTCCGTTTCTTTCACCCGTTTCTCCTTTGTTTTTCTCCAAGGTAAAAAGACATCCACTCGGAAGAAGATTTTGATGCACATTTCTACAGACCGTTGATGAACATTTCCACAGACCTTTGATGAACTTTTTCACAGACTTAGCGAGACACTTTAGAGACTTTAACTTTCTATGTACACTTGAAAAACTTTGCTTACCACTTACAGCAAAGATACACCTATCCGGACAAGACTCAACAAGACATCCAAGGACAATTACACACATTATCATATGAATGTATTTATAACACATGTTTCTTATCTTCATCTCTGCGATCTTCAGGTAGTGACACACATAGTCGACAGGTGATATAGGTACATATATTAGCACTCACATATTTTCCCCTTCCATGTATCATCAACTAATGTGCACCCCATTTGTTGGAACTAAAAGCCGAAAAGAGCTCGGTAGAGTTTGTTAGCCCACTTACAGACCCTTAATACGGGATAAGAAGGATTTAATGTATACTTCGCAATACCTCGAAGCTTGTCTAAGAACATGTACGGCACGGTGATACATGACCCCTCAGACATGAATTTCATACATACATGCTTTTACTATCCCACTAGGTCATACATTTCCCACCTTCTCCTCTCCTCCCTCCAACCAATCATTTATAGGTATTTCATTGTATTGAATATTTTTCTGCTTAATTGTTTAGATAGTGGCAGTTATTGTTGACTGCCAAAGGGTGGATTGTCAAAGTCGAAAAATATCATGATGCATGCCCCTTGTACTAACCCCTCATGCACATGCACGCTGCTTATGCACTTGTTCCCCCGTGCGTGCACATACCCGCAAGTTGCGTAGGATCGCTCCGGAGATCGTGCGCATGAGATGTGTATTTACGGCGGAGTTTGTGAGCGTGTAGCGTGCGACTCGATCGTAGCATATTTAACCCAAATAGTGCATTTTGTAGTTAATATTCCCTTAGACCATGTCAGCGAGTATGATTAGTTTAAACTGTTCCTGGACAGAGAGATTCCTCTTTGCATGATAGGAAGGGTCAGATAAAGGTTGAAAGGTGGTGTCTAGTATCCAGCTGTAGGGTATTTTAAGAGTAACATTCCGGTGTTAGTTAGGAAAGGATCGCTCGCTCCTGCGTATAGTTATGTACAGAAGTAGATTATGAACATTAACTGTATTTGCTGTAAATTACACATGCGGCGAGAATCCTGAGGATACCTCCCACCAGAGCAGTTGGGGAAAGACACAGCCCACCTGTTCAAATCCACCTATGACCTTTGCTGTAATGTAGAGACACATCCCTGTGTCCAATGAACAATGAGATACAGGTACCATTGTATTGTGAATGTATGTTGTGTATATAAAGACCACTGTTGCCTGGCCAGCCTCATGTCTCTGAAGGCTTTCTACCTGATAGCTGAGGACTGGATTCCAGGTCGCGCATGCGAAAGATTCCCCACGTATGTATATTCTCTGTAGCCATTGTTCGCCATTGTTCATGTTATTCTCTGTTATTATGTTAGATTTCTATGTTAGTTTGTAGTGTATGATTTGTACTGTTTTTCCCCTTTTACTCTGAATAATCCACGGCAGTGTTAGAGCTGCTGCGGTTATAACCAAACCCGGTGTTGATTTTTCACTTTCCTGCAAAGGGCTCTCTTAGCGTCTCAATCGCTCAAACAGCATACACATTGTCAAGGGTTACATCATTACAGTATTTGACTACTAAGGTTTAGAGTATAAGTATATTCTTACTGTGTTTTATTAACAAGGTTTAAAGGTTATCTACTGTGTGTGCGCCCGCTGTGTGTATTCCGTACACCCAGCGCAGCGTGTGTACGCCAAGTGCGTACCACGTGCGGGACTCTGTACGCAAATAGCGTACAAAGTGCGTAGCACGTGCACATGGTCTAGCGGCCATAGCGGCTCCACGGTAATAGTGTATAGCTTTATGTTTAAAGATAATAATTGACATTATCAAGCCTCCCACCCTGGGTGTTCAAAATGTTATTGCCTTTTTTACTAATGTAGATATTCTGTTTTAAGTGTATATTTTTATGGAATAGTAATGAAATATCTGACGATACTGATTTTTTTTTATTATTTCAGTACCACTGACAAAACATAAATGCTTAAAAAATGGGTCATGGCCTTGTGAGGAAGGCCGTGACCTTGTGGAACATCCCCATTTTTATCACTCTGGGGTGATACCGACTGACATGACCCTCATATACAGGCATGTAACAGCCAGCAGTAGTGTCTTATCACCATGTCACACAGACTGCCTGACCATCACAAACCTCTCTTATTTCCATCCTTCCATCCCATGACTAAGTCATCGGTGTGTTACGTTCACTGTACTTGGTACCCAAGAGACAGGGTGGATGAGCTCCGAGTACAGGAACATGATGCTGCAGTTTGAGCTGAGTTCAGCAGCAAGCCCTATGGAAACCCTGACTCCGTTGTCTCCCCCACGTGGTCGGTCTATGCCTGCGAGACTATGGTTTCTTGGGCCCATGGCAGCCGCGTTTGACGGGCGGATTAGGTCAGCCCGACTCCGATGCCCCCCGGTCTTAGTAGGTGACAAGGCGTAAACCGAGACAGAGAGAGAACAAGGGGAAACCCTAACTAAGACAGAAACACAAAGAAATGGGAAACTACTGAACACTACAACAAATGTATGTGCGGCGCAGCCGCCAAGAAAAACTGTAACGAAAGCAACGCTGCCCAAACGCCAAACATGACACCGTCGTATTTCGGCGAGGACAGCAATGGCGGAAACCTCAGCAGAAAACACCAAAGCAAGAAAGTGGGATTAATACGGCCAAGGCCCTAAGGTGCAGCAGAGCCGCTGCTCACGACACCGGTCAAGGTGCACACAGATGAACAGGAACCCCAAGGCTGCAGATACTGGGTCACAGGACTGGAAAGATGGACAGATTTCAACGAACAGGCTCCGGACACCAGGACTCAGGATCACAGGATAGGAACACTCCATGGGCAAGAAGCAGCTCCACAAGAAGCTATCACCGGCGGGACTGCCTTGGTCTGGCTCCATTAAAAAGCCTTACAGACCAATCAGGCAGCCCAGCCCCCGAGTCTTTATTGCGCCAGCTGCCCCTGGGCACACGGCGCACAGTGTCCTGGCCGCTTAGCAACCACTGGGACCGATGTGCAGGGCGTCCGCCTGGCGTCCCTGGTTGCCATGCAACCAGCCGGGGAGCCAGAGGCAGAAGTGACGCACCGGCCCCATTGCCTAGCAATGGCCGGGAGCCAGTGTGTCCTGACGCTGACACGGTGCCCAATGGATCCCAGCCCCAGACATGCCCGACGCTGACACGGTGCCCAATGGAGCCCAGCCCCAGAGACTAGCCCTCAAAAGTGGACATCCACCACCCCACCGCCTCCTTATTACCCAATGTGTGTACAGCCAGCACTGTAATCCAGATGTTTCTCTTGATGGGTGTCATGTCCCCACCCTGTCCTGTCACCACAGTCTGTGATGATTGGGCAAAACATCTCTTTAACTATTGGCAGAGATTAACGGCTGTAGTTGAGCATGTCTGGTTCCGCACCACCTTTCTTACAGTCAGTGGTGGAAATATTGTCTGGTCCCCCCCCCCCCCCCCCCCAAGGCCACCTCCGCAAAATAAAATTTCAATCATACATATCAGTGCCTGCCCCAGTGGAGCACACTAGGGGTATATTTTTTGTCAGGAGCCTATTAACATACCAGTATATATTTGGATTGAGTGATGAAACCGGTGCAAATCTGAAGGATGCTGTTGGTATGGCTAGGGGAGCCAGAAAATGGGGGGCTGAGATATGGCTGGGGATGTCAGAGAATGAGGTGCTGAAGCTTTGGCTGAGGTTGTCAAAAATGGGGAACTGAGAGCTGAATGGGGTGTCAGCAATAGGGTGGTGGAGAGATCTCTGGGGTTTTAGAGAAAAGGGTACTGGGGACATGGATGGGGACATGGGTGAGGAACTTAGACATGACTGGGGTGTCAGAGAATAGAGTGTTGAGACAATGCTGGGGATTTAAGAGAATGGGGTGCTGGAGACATAGCTGGGGGTGTCACAATGGAGTGCTGGTGACATTGCTAGGGATGTAAAAAAAAATAGGGTACTGGAGACATGGCTGGGGGGTGGGTCAGAGAATGGGGTGCTAAAAGCTGGCTGTGGGTGCCAGTGTTCCAACAAGTCAGATTAAATAGAAGCTAAATCAAAAAATGTTTATAAAAACATTAAGCCCTCCCCTCCACGGCCCCATCTTATTATTTGTGTCATGTCCCCCACCCCCAAAAAGAGCATGGCCAGCCCCACATAATGCAGTATCTTCAGACTCTCATGCAAAGGTTTGTAAGTGCTTTAACATCAACCACAGTTTCTCCTTGGTCTACCATCCTTAGTGCAATTAGCAACCTGAGTGAGTATACTGGGACTTGGAGAAATTTAGTAGAGTCTACGGGTTAAATATAATAGAGTCTGAGTGGCTGGAGCTGCGGGCAACTTGGTTATGCCTTGTAAATGATTGCTGCTTTAAAAATATAGGCATTCTTCTCACCCAAATTCCTGCACCTCTGTCCAGGGGTTAAAGTGGGTGGGAACGAGGTGGAACTGAGTTCCCCCACCTGTAATGGTAGGGTGAACAAGTTCCACCACCTCCATTGCCCTGCACAGTAATTCCAACAGAAAAACCTGCCCCATCACCTACATCAATAGATGATACAAGCGGTGCTAGTGTTACTAATGAGCTGAAGCCACCTTTCGCCATCCTCAGGCCCTGGTGGCTCCATGGTCCTCCTCCATTTGCAGTCCACTCCTCCTGGTACTCACACACGCTGTGTCTGTTGGACAGCATTCATCCTCTCCTCAGGTCCAAGTGGCTTCATCTTCCAGCACAGCGTATGTGATGTCATTCTGTCACTGCTGTTGAAGTGAAGAAAAGCCATGAAGAGGAGCAGGCTCTGTGCATCTTGAAGACAAGATGAGAGGGGGATGGAGGGACAAGAGAGGTGGTGGTGGGGGGGGACACACAGGCGGTAAGCTGCTGGAGTGACAGACAGATATGTGTATAAGGGGCACTACTGTGGGCAATATGTGTATAAGCAGCACCACTGTGGACATTATGTGTAAGGGGCACTACTATTGTGGGCATTATGTATAAGGGGCACTACAACTGTGGGTATTATGTGTAAGGGGCACTACTACTGTGGGAATTGTGTATTAAGGGCACTACTGTGAGCATTATATATGAGGGGCACTACTGTGTGGCATAACATGTATGGAGGGTACCAATGTGTAGTGCAATGTAAATAAAGGGCACTACTAAGTGAAGTAACCTGAATAAGGGGCATTACTATGTGGTGTAATATGAATCAGGGGCACTACATGTGGTGTAATGTGAATAAGATTGTGATACTGTGTGGTGTCATTTGAATTGCGGATACTGGTGTGTGACAACACTGCTTCTTTGTGTGATCAAAGTCCCTTTATATAGTGTGGGAAGTAGGGTACTAATTTACAGTTTGTAGTGGGGTGTCAAAAACACTAGCACTTGCCCTGGCTCCGCATAATATGTGTGTGTGTGGGAGGAGCAGGTGGTAGGTGGCGAGGTACATGAGTTCCAAAGCCTCTTCAGAACCACTTTAAGCCCTGCCTTTGTCTATTCGGACCCTAATACATTTACCCCACATATCTGTCAACCAGGATAACTTGGTTTCCTTGTTACTGTGAACTGAGTTAATAATAATAATTATTTATTTATATAGCGCTCTTTCTCCAATAGGACTCAAGGCGCTTAACAGATACATAGCATAATATAGTACAGAAACAATGAAGTACAGAACAGCTTTTCATAAAATACAGAGGCATCTAGATACTAAAGGGACATTATGGAAATTCTTGAGTAAACAGGAAAGTCTATTTTTGAAGGATTCTATAGTTGGGGCCTCTCGCACTGTGCGGGGAAGTGAGTTCCATAGAGTCGGAGCCGCATGACTAAAAGCTCGACCCCCAGATGAATTACGGGAGATTCTAGGTACTGCTAAAAGTCCTTCATCTACAGATCGCAGTAATTGAGCGGGGCAGAAGCTGCTTCAGGTACCTTGGAGCCTGGTCATGTAGTGCTTTGAAACTCAGTAAGCCAATCTTGAAGATGATTCACCATCTTACAGGCAGCCAGTGAAGGGAGTAGAGGATGGGTGTTATGTGGCTAGAACGGAGCTGATTAGTTTACAGCCTGGCAGCTGTGTTTTGCACCAGTTGTACACAGTACAATTATTTTGCTGGGAGACCAAGGTAGAGGACATTACAGTAGTCTATTCGAGATGATACAAATGCAGCATGTATGACTTTTGGCAGAATATCTGAGGGAATTAAGTGCTTGATTCTGGATAAGGGTTAAGGGGGTGTAGCCCCTTGCGACTGTGTGAAGAGCGCCCGTAGGGCACAATGTATCACCTAGTATACGATATATGCGGAAATGACAGTAGTATTAACCTCAACCCAACAACCCCGAAAAAAAGTGATCCCATCAGTAATCAAATTAACAATCAGTTACAGAGTGACACTTAGCTGCCTGAACTGGGGAAAGTACCACTGTGAGGGAAGCTGCTGAGCAGAGTCCCACTGAGATAAATGCTACTGTGTAACTTCACACTGCTCAGGAAGTGACTTCTCCGCATCTCGGCTACCGGGGCATGTGACTTGCTATTTCCGGCTGATCAGCCTTATGTGCATTCTACCAGTTTGGTAGTGACTGGCCACCAGTTTGATAGTGACTTGCTACTACTGTGGGTACACTAGATTAATCTATTCAAGTGAACCAGTTGTGTGTCTTTGGCAAGATTTTGTCCGGTGCCCCCTCCTAATGTGGAAACTTCGGTGCATGTGTGTACATATAAAAGGGGCATGGCCTTGCAGTAGGGACATGGTCTTATGGAAAGGCATGGCCTTGTGGTGATGTGCACCCCTTCCCCCATTGTGTTCTACTCCCCATCCCACACAGCATCATCTTCCATATATTCTGGCTTCCCGCCTCTATCTTCTGGATGCGGGAGCTTCGTGTTTTGGTCCTAATTTCATCCTGGTGTTTTAGTTTTGCAAAAACCACCCTCAAGTGTTTTGGTTTGGGATTCGGATTTAAAATCTGAATCTTGGGTTTCGGATTTCTTGAATATGGATAAAAACAGCTAAAATCATGTAATTATTGGAATCCAAAACTCGAAATTTGTATTTAAAATCCAAAATTTGGATTTAAAATCCAAATTACGAATCACGGGAAGATACGAAACGGGATGCGGTTTGGGTTAAACATCTTTGGCAGATCTGAACCGGGTTTTGGTTCGGTTGGGATCAACAAAATTTGGATGGGTTCGTAAGTCTAGAGAACTTAACCGCACATCTCTACTTGATATAATTGTACTAATTGAATAACAACATTATTTCAAAGTGAGTGGTGTTCCCTTATAAATTTCGTTTGGCAGTCCTAAATATTTAATGTAAAGATACTGTAACATTTGTGTTGCTGTACTATAATTGTTTATATTTTTAATGATATGTGGAAATATCAGGTGATGAAAATAGAATCTACAAATTATCTACAGTCAATTCTGCGAAGTACAGTAGCACAAAAATTACTTGTGGCTCTTGTAATTGCTTGTCACAGGACTCTGTGGTTTATTTATCAACATGATACAAAGAGAAAGGTTATGCTATAGCCCTAAGCAACCAGTCAGATAACACAATTGCATGTTATACGAAGAAAAAAAAATTGGCTAATGGAATTGATTCATAAATTGGAAAAGTTAAGATGCAGACACCAATCAACAATTTGCTTTTGTTACAATTGAGGAAATCAAACAACCTTATTGCTGTTATTTACAGCAAATTTGTACTTTGTGAGTTAGTAAATCTTACTGAATTAAAGTACAGTAGCTATGTTATATTGTGTTAAATTAAATTAGTATATGAAAAGTCACTTTTACAACAAAATACACCTTGTTATGTTATACACACTACTAGTTGCACAGGAACATGCTGTGCTGTACTTAATTGTTAAGAGAGTAAAGCGTTACCTTGGGTAAATAACAATGTAATCATTTGTGCGGTAAATTCTGGAATGTACATGTGCCTGTTATTAGAAAATATTCATTTGGAGTTATCAAGCACTAGCAGAGATTGGAGGTGTCAGTAAATATTACACTTATAGGGGCATATTCGATTAGCCGCGCCGCATTAACCTGCATTAACCTTCAATAGAATTTTTTTTCTCTTGCAGCTCCTGAGCAGATGAAAAGTTTTGGAAAACCACTATTTTAAGGTAAAAATGTTGGAACTTGCTTAAGAAATCCCCGGGACGCCCTAGTATTGATTCATTTGGCACAATTAGTTTAATTTGACCAATAATTGCATACCATTTTTGGGGTGATATTCTGAAAAGTGCAGACTAATGGGTTGAAAGATGTGGGACAGGTGAAGGGGATGCATTCAGCACCCCGCCTGTTGGGATGCCGACAGTCATGTGACCGACGCCGGAATTCCAACAGCACTCAGGAGAGTATTGGGGTTCTGCCTGAGGGTTAGGGGCCGAGTGGTGGGTGGGTTAGGGTTAGGCACCGGGGGGAGGGGAGGTCAGCCCCAGCTGTCACTCCCTCTGAGGGTTAGCTGTAGCCAACACCCCCAGAGGGTTGGCCCAGGCTGCCATCTACCAAGGGTTAGGGTAGGGGAAGGGAGGGGGGGGGGCATATTCAGGGTCAGGATGCCACAGTTACATAGAATAGAAACATAGAATTTGACGGCAGATAAGAACCACTTGGCCCATCTAGTCTGCCCCTTTTTTTTTATATCCTTTAGGTAATCTCAACCCTTTTTGAACCTAAATTCTTTGTAAGGATATTCATATGCCAATCCCAAGCATGTTTAAATTGCTCTACAGTCTTAGCCTCTACCACCTCTGCTGGGAGACTATTCCACTTATCCACTACCCTTTCCGTTAAGTAATTTTTCCTTAAATTTCCTCTGAACCTCCCCCCCTCCAGTCTCAGTGTATGTCCTCGAGTTCTAATATTTCTCTTCCTTTGAAGAATGTTTCCCTCCTGAACTTTGTTAAGACCCTTGATATATTTGAAAGTTTCTATCATGTCCCCCCTTTCTCTTCTCTTCTCCAAACTATACATGTTAAGATCTTTTAGCCTTTCCGGGTACGTTTTGTGATGTAGGCCATGCACCATTTTAGTTGCCCTTCTTTGTACACTCTCTAATGTATTTATATCCTTCTGGAGATATGGTCTCCAGAACTGGACACAGTATTCCAGATGGGGCCGCACCAATGACCTATACAGTGGCATTATCACTTCTTTTTTCCTACTACTGATTCCTCTCCCTATGCAACCAAGCATCTGACTTGCCTTTCTCATTGCTTTGTTGCATTGCTTTCCTGCCTTCAAGTCACTTGAAATAGTGACTCCTAAATCCCTTTCCTCCTCAGTAGTTTCCATTATAGTACCCTTGATACTATATTTAGCCTTTGGGTTTTTGAGACCTAAGTGCATGATTTTGCAATTTTTAGCATTAAACTGTAGTTGCCACGTTCTTGACCATTTCTCAAGCCTACCTAGGTCATCAATCATTTGTTTTACCCCTCCCGGTGTGTCTACCCTGTTGCATATCTTTGTATCATCTGCAAAAAGGCATAGCTTCCCTTCAATACCATCTGCAATGTCACCAACAAAGATATTAAAGAGAACTGGACCAAGTACAGATCCCTGGGGTACTCCACTGGTAACATTTCCCTCCATAGATTGCACTCCATTAACTACAACTGTCTGTTTCCTATCCTGCAACCAGGTTCTTATCCATTTAACTGTTTTATAATCCACCCCCACGCTTTCAAGTTTATTTAGCAGTCTGCGATGTGGGACAGTGTCAAATGCCTTACTAAAGTCTAGATATACTACATCTGCAGCTCCCCCTTGGTCTATTATTTTCATCACAGAGTCAAAAAAGTCAATAAGATTTGTTTGGCATGATCTACCACCAGTAAATCCATGCTGTTTTGGATCCTGTAAGTGGTTTGATTTAAGATATTCCACAACTCTTTCTTTTAATAGTTTTTCCATTACTTTCCCCACTACTGATGTAAGGCTTAATGGTCTGCAGTTACTTGCTTCTTCCTTGCTTCCACTTTTGTGCAGTGAAACTACATTTGCTCTTTTCCAGTCCTCTGGAATAGCACCTGTATTTAGTGACTGGTTAAATAATTCTGTTAATGGTGTAACCAGCACATCTTTTAGCTCTTTGAGTATCCTTGGGTGTATCCCATCTTGTCCCATTGATTTATCCACTTTTAGTTGTGAAAGTTCTGTTAGGACCTTCTCCTCTGTAAATTTACTTTCATCTACCTTATTTTTATGAATGTCCTTGCAACTTAACTGTGGCCCCATCCCTTCTTCTGTAGTAAATACTGAGCAAAAATAATTATTTAGGTGATCTGCTATTGCCTTGTCACCCTCCACCAAATGCTCACTCTCTGTCTTAAGTCTTATTATTCCTCCATTTGATTTTCTCCTTTCACTTATATACTTAAAAAAAGTTTTGCCCCCTTTATCTACTGACTGGGCCATTTTTTCCCCAGCTTCTGCCTTTGCACGTCTGATCACTTTCTTAGCATCCTTCCTACACCTCTTTGTCGTTATTATTTTGAGTCTGTTTGTATTTCCTAAAAGCCATCTTTTTTGCTTTCACACTAGTTGATACAGGTTGAGTATCCCTTATCCAAAATGCTTGGGACCAGAGGTATTTTGGATATGGGATTTTTCCGTATTTTGGAATAATTGCATACCATAATGAGATATCATGGTGATGGGACCTAAATCTAAGCACAGAATGCATTTATGTATCATATACACATTATACACATAGCCTGAAGGCAATTTTAGCCAATATTTTTTATAACTTTGTGCATTAAACAAAGTGTGTGTACATTCACACAATTCATTTATGTTTCTTATACACCTTATACACACAGCCTGAAGGTCATTGAATACAATATTTTTAATAACTTTGTGTATTAAACAAGGTTTGTGTACATTGAGCCATCAAAAAACAAAAGTTTCACTATCTCACTCTCGCTCAAAAAAGTCCGTATTTCGGAATATTCCATATTTCGGATATTTGGATATGGGATACTCAACCTGTACTTCTTTAGTGAACCACACTGGCTTCCTTTTCCTGGTGCTTTTCCTAACCCTTTTGATACAAAGATCAGTTGCACTTAGTATTGCACTTTTCAGTTTTTCCCACCTCTCATGCACTCCTTCCAAGTTCCACCAGTCTGCCAATGAATCACTTAAACATCTCCCCATTTTTGCAAAATCAGCACTTCTAAAATCCAACACCTTTGTTTTTGTGTGACAGGAGTTGGATCCTGTCTTTATACTAAACCATACTGCTTGATGATCACTGGATCCCAGGTGCTCACCCACATATATGTCAGATATCCTATCACCATTTGTAAGAATTAAATCTAATATTGAATCTTTGCGAGTGGGCTCCGTCACCAATTGCTTGAGAGATGCTCCCTATAAGGAATGTAGAAATTTGCCACTTGTAGCTGAACTTGCAAAAGACCCCTCCCAATTTACATTAGGTAAATTAAAGTCTCCCATGATTATGACTTCTACATTTAAAGCCATTTTAGTGATGTCCAACAATAGGTTCCTGTCCAAATCCTGCCCCTGGCCTGGTGGTCTATAGATCACCCCAATGCGAATAACATCCTTCTCCCCGGTTTCTAGTTTTGTCTTCAATATTTTGTATTAAAGTAGCATTTATGCTTTTTTCACATACATTGCTACCCCTCCTCCTATTCTTCTTATTCTATCCTTCCTAAATATATTGTATCCTGGTATAGCTATGTCCCAGTCATGATTTTCATTGCACCATGACTCTATAATTGACACAAAATCCAGGTTATCCCTTGTCATTATCACAATTAGCTCTGGAATTTTGTCTCCTAAGCTCCTAGCATTTGCACACATAGCTGTAAGATTTTTGTCTGTGCATTTGTTATTAGTAGCCATGTCCAGACTGTACAAAATAAATGATAAGTTTAAAGTTGAAATTACCTGTTTGGGGATGTTGCTCAGTGTTTGATATATATATATATATATATATATATATATATATATATATATTTATTTTATTTTATTTTTTTACTAATCAGGAATCACACTGTGTCCTTTACACCATGAATACACCTCCCTAAATGTAAAGATATAGTACACCTGACCACAATGAGCAAATGATCAAAGGAGGTAAACACCAGAGAGCATGCAATAATAAACTATGTTTCACTGTGCAACTTCCCCACACATGCAATGCCAATTACAAGCCAATCATTACATCAAAAAACATACATGAGTTTGCATAAGAGAGAGCTGTAGTGAGCAGTTTGGGGATGTCTTTTCATAGTGTAAAAAGACAGATAGCATTGGTACAGGTGAGAATTCAGATGGTTTTGGTAAGCTATAGACATAAATTTGAGTAGTTGCAGATGAAGTGGAAAGGTCTTGCAGCGTTCCTAACACAGATTTAAGTTATAAGTATGGGTTACCCAGCCTGGAATAGTTTGAGGTGTAGAGGAACTGGACTCACATTTGTTTGAAAGTTGTCCTTTAGTGGTCCAGATTGTGGATAGATTGTTGTCCTTCTGTTTTCCTTCGGTTTAACGTTGTTGTAATGTCGAAATTATTTTTAAACTAGTAGTTATCCTTTGAATAATGTCCTTTGAAGCAATGGCCCACAAGCCTATGGCCTAAGCCGTCCTATGCTCTTTAAGTAATGGAACAAGCATGTGAATACACTGATTGCACCCAAACTCCAACAACCCCTCCCCCCAGCAATGACTAGTAATAAAACAGTTTTAAGAAAACAACCAAACAAACCAACCAACTGAGATTTATCACAGTCATGCCCACATGCCTATACTCAGGAGATAACATTCCAATTTATCAATAGCAACCCATCATGTGCATAAGCAATCTAATATAAAAGCAGATGCCTTATGCCTATAGCAATGCTATAATTCTTAACACCCAATTTGCTATTTACTATTTCAGTGCAATCAGTAGTGATAATCTGCAGCACTCATTTACAATAAACCTAGACAAGTATATATTCACCAGCAGTTATTTGAGTGCAATGTTCTGCAGGAGTGTAGAAGATGGAATTACCAGCAGTTATTTGAGTGCAATGTTCTGCAGGAGTGTAGAAGATGGAATTACCAGCAGTTATTTGAGTGCAATGTTCTGCAGGAGTGTAGAAGATGGAATTACCAGCAGTTATTTGAGTGCAATGTTCTGCAGGAGTGTAGAAGATGGAATTACCAGCAGTTATTTGAGTGCAATGTTCTGCAGGAGTGTAGAAGATGGAATTACCAGCAGTTATTTGAGTGCAATGTTCTGCAGGAGTGTAGAAGATGGAATTACCAGCAGTTATTTGAGTGCAATGTTCTGCAGGAGTGTAGAAGATGGAATTACCAGCAGTTATTTGAGTTGGTCATGTGTCTGCCAGTATTCCAATCGCCGGCATATCGTATGTATTCCATATGGAGGTGTTGTATGATTGGGACAGGTGGCTTCAAATGACACAAAAATCAATTTACAAGCATTTTTATTTTCCCCAAATTAAACTAGAGCATTTATGTGCTGGAAAAATCTTGTTTTCTATCATATATTCACTTTTATTTAAAAAAGCAAAACTCATCTATTTGGATCCTTTTAAAGAGTCTCAAATCTGTTTCTTTTGGCCACTAATAGAAATCTACAAATATTATTTTTTGATTTCAGGGTGATTTCCCCCCACACTTAACGAAGCTATCAAAAGCCAGAACTACAGCACAAGTGTTTTCTCCAACTGAATTGCTTGTGAATTGGAGTACACCTAGTCAAAAATGTTCCCTAATTGAATATGCCCTTTAACCTGGAAGAATGAGGTTATAGATGTGCATTTTTAGAATAACCTCTGCGCATAACATGGGCTTGGAACCCTCATGGGCCTTCTAGTAGGTAAATTCTGTCTTCCTTTAAGAAGTGAAAATTTAGGGGGAAATGTACTAAGCAGTGATCAAAGTGGAGAAGTGAGCCAGTGGAGAAGCTGCCCATGGCAACCAATCAGCTGCTCTGCATATGTTTATAGTATGCAAATTATAAATGTTACGTCAGTGCAGATTGGTTGCCATGGGCAACTTCTCCACTGGCTCACTTCTCCACTTTTATCACTGCTTAGTACATGTCCCTCTAAGTCTTTAATACAGAGAAAATTAGTAGAGGAGCAAAAGTTCATTCAGTTACATTTGTAAAGTTTTTGAATTAGATATTTCAAGATGGTGACTAAAGAGGCTGTAAAATTATGTAGATCTGTTCCAACCTTACTGTACATTTATTCCAGTGCATACATTACAGGTACAAAGTGAAGGCATCGTGTAGAACAGAAGGCTTGCTATACATGATGGGTGTGGTTCGTTTTATCGGCATTCGTCCGTGCGACAATGCTTTGATCGACCACGGTACTTCGACCAATACAACTCATCGACTGTCTGTATATCGACAGTAGCATTAGTTCGACATGTATTTGTTCGACCATAACAAATGATCGTCAGCTACTTTGTCGAATATTTTAGTTAGACATAACATACTGTTCGACATAATATAAATAGACATTGATTAAGATCGACGGTAACTAGTTCGACAGTAAATAGGCCGACAGCCATTAGTTCGAACATCTTTTAGTTCGAAATTTGTTTTATCGACCGTTAATAAGTCGACCGCAAATAGTTCGAACATCTATTTGGTCGACAAAACTTAGATCGACACTTAATAGGCTCGACAGGTAATAGGTCGACATATACAAGATCGACAAAACTAAGATCGACAAAACTTAGATCGACACTTCATAGGCTCGACAGGTAATAGGTCGACATATACAAGATTGACACTAATTACTTTGACAGATAATATATTGACATATAAATATAGGCCAACTATAGAAAAAAGCTCTACAGCGCTACCCCTGCTTCCATTCGTGGAACTACAGCTCCCAGCCAGCCCTTACATCCACCACATACACCAGGCATGTCCAAACTGTGGCCCTCCAGCTGTTGTGAAACTACATATCCCCAGCATGCCCTGACAGTTTTGCTGTCAGAGAATGCTAAAACGGTGTTTCAGGGCATGCTGGGATGTGTAGTTTCTCAACACCTGGAGTTTGGACATGCCTGACATACACAATACACTGACCTCCTGCACATCTGCAACGCTGACACCCTCCCCCCCCCCACTGCTATTCCCCACAATACCCGTGCAAACTTAGACGCCGCCGCCATCCCCCCTAGTCACCCCGCTGCCCGTCTACATTTACACGCCTAGCTATACACCCCACTGCCTTACGCGCTCCATGTTTCCCCGTGGCACTACAAGTAACACAACGCCCTGGCACTGCTCCCCGCTCTGGTTGCACAGTAACACCCTTCATGAAATACCCCACACCCTCCCCCTCCACCTGCTATCCACCCCGATACCCGTTTCAGCCATCCCCCCTAGTCACCCCGCTTCCCATCTACATTTACACGCCTAGCTATACACCCCACTGCCTTAGGCGCTCCATGTTTCCCCGTGGCACTACAAGTAACACAATACCCTGGCACTGCTTCCCGCTCTGGTTGCACAGTAACACCAGAGCGGGGAGCAGTGCCAGGGCGTTGTGTTACTTGTAGTGCCACGGGGAAACATGGAGCGCGTAAGGCAGTGGGGTGTGTATATCTAGGCGTGTAAATGTAGACGGGCAGCGGGGTGACTAGGGGGGATGGCGGCGGCGTCTAACTTTGCACGGGTATCGTGGGGAATAGTGGGGGGGGGCAGCGTTGCAGATGTGCAGCAGGTCAGGGTATTGTGTAGGTGGTGGATGTAAGGGCTAGGCAGGGATAGCGCTGTAGAGTGTTTTTCTATACTTGGCCTATTTATATGTCGATATATTAACGATCTAAGTTTTGTCGGTCAATGGTTTGTCGATCTTCTGTATGTCGATGAATTTGCTTGTCGAACAATTACATGTCGGTTTTGTCGATCTATGGTTTGTCGATCTTCTGTATGTCGATGAATTTGTTTGTCGAACAGTTACATGTCGATCTATGTTTTGTCGGTCTATGTGTTGTCGGTCTATGGTTTGTCGATCTTCTGTATGTCGATCTATTTGTTTGTTGAACAATTACATGTCGATGATTTTTTGGTCGAACTTGTTCCTGTCGATGATTTGTTTGTCGATCTTATGTTGTGTCGCTGTTGTCCGTGATCGATCATGTGTTGTGTCGATGTACTGTTTGTTGGATATACGTCTTGTCGATGTTCGGGGTTTGTCGATGTAGTGGTTGTCGATGTTGATGATATGTCGATCTTGTGTTTGTCGATGTTCGATCACTGTCCATGTAGGTGTTGTCTATGTTGCGTGGTCGATGTTAGCATTGTCGAACTAGCGGGTGCCGATCCATCGACCGGACACCATACATGATATGGGATAGTTTTGCAGATAGTGTAGATGCAATGTTCCATATTACAAATTCCATACATTATTTTTATATGGCGCATGTCTATGCTTTGTGGATAATATTTACACGTGAGTGTTATTTGAGTGGGGTCTGTGTCCATTTTTGTGCAGGCAGCCACTCAGGGATACAGGATAGAAAATATATCCTAGTAACTGCAAATAGGGTTAATGTATACATTTTAATTTTAGTTATTTTGTAAATTCTATCAAGTAAATAAAAAGTTAAGCATAGAACTTGGGTGCATTAATATTAAAATATATTGGGCAGCAGGCCATATATAGTATGTGAGCCACAATCTGTAGAGACTATACAATGTACATCGTAACTGTACAGTATATGGTACTTTGTGCCTGTACGCTCCCACCCATTGGTGGAGAAATGCATCAGTTAAGAATAAGTTTCAATTCATTTCCACTTTTCAATTTGAGCATTTGACTTAGTGCTGAAGTGAACTGTAACAATAATAAATTACTTCTGCTGCCTCTACACACAGAGGACCCTCTGTGGTGTTGAATATTATACAAGTATGCCACTAATCTGGTGACTAAGGGATATATGTATCAATTATCTGCTTTTAGACCTGATAATTGTAATTTTTTTATTGCCGCTATTCGTGGTAAAAAGAAATGATATGTCGCCCGACTACTAAATGTCACACGCAGCGACATGGGCTCCAAAAGGAAACCATTTCTACCATGTGTTCAGAGTGAGGTGACCACATCAACAGTTACTTCACTCCTCTGTTGGGACTCCTGTGCGGTTGCGCTCCCGTAATTTGAAATGTGAAATACAACCCAGAGGCTACAACGGGCTAATGCAATCTACAGATAGCGTTAGCTGCCGAGGCCAAGCAAGCTTGATTAATCTAACAGTTTAGCAGTCCCTATAGAAACTATAAGGGTATTCCTTGAAAATGGGTGTTTTCTTGGAATATCCCACAAATATCACTTGATAAATAGGCTCCTTAGTAACTTACATAGAAATATAGATATGCTGGGCAGTAGGTGTACGTGAAGGAAATGAAGCCTTAGGCATTTCTATCATGGGTGCAATGTATGTGCACACCCTGCACCCATATTGTTTTAATACTTACCTTTCCGGAGTCTGCAACGGGCGCTGCAGCTGCCATGGCAAAAATCACTCCCAAAATGGTCGTAGCGAATGCAGAGTAGGTAATTAGTCTCCGGACCGTGGCGGGTGTCATGTTTCCGGAGACCTGCGCATGCCGGAGCCTACGGCACCGTGGAGAGGAGGGGGCCCAACCAGAGTCTGCACACGGGGCCCCCTCCTCTCTTAAAAAAGGCCCCCGCGTGGAGCTACTTTGTCCTGGAAGTGATGTAATAAAGAAAACTTGCTTGATACCGTTACAGTACAGACTTGTAATAAGAATTTGATCTAATTACAAATCTAGTTGCCAGCTGGCTTACATTTAGCTAAACATGTTTCTAGAAATTTTTCTCACTATGAATAATCTGTTTTATAGCATAGAATGTGATAAGAATAACTGTTATAGCATCTGTGGATACATGAGAGAAATACTGTACTGCAGAAATCCTAATCAGTGATCTTGCCAGTATAATACCAATTATAGATAACATTAATATTAGCTCAGAATATATATATATATATATATATATACACACAGAGTAAAAACCACAGCACTCACCGCACCAGAAGCGGGGCACAGCTATGCACTTACCACTCACAGGGTGGGGTGCATGTAACACTGCACTCTCCACCACAGAAGCAGGGTACACAGCTGTACTTACCACTCACAGGGCGGGGTGCATGTAGCCCATGACCACATCGCTCTAATAAATACAAACAGAGAACCCAGCACTCACCAAAGTAAACTCACTTATCCTCAACAATTCGAGTCTTAAAACCTGACTACCACACTGCTGCATGCTGTGCCCCGCTTCTGGTGCGGTGAGTGCTGTGGTTTTTACTCTGTGTGTATATGAAGGGGTTAATCTATGGTTAGCTCTTATTAACCGTGGCCACTAGCTTTCTCATGCACCCCTGTGTGGACTTTATTATCCTGAACCTGTCTCAGCTGTTTTTTAGCAATCATCTTTGAGCCAGTGCAATAGGTGACTAGTGTGCCTTTAAAAGCCATAAAGTCTGTGGCAGGTACACATTACATCTAGCAGGCAGATGATGCAGCAGTGTGGTAGTCAGGTTTTAAGACTCTGTGATAGTGTAGGACCTGTATGAAGGTGGGGTACCTTGAATCGGTATACAGGCTTCCGTGCATTGGCCAATCCACCAACTAAACCCCCATCATTTATTTATTGAATTGTTGAGGATAAGTGAGTTTACTTTGGTGAGTGCTGGGTTCTCTGTTTGTATTTATTAGAGCGATGTGGTCATGGGCTACATGCACCCCGCCCTGTGAGTGGTAAGTACAGCTGTGTACCCTGCTTCTGTGGTGGAGAGTGCAGTGTTACATGCACCCCACCCTGTGAGTGGTAAGTGCATAGCTGTGCCCCGCTTCTGGTGCGGTGAGTGCTGTGGTTTTTACTCTGTGTGTATATGAAGGGGTTAATCTATGGTTAGCTCTTATTAACCGTGGCCACTAGCTTTCTCATGCACCCCTGTGTGGACTTTATTATCCTGAACCTGTCTCAGCTGTTTTTTAGCAATCATCTTTGAGCCAGTGCAATAGGTGACTAGTGTGCCTTTAAAAGCCATAAAGTCTGTGGCAGGTACACATTACATCTAGCAGGCAGATGATGCAGCAGTGTGGTAGTCAGGTTTTAAGACTCTGTGATAGTGTAGGACCTGTATGAAGGTGGGGTACCGTGAATCGGTATACAGGCTTCCGTGCATTGGCCAATCCACCAACTAAACCCCCATCATTTATTTATTGAATTGTTGAGGATAAGTGAGTTTACTTTGGTGAGTGCTGGGTTCTCTGTTTGTGTGTATATATATATATATATATATATATATATATACTTTTGTGTTAATTCTGTATATCTAATGTTTCACATTGCCTTTTGTTCTCCATATTCTTATAGAAATCAAACTCTATTTTGTTTTTTATGATAATCATTGTGCTTAATATTATAACTCCAGTCAGTACCAGTGTGTCTTTCTTTGCATGAATATAAAAGTATAATAGCAAGCTTCTAAAACAAAAATAATATACAAGTACTAGGTGCTTCATCGCGCTCTACGGGCGTTCTTCACACCGTCGCAAGGGTCTACGCCCCCGTATTGTCTGCAGAATCATGTATAACATGATGATAAGCTGAACACTCATAGAACAATACAATAGTGAAAATGAAGATTCCCTGTAGAAAGTCTTTTTTTTATGATGTAAACTAGTATTATGCAGTATTTATGTTACTTATGATTTTTTTTGCATACAGGGTTGACAGTGCCAGCAAAACCTGAGCCAGCTGTTCATGTGAGGATTAAAATTAAGATTCATTTTAATTGTTTTGTGACGTGACTAGCCAAGGGCCCTCCCCCAAATAAAAGCAACAAGTTGTTGGTTTAAAGTGTTAAGTAAGGAGAAACCTGCCTTCAGTCAACATGACACAATTGCTAAGCATCTTCATCCTTCTCTTTGGCTTCCTCACTACAGGTCAGAATTTTATTTTACTTGTTTTTATATTGCAAAGCAAATGTTATTGTTGCAAACGTCCTGTGGTACTTGGGACTAATTGCACTTGCCATATACAGTATTGCAGGCTGCAGAACCACATTATGGAATGTTGCGTTCACAAATTGTTCTTTTCCTTTTGTCACTGTATTTACAACTGATATATTTTTGATATATTAGTGAATTGAAACTCATTTATTTATTTATTTATTGTCAAAGTCGGAAAAATATCATGCTACACGTTGCCATATATTCACCCCATGCGCTTGCCCGCTGCACGTGCACATTTTCTCCCGTGCGTGCGCATATTCGCAGTTGCGTGACGGCGCCTCCACAGGCGTGCGCTCAGGCGCGTGGTATGTGCATTTACGGTAGAGTTTGTGTGCGTCTGGCTGGCGACTCAATCGTTACATAGTAAATCCAAATAGTATGTTTTATAGGTAATGTTCCCCTTAATAATAACTGTAAGTTTGTTTATTGTAACTGGTCGCTGGACAGAGGAATTCCTCTTTGCATGATTCGAAGGGTCAGACAGGGTTTGAGCAGTGGTGTTTGGTACCTAACTAAAGAACATTTTATTAGAAACAATCCGGTGCTGGTTAGGTAAAGATTAATCGCTCCTGCGTATAGTTATGTCTATTAGTAGTTTCTGGACATTTACTATATTTGCGGTTCATTATCCATGCGGCGGGAATCCTGAGATTCCCTCCCACCTGAGCAGTTCGATATAGTCACAGCCCACCTGTTCAAACTAACCTATGACCTTTTGTTATGGTGCGGGGAGACATTCCTGTGTCCAATGAACAATGAGATTGTAGGTCCCTTTGTAGTGTACTGTACGCAGTGTATATAAGAACAGCCAGCCTGGCCAGCTCAGTCTTCTTCTCTCGAGAGCTGGTGACCAGGACTGCGCAGCGATCATCCCCCAGTGTGTAAGTTTCTCTCTGTGACCACCCTTATTCTCTGACTATTTTGCCACGTTCTCTTTCTCTCATTGTATGTTATTGTTTGCGATTGTGCCGCTATTGTATATTTATGTGTAGTTATTTTGCTTAGATATTGATGTTAGTCTGTAGTGTATGAACTGTTAACTGTTTTACCCTTTTTACATAGCTAAATATTGTTAGTAAAGGTGTTGGAACCTTAGCAAGGTATTGTGTGTTTATTACATTACTGAGGGTATTGGGAGCGTCTCAATCGCTCAAGCAGCTTTTGTATTAACAAGGTTAAGCAGCGTTATATCGCTACAGTATTTCAGTAGTAAGAATTACAGTACAAACTCAATCTTTCAGTGTGTTGCATACAAGGTTTACTGAGTGTCATCCCGTGAGCGTCTGCGCCGCTCGTGTTCACCTCGTGGTCACGAGCGTCCGCTACGCTGGTAGCGTAGCATTACGGTAGTCGGCTGCCTATAGCGTGCTCAACACCAAGCGTTAAGCTGTAAGCGAGCATGCCGCATGTGCGTCTCGACCACGGCTAAGCGTCTGCTACACTAAGTGCGTACCCTTACGGTACCCCATACGTCAATTGCGTACTGAGTCTCTTACCCACATATAGTGAATGTTATAAGATAAATAATCAGCTTTATCATTATTTATTTTCTTCAGGAAGTTGTCTATCATGTCTGGAATGTAACTCCACCGGTACTAACTTTTGCAATGGCGTTTCACGTATGTGTCTACCAAATGCAACCAGTTGCATAAAGTCACTTGAATTGACCAAAGTTGGTGAGTTTATGGCATTTTGGTTGTTTCTCTGAGGAATGGACTCCCTACCATCTATGAATGCTGTTCCAGATGGTATTGCTGGTGCCTCTGTTTGTGAGATTTGTGTTGTCTTGTTTTGTTGTTTTATTGATGCAGCCTGATACTTTGTGAATTAGAAGCCTTCACAGATATTCCGGGATGAAAGTGTTGATATTTCTTCTTGTTACAATGTAAATGTTACCATAATGGATAATATTTTTAAATACACACACCTAGCCCTCCTCACTTGTGTCTTTGATGCAACCTATAGCTCACCAACAACTGACGCTTGAACTACAGTTACTATTGTCCATTCCGTTGTTATAATCACTGATAACAGCCAGAGATTACTCATTACTCTAATGCATAATTTAGAATATAATGCCAAAGCATTTGCAAACACATATGTAAATTTAATGTTAAACAATAGTAAGTATGTAATAGTATTTAGTACTATTAGTACTAGTATTACAGTATGTAAACTTTACTGAAGTTGTTTTAAATTTCATGCTAGTGTAAATAAATAATACACCATTGGGGTAAATTTACTATGCAGTTTTGGCCACTGGATTTATAAGGGAAATCATGTTACAGTAAATGCAAAACATGCTGAGTTTTGTATTTGATATAATTGTCTTTTTGTATACAGTGTCTGGAACTGCAGCAGAATCAGTAAAACTGCTGCATAGTAACTTTACCCCTTTAGGTAAAAAAACAAATCACATTGGATGTGTAATCCTTGAATAAAAAGCCATATAAAAAGGTTTTCATTTTTTCCTCTATATAATCTATATGTATATGGTATTACCAAGCTCTTATGTCTTCAGCCACATTCTGGTGAGCTTTCATTTAAAGCCATAAGCCTACTTGGAAAATGAGAATGTAATGCCTGCCAGTGTCTGCTGTATGGAATAAGTTGGGGCTTGGAAGGCAATAGTATTGAAAAATACCAAAATTCTGGCTTTATAAATTTGAGGGATAAAGGGGAGGGGGAGAGGGGGTAGTGTTGGTATCGAACCTTCTAAAAATAAATGGTGAAGAAGTTTCCCATAGCAAGCGATCAGCCTCTACAGTAACTATCAGTATTGATTATCTTTCACCACTTAACTGGCTAATAATTTCTCCAAAATATCCCCAACATAGTTATATAGTTTAAAAAAACAACAACAACAACAACA
Source organism: Pseudophryne corroboree (assembly GCF_028390025.1). NCBI lineage: Eukaryota > Metazoa > Chordata > Amphibia > Anura > Myobatrachidae > Pseudophryne > Pseudophryne corroboree. Next base: position 67,985,351 of record NC_086453.1, read on the forward strand.
ACAACAACAACAACAACAATAATAATAATAATAATAATAATAATAATAACAACAACAATAATGATAATAATAATAATAATAATAATAATAATATATGTACACACACACACACACACACACACACACACAGGGCCGGTTCAGGGGCGCTCGGCGCCCCGGGCAGAAAATGGGGCGTGGCCTAATACAGGGGGCGTGGCGAGTCACGCCCCCTGTACATTGAAAGCGCCGATTGAATGCTGAGCGGTGCGCGATGACGTCATCGCGCACCGCACAGCAAAAGGTCCTCTCCACGAAGAGAAACTAGACGCTATGCGTCTAGTTCCCTTCGTGGAGAGGACCTTTGCTGTGCGGTGCGCGATGACGTCATCGCGCACCGCTCAGCAGTTACTCTCCACGAAGGGAAACTAGACGCATAGCGTCTAGTTCCCTTCACAGGAGGCGCGGCGCCGAGGACGGGCACGGCAGCGGAGGCGGACGGGGGAGACAGCGGGCAGCAGTGGCGGATCTTGCCACGGTGCGGCGCCCTCCGGATGGCGCCAGCGCCCTCCGGAAGGCGGCGCCCCGGGCAAAAGTCCTGCTTGCCCGTGGCAAGAACCGCCACTGCACACACACACACACACACACACACACACACACACACACACACACCCTATAGGCATATGTATGTATATATATTGTTATGCGTTTATAATCTGATCTACATATGTATGTATAAATATTGATATTAGAGATGTACACCAGACATTTTTCGGGTTTTGTGTTTTGGTTTTGGGTACGGTTCCGCGGCCGTGTTTTGGATTCGGACGCGTTTTGGCAAAACCTCCCTGAAATTTTTTTGTCGGATTCGGGTGTGTTTTGGATTCGGGTGTTTTTTTTCAAAAAACCCTCAAAAACAGCCTAAATCATAGAATTTGGTGGTAATTTTGATCCCATAGTATTACTAACCTCAATAACCATAATTTCCACTCATTTCCAGTCTATTCTAAACACCTCACACCGCACAATATTATTTTTAGTCCTAAAATTTGCACCAAGGTCGCTGGATGACTAAGCTAAGCGACCCAAGTGGGCGGCACAAACGGTATCCGTTCACATGGTCGACCATGTTATGGTCGACAGTCATTAGGTCGACCACTATTGGTCGACATTGACATGGTCGACATGGACACATGGTCGACACATGAAAGGTCGACACATGAAAAGGTCGATGTGAGTTTTTTAACTTTTTTTTCTTTTGGGGAACTTTTCCATACTTTACGATCCACGTGGACTACGATTGGAACGGTAATCTGTGCCGAGCGAAGCGGTAGCGGAGCGAAGGCACCATTCCCGAAGCATGGCGAGCGAAGCGAGCCATGCGAGGGGACGCGGTGCACTAATTGGGGTTCCCAGTCACTTTACGAAAAAAAACAACACAAAAAAAAGTAAAAAAACTCATGTCGACCTTTCATGTGTCGACCATTTTCATGTGTCGACCCTGTGTCCATGTCGACCATGTCAATGTCGACCAATAGTGGTCGACCTAATGACTGTCGACCATAACATGGTCGACCATTCATACCGGAACCGGCACAAACACCTGGCCCATCAAGGAGTGGCACTGCAGTGTCAGACAGGATGGCACTTAAAAAAATTGTCCCCAAACATCATATGATGCAAAGATAAATTAAAGAAAAAAGAGGTGCAAGATGGAATTGTTCTTGGGCCCTCCCACCCACCCTTATGTTGTATAAACAGGACATGCACACTTTAAGAAACCCATCATTTCAGTGAAAGGGTCAGCCACACGACTGTGGCTGAAATGACTGGTTGGTTTGGGCCCCCACCAAAAAAGAAGCAATCAATCTCTCCTTGCACAAACTGGCTCTACAGAGGCAAGATGTCCACCTCCTCCTCATCGTCCAATTCCTCACCCCTTTCACTGTGTACATCCCTCTCCTCACAGATTATTAATTCATCTCCACTGGAATCCACCATCTCAGGTCCCTGTGTACTTTCTGGAGGCAATTGCTTGTGGATGTCTCCACGGAGGAATTGATTATAATTAATTTTGATTAGTGATGAGCGGGTTCGGTTCCTCGGAATACGAACCCCCCCGAACTTCACCATTTTACACGGTTCTGAGGCAGACTCGGATCTTCCCGCCTTGCTCCGTTAACCCGAGCGCGCCCGAAAGTCATCATCCCGCTGTCGGATTCTCGCGAGATTCGTATTCTATATAAGGAGCCGCGCGTTGCCGCCATTTTCACTCGTGCATTGGAGATGATAGGGAGAGGACGTGCAGCGTTCTCTCAGTTGTGTTCAGTGTGCTGCAAATATCTGTGCTCAGTGTGCTGCAAATATCTGTGCTCAGTGTGCTGCAAATATCTGTGCTCAGTGTGCTTGCAAATATCTGTGCTCAGTGTGCTGAAAATATCTACGTTCTATGCCTGAAAAACGCTCCATATCTGTGCTCAGTGTGCTGTAAATATCTGTGCTCAGTGTGCTTTATTGTGGGGACTGGGGACCACTAGTATTATATAGTAGGAGGACAGTGCAGAGTTTTGCTGACCAGTGACCACCAGTATTATACGTTCTCTACCTGAAAAACGCTCCATATCTGTGCTGCATTGTAGTATATAGTAGGAGGACAGTGCAGAATTTTGCTGACCAGTGACCACCAGTATTATATCAGTACGGTACAGTAGGCCACTGCTCTACCTACCTCTGTGTCGTCAAGTATACTATCCATCCATACCTGTGGTGCATTTTAGTTGTTGTGCGCCGTATATATAGTAGGAGGACAGTGCATAATTTTGCTGACCACCAGTATATAATATATAGCAATATGGTACAGTAGGCCACTGCTCTACCTACCTCTGTGTCGTCAAGTATACTATCCATCCATACCTGTGGTGCATTTTAGTTGTTGTGCGCAGAATATATAGTAGGAGGACAGTGCAGAATTTTGCTGACCACCAGTATATAATATATAGCAGTACGGTACAGTAGTCCACTGCTCTAACTCTGTGTCATCAAGTATACTACAAAAGTTCAGTAAAATGTCCCAAAAATCAAAATTAAAGCGTCTGATGAGAAGCGTAAACTTGCCAATATGCCATTTACGACACGGAGTGGCAAGGAACGGCTGAGGCCCTGGCCTATGTTCATGGCTAGTGGTTCAGATTCACATGAGGATGGAAGCACTCATCCTCTCACTAGAAAACTGCAGTGCCACTCCTAGATGGGCCAGGTGTTTGTGTCGGCCACTTGGGTCGCTTAGCTTAGCCATCCAGCGACCTTGGTGCACCTCTTTTTCTTCTTTGCATCATGTGCTGTTTGGGGACTATTTTTTAAATCTGTCATCCTGTCTGACACTGCAGTGCCACTCCTAGATGGGCCAGGTGTTTGGGTCGGCCACTTGGGTCGCTTTGCTTAGCCATCCAGCGACCTTGGTGCACCTCTTTTTTTTTTTTTTGCATCATGTGCTGTTTGGGGACTATTTTATTAAATCTGCCATCCTGTCTGACACTGCAGTGCCACTCCTAGATGGGCCAGGTGTTTGTGTCGGCCACTTGGGTCGCTTAGCTTAGTCACACAGCTACCTCATTGCACCTCTTTTTTTTCTTTGCATCATGTGCTGTTTGGGGACTATTTTTTAAATCTGCCATCCTGTCTGACACTGCAGTGCCACTCCTAGATGGGCCTGGTGTTTGTGTCGGCCACTTGGGGCGCTTAACTTATTCACACAGCTACCTCATTGCACCTCTTTTTTTCTTTGCATCATGTGATGTTTGGGGACTATTTTTTAAATCTGCCATCCTGTCTGACGCTGCAGTGCCACTCCTAGATGGGCCAGGTGTTTGTGTCGGCCACTTGGGTCACTTAGCTTAGTCATCCAGCGACCTCAGTGCAAATTTTGGACTAAAAATAATATTGTGAGGTGTGAGGTGTTCAGAATAGACTGGAAATGAGTGAAAATTATGGTTATTGAGGTTAATAATACTATGGGATCAAAATGACCCCCAAATTCTATGATTTAAGCTGTTTTTGAGGGTTTTTTGTAAAAAAACACCCGATTCCAAAACACCCCCGAATCCGACAAATAATTTTCAGGGAGGTTTTGCCAAAACGCGTCCGAATCCAAAACACGGCCGCGGAACCGAATCCAAAACCAAAATACAAAACCCGAAAAATGTCCGGTGCACATCACTAATTTTGATGAACATCATCTTCTCCACATTTTCTGGAAGTAACCTCGTACCTCGATTGCTAACAAGGTGACGGCTGCACAAAACACTCTTTTGGAGTACACACTGGAGGGGGGGCAACTTAGGTAAAGTAAAGCCAGTTTGTGCAAGGGCCTCCAAATTGCCTCTTTTTCCTGCCAGTATACGTACGGACTGTCTGACGTGCCTACTTGGATACGGTCACTCATATGATCCTCCACCATTCTTTCAATGGTGACAGAATCATATGCAGTGACAGTAGACGACATGTCAGTAATCGTTGGCAGGTCCTTCAGTCCGGACCAGATGTCAGCACTTGCTCCAGACTGCCCTGCATCACCGCCAGCGGGTGGGCTCGGAATTCTTAGCCTTTTCCTCGCAGCCCCAGTTGCGGGAGAATGTGAAGGAGGAGCTGTTGACGGGTCACGTTCCGCTTGTCTTGACAAGTGTCTCACTAGCAGGTCTTTGAACATCTGCAGACTTGTGTCTGCCGGAAAGAGAGATACAATGTAGGCTTTAAACCTAGGATCGAGCACGCTGGCCAAAATGTAGTGCTCTGATTTCAACAGATTGACCTCCCATGAATCCTGGTTAAGCGAATTAAGTGCTCCATCCACAAGTCCCACATGCCTAGCGGAATCGCTCTGTTTTAGCTCCTCCTTCAATCTCTCCAGCTTCTTCTGCAAAAGCCTGATGAGGGGAATGACCTGACTCAGGCTGGCAGGTGTCTGAACTTACTTCACGTGTGCCAAGTTTAAAGGGTTGCAGAACCTTGCACAACGTTGAAATCATTCTCCACTGCGCTTGAGTCAGGTGCATTCCCACTCCTTTGCCTATATCGTAGGTAGATGTATAGGCTTGAATGGCCTTTTGCTGCTCCTCCATCCTCTGAAGCATATAGAGGGTTGAATTCCACCTCGTTACCACCTCTTGCTTCAGCTGATGGTGGGACAGGTTCAGGAGTATTTGCTGGTGCTCCAGTCTTCGGCACGCGCTGGCTGAATGCCGAAAGTGGCCCGCAATTCTTCGGGCCACCGACAGCATCTCTTGCACGCCCCTGACGTTTTTTTAAAAATTCTGCACCACCAAATTCAATGTATGTGCAAAACATGGGACGTGCTGAAATTTGCCCACTTGTAATGCACGCACAATATTTGTGGCGTTGTCCGATGTCACAAATCCCCAGGAGAGTCCAATTGGGGTAAGCCATTCTGCGATGATGTTCCTCAGTTTCCGTAAGAGGTTGTCAGCTGTGTGCCTCTTATGAAAAGTGGTGATACAAAGCGTAGCCTGCCTATGAACGATTTGGCGTTTGCGAGATGCTGCTACTGGTGCTGCCGCTGCTGTTGTTGCTGCAGGAGGCAATACATCTACCCAGTGGGCTGTCACAGTCATATAGTCCTGAGTCTGCCCTGCTCCACTTGTCCACATGTCCGTGGTTAAGTGGACATTGGGTACAACTGCATTTTTTAGGACACTGGTGACTCTTTTTCTGACGTCTGTGTACATTCTCGGTATCGCCTGCCTGGAGAAATGGAATCTAGATGGTATTTGGTACCGGGGACACAGTACCTCAAGCAATTGTCTAATTCCCTGTGAATTAACGGTGGATACCGGACACACATTTAACACCAACGCAGCTGCAAAGACCTGAGTTATCCGCTTTGCAGCAGGATGACTGCTGTGATATTTCATCTTCCTTGCAAAGGACTGTTGGACAGTCAATTGCTTACTGGAAGTAGTACAAGTGGTCTTCCGACTTCCCCTCTGGAATGACGATCTACTCCCAGCAGCAACAACAGCAGCGCCAGCAGCAGTAGGCGTTACACTCAAGGATGCATCGGAGAAATCCCAGGCAGGAGAGGACTCGTCAGACTTGCCAGTGAAATGGCCTGCAGGACTATTGGTTTTCCTGTCTAATGAGGAAATTGACACTGAGGGTGTTGGTGGTGTGGTTTGCAGGAGCTTGGGTACAAGAGGAAGGGATTTAGTTGTCAGTGGACTGCTTCCGCTATCACCCAAAGTTTTTGAACTTGTCAATGACTTCTGATGAATGCGCTCCAGGTGACGTATAAGTGAGGATGTTCCTAGGTGGTTAACGTCCTTACCCCTACTTATTACAGCTTGACAAAGGCAACACACGGCTTGACACCTGTTGTCCGCATTTCTGTTAAAATAATTCCACACCGAAGAGGTGATTTTTTTGTAATTTGACCAGGCATGTCAAAGGCCATATTCGTCCCACGGACAACAGGTGTCTCCCCGGGTGCCTGACTTAAACAAACCACCTCACCATCAGAATCCTCCTTGTCAATTTCCTCCTCAGTGCCAGCAACACCCATATCCTCATCCTGGTGTACTTCAGTGACATCTTCAATTTGACTATCAGGAACTGGACTGTGGGTGCTCCTTCCAGCACTTGCAGAGGGCGTGCAAATGATGAAAGGCGCCACCTTTTCCCGTCCAGTGTTGGGAAGGTCAGGCATCGCAACCGACACAATTGGACTCTCCTTGGGGATTTGTGATTTAGAAGAACGCACAGTTCCTTGCTGTGCTTTTGCCAGCTTAAGTCTTTTCATTTTTCTAGCGGGAGGATGAGTGCTTCCATCCTCATGTGAAGCTGAACCACTAGCAATGAACATAGGCCAGGGCCTCAGCCGTTCCTTGCCACTCCGGGTCGTAAATGGCATATTGGCAAGTTTACGCTTCTCCTCAGACGCTTTTAATTTAGATTTGTGGGTCATTTTACTGAACTTTTGTTTTTTTGATTTTACATGCTCTCTACTATGGCATTGGACATCGGCCTTGGCAGACGACGTGTATGGCATTTCATTGTCTCGGCCATGACTAGTAGCAGCAGCTTCAGCACGAGGTGGAAGTGGATCTTGATCTTTCCCTATATTACCCTCCACATTTTTGTTCTCCATTTTTTAATGTGTGGAATTATATGCCAGTAATATATCAATAGCAATGGCCTACTGTACTGTACTATATATGTATACTGTTGGTCACCAAAATGCTGCACTGTACTACTATATATACTGCTCACAAAAACGCTGCACAGATTTGGAATGGATACGTGCAGTGACACAGAGCTGCAAGATACAGCAATGTCCTACTGTACACAACTATATACTGTTGGTCACCAAAATGCTGCACTGTAATACTATATATACTGCTCACAAAAATGCCGCACAGATATGGAATGGATACGTGCAGTGACACAGAGCTGCAAGATACAGCAATGGCCTACTGTACACAACTATATACTGTTGGGTCACCAAAATGCTGCACTGTAATACTATATAATACTGCTCACAAAAATGCAGCACAGATATGGAATGGATACTTGCAGTGACACAGAGCTGCAAGATACAGCAATGGCCTACTGTATTGTACTACTATAATTATTATATACTGGTGGTCCCTAGTCCCCACAATGCAGCACACTGATCAGATATTTGAAGCACACTGAGCACAGATTATTTGCAGCACACTGAGCACAGATTACGGAGCTTTTCGAGGAGCGAACGCAGCCACGTCCTCTCCGTCCAATCTCGAAAACACGAGTGAAAATGGCTGCGACGCGCGCCTCCTTTTATAGAATACGAATCTCGCGAGAATCTGACAGCGGGATGATGACGTTCGGGTGCGTTCTGATTAACCGAGCAAGGCGGGAGGATCCGAGGCTGCCTCGGACCCGTGTAAAATAGGTGAAGTTCGGGGGGGTTCGGATCCCGAGGAACCGAACCCGCTCATCTCTAATTGATATGCGTTTATAATCTGACCTATTGTTTCTATTTTGTATGATATGTATATACGCTTTTGTATGTATCTCTATATATTATTGTGTATGCGTTTGCGTGTAGGCATTGTCTTTTTCATATTTTTATTTTTATTGTTTCATTATAATTGATTTGTTATAGTGATGTGTAATCTGGTTGTACATCTTCTAGATCATATGTCATCATTTTATTTTTGTTTTATTATTGTTTTATTATTGTTTTTGGATACTTGGATGTTGTATAGTTTGTGCGTTCCACTGATACGCCCAGGTCTTATTGCTGCTGTATTATTTGAATAACAAGGTGTAGATACACCTATGGATTGTGACTGCTTATGTTGAATCGTGCTGAACCCGTCTCTGGTCCTTGCGTTCCACGGCTCTTGCCGGTGGAATGCAAAGGTACTTACGGCTTTTGGAACGCAGGGCTCTTCCTGTTTCAGGAACACCCTCGGCTGACTGTGCTCTTTCTATGCCGCCTGTGTATGTAGTCTGGCGTCTGTGACGGTGCCGGATATAGGACAGCGATATATATATTTGCTGAACGATTAGGGTATTGAAATGTAATGAATTGTGAGGACTTTGACTCACGTCCGTGATTGGCACTTCCGTTTGTACTTCCGGGTGTTTGAGTATATAAACCCTGGGTGTGTGGGACATATGGTAGGGCCATCCTGACTATGCACATGGGCGTTTGATGTGAGTACCTATTGACACATTCAAGCCATACCATATAGTGGTGTGATCTGCATTGGTATTTATCCTATTATGTATGTATAAATTAGTTGTGTATTTATGATTTTTTTTTGCAGTGTGTGACCTTATGAAAGGGCATGAATGGCAATATGGCTCATGTATCCTTATGGCTTTTCTAAGTAATACCGCATTCAGATCGCAAATGCCGGATCCTACCCGGTAAGACAAACGTGTACTTACCAGGTGGGATCCGGCATTTGCGCTCCTCTGCTGGCTTTCCGACCCGGCAATATACCGGGTCGGTTGCCATAGCAGCGGAGGGAGCAGCAGCAGCAGGGGCGGGGGTGGAGGCGGCGCCGGGAGATGAGCTCATCTCCTGCGCCGCCTCTGCCTATGCTGTGAATGGGAGCCGATTCGCATCGGAACGGCTTCCATTCACACTGCGCCTGACCCGGTAATCAACCCGGTAAGAACCCTTCTTTTTTACCGGGTTGAATTACCGGGTCAGGCGACCCGCTAATTCACAATTGGACCTTTCACATCGCACACGGACCCGTTTCGACACGGCAATATGCCGTGTCGGTACCGGGTTTTCAGTGCGATGTGAAAGGGGTATAAGTGAGGTTGCACCTGTCCACTAATAGGAGCATATGATTGATGATTAATGACACATTACATTTCCTTCACCTATAGGAACTGTATATACATCCCTTATGTGATGAATTTGATTTGAGAAGAGGTGTTCCCGGCGTCTGCTTAGCAACGGACACGTCATTGGTGAGCCGCTCACGTGACTCACCCGGAAGTCCCGGTCACAGACGCCGGGAACACCTCTCCTCTGCTCTCCACGCTACTTAACAGGTGAGTGCCTCCTGGTTTAGTTTGGTTCTTTGTTTTTTCTCACAGCACTAGGGGTTTACTTACCTGATGAAAAGGCTGCCATGCCTTGAAACATTGTAAGATACCTGCAGCTTTGTTGCTTTTTTGGACACGATGTTATTTGTTGCCATCATGTTTTAAACACTAAAAGGTTTTTCACAAGTCCATGGAGTGCCGCCTCTCTTCCTTCGCTGCTAAACACCTGAGCCACAGGTGGGGAAGGATACTTCTACTATATATATATATATATATATATATATATATATATATAAACAAAATAAACAACTAGAGAACCGGCACTCCCAAAAAAACTCTCACTGCACCGGTGCCATCCCAGAAGCGATTTGCATACAGGAAAAGAAGAGCGGCACTCTGCGTCTTTGAAGCATTAAATTGTATTGGAACAACACATAGAGAAGTCCGACGTTTCGGGGCTCACATGCCCCTTTGTCAAGGTGTACAACATCTCATCTATCTCATAATAGCAGTTTTTCTTAAATAGAACATCATTTCCCCCCCAAACAAGTTACCCCTGATGAAGTCGATAAGACGAAACGCGTTGGATTTGTCAGTCAAAAAAATCGCACCCTAGTTTGTGAAGATACTCCCTTCGAGCTCGCACCTTGAAAAAGGTGAGGGAGTATCCAAAAATCCATCTTACAAACATGTTGGTTGTGGCTGTATTTTATGGATATAATTTTATATTTTGAACTGTGTATCAAAATTCATATGTTTTATCATATGTTATTAAAATAACTTTTTATTAATTGGCCTATTAGCCTCTTGTTTGGGTGACTTTTTGGTGAGGGGTTTCTGTTACAGGTCCCCAGATCTAAATATCCTCCAGTCCACATTTTCCGACGAAACAAACGCTGGAAGAACTGTGTAATCACACTTCATTATTAGCGCACTTGGGAATCTGTGTTTTTATATATATATATATATATATATATATATCAGCACTCTCAATAGTTAAGAGGAATCAATAGCTGGGGTGCATTATCTTCCAGAGGACCACATGTCAGACTATGGCCTCCATAATATTCAAAACATCTTTAAGGGAAAGCACTCACCAGACTTGCTTGTAGAACAAATGTCTTTAAGAAACACTTACATTGTCAAATGCAGCGGTCAACGTTTCGGTCCTAGCATGGACCTTTTTCAACACCAGGACAGGCAGCCACCAAGATCATGTGTATATATATATATTAGAAACAATATCCTTATCTTACACCAGAACCAGAGCAGCACCTCAGGAGAGATCTCTGTTGACAAATCTCAAACACACACAAAATAAAACAAAACACAATTCCCAAGTGCACTATATTCACAAGATGTTAATTCATGAATTCTTCCAAGATGGACCCATTCGGTATACACTGCAAATTGGAGAATCCTTTAAAGATAATTGTTCCTGAAACAGATATCCCCTCATCAGAAAATTACCCAAACAGAAGACCCAAGGCCAATTAGTACCAATTAATGGTTATATACACAGGTTTAAAATACATACAGTAAAAAATTGTACAAGATGAAAATTTGTGTATCAGTGACAAATACGTATGACGATGACAGGTTAGATCCTCCCTCACCTTAACACGGTGTGAGCTCAAGAATGGAAAATCTTCACAAACTGGATTGATAACTCATGGCTGACAAATCCTACGCATTTCGTCTAATCTATTTCATCAGGGGCAATTCAATAAAAAAGGCAGGGTTGAAATTGCACATATAAATGGTCATACAGCAACCTGGATACATTTTTAAGACAAATTGAGGTTTTTAAATCCCAATGGCTTTAGTGAAGCTCATTTGTTGTTAAATAATGCATGTATATATATATATATATATATATATATATATATATATATAGTGCAGGGAAAAATCAGCGGCACTCAGCAGACGAGGTTATGCAAAGTGAAGAACTTTTATTATAGTCCTACGGCGTTTCGGGGAACACACCCCGTCTTCAGGGACAAGCTGAGTGCCGCTGATTTTTCCCTGCACTACATTGGATCTTGCCACAGATCACAGAAGGCACCGCAGCAAGTATTCCAGCAGCCCCCACGTTGAGTGCCGATCCCTATCCGCTATCTATATATATATATATATATATACATATAGGTGTCCTTAAGAGCACCTGAGTATATTAGAAATCTTTTATATCCGAACAGCTTTAGTGGAACTTGTAGAAATGTATAATCATGGTATAGCAGAAGTTTAAAAAAAAATTTGACAATGAAAACTGTCCACAGTAAAGTTCACAAATGGATCAGAAGTGTTTGTGCAGCACACACACACACACACACACACACACACACACACACACACACACACACACACACACACACACACACACACACATATAAAAATCGGCACTCCTCTTTAACAAAATTTCAATGCTGCGGTGCCCTCCCAGAGGTATTACTCCTCAGTATATACGATGAAGAATAAGGGCGGCACTCACGCAGGCTTAGGCAGATGTAAAAAAGGTCAGTTTAATGATCCGACATGTTTCGGGGACTAACCCCGTCCTCAGGGCCTTAACAACCCAAACTGAACAATAGACCAACAAATATACCAAACCCAAAACAAACAATCATGATGAAATACCACTCACCTGCTCTACGGGGCCATCCTGCTCATCCGGACGCCGTACAGCGCTGTCGCGTCGCTCACCCCTGACGTCATCCAGCCGCGCCGCTTAACCGTCACCTAGGTAACATGATGCTGCTCATGCTGGACGCTAGGGGATACTCAAAATATGTTTAAGAACAAGGCGCTTGTAACAATGTATAAATGTGTTGCAACAATTAATTGTTGCAATGCTGTAGTGCAATACCTGTAATAAAAAGGAGTTAGCAAATGTTTACAGCCCCTTTTGGATTTTTTGTTATTGGTCCTGCCGGATTTATGTGTTGCCGGCTCTTAGCTCCGTTAAAGTCTCTGTGCAGGGTGGAAGGAAATTCCTATCTGTCCCTATGCTACCCACCTTGTACTTGGTAGTGGTGGGGCAGATCTTCACTCCTGGCGGCTAGCTGTTAATTCTCCGCAAACAGCTGTTCGTTTTAGCCGCGTCTCCCGTGTGCCGAGCTGTGCGGCTGCGGACGCTCGGGACCCCGGCTTGTGAGGACGGACGGAGGATGTCTTCTTCTGTGCGCTCTGTGTGGCTGAGAGTGCACGGACCGTGTGGCTGCCTCCAACGCGTTTCAGGCTGCACGCCCTTTATCGAGGATATCACTGGTTTAGCCTTACTGTTATTTATAAAAAACTTTATTGAACAATTGTTAAAAAAACGGGAAAATCCCTCCCCGGAAGTGAGGTAAAAAAGTGCGGCTTGCACATGGCCCAGTACAGAATTATTAGGTATTGCACTTGAAAATGTAATAAAAGTCTAAAAGTTATTATATATGTTCAAAAAATAAAATAAAAAAGTGGAATTTATATGGCTTTCATTTGTTATATGCAAAAAATTCAAATGATTATTTTATTCTCAGCAAAAATTATTTTTTTTTATATAAAAAGATACCGTATATACTCGAGTATAAGCCGACTTTTTCAGCACTTTTTTTTGTGCTGAAAAAGCCACCTCGGCTTATACTCGAGTCAGTGACAGGCAGAGGCAGAGCAGTGTGAAGGAGGGACACGGAGCGCACAGCGCGCGCCTCTCCTGTGTCCCTCCTGCATCTCCGGCGGCGGTTCTATTAAAGGAAGTACCCATTCGTGACTTCTGATCACGAACCGGCACTTCCTTTAATAGACCCGCCGCGGCCGCTGAAGATGCAGGAGGGACACATGAGAGGCGCGCGCTGTGCGCTTCGTGTCCCTCCAGAAGACAGCGCGGGATCGACGGAGGGGTAAGTAACAGCACTGTGGGGCATATCTGGCAGCATGAGGGGGCATATGTGGCAGCATGAGGGGACATATCTGGCAGCATGAGGGGACATATGTGGCAGCATGAGGGGGCATATCTGGCAGCATATGGGGGCATATGTGGCAGCATGAGGGGACATATCTGGCAGCATGAGGGGGCATATGTGGCAGCACGAGGGGCTTATCTGGCAGCATGAGGGCACAACTGGCAGCATTGAGGGACATATGTGGCAGCATGAGGAACATACGGTATGTGGCAGCATGAGGGGCATATGTGGCAGCATGAGGGGCATATGTGGCAGCATGAGGGGCATATCTGGCACTGTGGGGCATATTTGGCAGCATGAGGGCATATATGGCACTGTGGGGGCATATCTGGCAGTATGAGGGCATATCTGGCACTGTGGGGGCATATCTGGCAGTATGAGGGCATATCTGGCAGTATGAGGGCATATCTGGCAGTATGAGGGCATATCTGGCACTGTGGGGGCATATCTGGCACTGAGGGCTGTGTACGGCTAGAGCTGCATTTCCCACCCTAGGCTTATACTCGAGTCAATAAGTTTTCCCAGGTTTTTGTGGTAGAATTAGGTGCCTCGGCTTATATTCGGGTCGACTTATACTCGAGTATATACGGTATATATAAAAAATTATTTTTTTTTATTATTTTTTTAGGATTTTTTAAAAAAGACATTTAGTTCTATGTCCACATTTAGACCAGCAGGTTGTAATGTTTGGAGATTGAAAATCCACTCTGTTTCTTTCTTTTTTAGCAAGTCCGAGATATTCCCTCCTCTCCAATATTGTTTGATTTTTTGAATTCCCATGAATTTTAATTCACTTGGATTTTTGTTATGACAGTCCAAAAAATGTTTTGAAACACTGTGTGTTTGGAGGCCTTTTTTAATGTTGTATATATGTTCCAAAATTCGTGTTTTTAATTTTCTTTTGGTTTGGCCTACATATTGCAGATGACAGGGGCACTCCAGTAGATAAATAACACCTTCTGTGTTACAGCTAATGGCATCTTTTACTTTGTATTGTTTTTTTGAAACATTTGATGTAAATAATTTTTCTGAACGTGTGGATGTGCTGTTAGTTGTTTTGCAGGCTGAGCAGTTTAAACAATAGCTATGTCCCACGTTTCTTGCCATTCTTTGATTTGTTGAAATTGACGGTATGTAGCTTTTAGTCAGTTCTTGTTTGAGGTTTCTAGCTTTTTTGTAAATTATCTTAGGCTTCTCAGGAAGGAACTCTGCAAGTTGTGTATCTAATTTTAATATGTGCCAATGTTTACGTAAGATGTTTTCAAACCAGAGATGTTGGCTGTTATATTGAGTGATAAATGCCATTTGAAACTCGTTTGATTCCTGTTTGGGTTTATATTGAATTAAATCTTTTCTTTCTGTGTTTTCAAGTTTTTCTATTTCTTGTTTAAGGTTTGTGTTTCTGTATCCTTTTTCCACAAATTGCTGTTTTAATTGATCGGCTTGTCTGATAAAATCTTCCTCTTTCGAGCAGTTCCTTTTCATGCGTCTGAATTGTCCTCCAGGGATGTTCTTAGTCCAGTTTGTGTGGTGGTTGCTATTTGCTGGAAGAATACTATTACTGCTAACATTTTTTTCTATGAGTCCTTGTATGTAGTGTGTTCTGAAATATGAAAATTTCTAGATCCAAATATACTATCATTTCTTTGCTGAATGTTGAAGTAAATTCCAGACCATATTTGTTCTTCTCCATGTGTTCTAGGAAGTTCTGTAAACTTTCTTCAGTTCCCTTCCAAATGAACAACAGATCATCTATGTATCTTTTCCAAATGATGAGGTTCTCTCTGTAGGGGTTATTTCTCCAAATGTTTTCTTCTTCCCATTTTGCGACAAAGAGATTCGCATAACTTGGTGCCATTGAAGAACCCATCGCTGTGCCCCGTACTTGGTTGAAGAAGGTTCCTTCATTCCAAAAATAATTCTTATGCAAAATGAATTCTATACTTCTCATAATGAAATTGATCTGTGCATTTTGTAAGTTGGTACTAGTAGATAGAAAGTGACTGGTGGCTTCTTGTCCGATGTCATGAGAAATGCAGGTATAGAGAGATTTAACATCACATGTGCATAATATATAATTCTCCCTCCATTCTATATCTTTGATAAGTTGGAGTACTGCCATTGAGTCTTTCAGATAGCTTTGTTGTTTGCACACTAAGTCCTGTAAGAAGGAATCCACATATTTTGAAAGATTTGGTGTTAAAGATTCTATTCCTGAAACAATTGGTCTTGCTGGCGGGTGGCTGGAATTTTTGTGTATCTTTGGGAGTCCATAAAAAGTAGGTATTTTTGGATGTTGAATATGAAGATAATCGTACTCCTTTTTTGTAAGTATACCTAGTTGTAGCCCTTCATCCAGTAGGTCATGCAATTCTAATAGGTAGGTTCCAGTGGGATCCGTGATGAGTTTTTGATAGGTGTGAGAATCTGATAGTAGGTTTTCGATTTCTTTCATGTACTGATTTTTATCCATGATGACTAGACCTCCGCCTTTGTCTGCGGGCTTTATGATTATAGTTTCATCCCTCTTTAGGTCTTCCAAAGCTTCTTTTTCTTTTTGTGATAGGTTATACTTCTTTTTTTCTTTTCCTGTTAATTTCCGTATGTCCTGTTCTATCAGTTTCTCAAATGTCTCAATATGAGGTCCCTTAATGTATGATGGAAAAAATGTAGATTGTGGTTTCAAATCGCTGTGTTGAAAGTCATTTTCTTCCATAGTGTTATGGCTATTTTGTTCTTTCTTATTGAAGAATTTTTTTACACATAGTTTTCGCACGAATTTCTGGGTATCCACATATAGGCCAAATTGATTTATGTCGGAATGTCCGGCAAATTTTAGGCCTTTTTTAAGCAAAGTGATATGTGCCCCTGTCAATTTCTTTTTGCTGAGGTTGTAGATACCAATTTCTCTGAGGTCTGAAGGTGATCCATTCTCTTCCTCATGCACTATGGATTTTTTCTTCTTGCCCCCCCGGACCCCCCTTCTCCTGGGGAGTTTTCTATTCGGGTTTTTTTCTGTGGTCCGTTTTTCCCATCTGGTGGTTTTCCCAATCTCCGGGGAGATCCTAAAAAATCTTCTTCTTCCTCACTTGGGGGGGGATACTCGTTGATCCCACGCTGATGGCCCGTGATGTCTTCTGGCGGCGCTTTGCAGGGTGGTTGCCGAGGCAACCACATAGACTAAACCAAAAAATTAAAGTGAATACATACACATAATAAGTGACAGATTAAAAGCATTACGTCCCTGCCACATTAGTTGGTAATACTCAGCAGGTCTCAATTAAATACTAAGGGCATGTTAAGGCATTATTAAAGCAACAGATTAATATCATATAGTACAATTAAACAACACTAGCCTAAGCATCAAACTGTATTTCACGGAAGTCTAAGCTAAGAATCTAGAGATTACTTAACTGAATGTTTAACTAAGCATAGCTCAATCCTTGATGATCCTAACCAATGCTTATAGAGATTTACAAAAAACTCTGAAGGCCAAGATTTTCATTGAGGTCTCGAGGAGATAGAGTCCCCAGTTTATAAATCCATCTGGATTCATGCTGTAATAACGCTCTATCCCTATCACCCCCTCTGAGTGTCTTTGGAACTTGATCAATCAGGATCTTGAATAAATGCTCCATGGACCTACTGTTGTTGGTTGTGGAAGAGTCAACTAGGGAGCTCAACCTAGTGAGGGAACAACTGGTACAGTTTGAGGGAGAACATAAGCCCGTATTACAGTTGGACACTCAAACAGATTGGGTTGCGAAATTGGGTGCTCAAATTGAACAGTACCGGCAGGACTTAGTGCGGTTTAAGAAAGATAAACTTGCCACAGTACAGAGAGACTATCAGCAAAGACAAGTTTACCCGTGGCTAGGTGGTACTTGGGCATCACAGGATTACAAGCAACCTAACTGGCGATCGAAGTCACGGAGGCAGAGGGAACAACAGACGAGGGCCAGTACCTCAGCCAGTGATTCTGAAGGCCCATCCGGCACTAAATCACAGTCTGAAGGGACTTTCCCTTTAGGTCCCGGTGCACAGGGAATTCGCACTCGGTCCAACCACACCCCCCAGCCAGGAAGAGGGAGAGGACGCGGAGGGCGAAACAAAACCAAAGGATCATTCCCTCAAAAACCACCGCGAGCTAAAAAGAACTGGTTTTCAACTTGTCCTCGGTACCATTAACAGACCAAGAGTACCATCTATTATCAAAGGGGCTGTCATTCATGCCTACGGTTTTTCCGGACCCGTTGGAGAGGAAAGTGGAGTTACACCGATTAGGTAGAACTTTGAGGCGACAAGAATATTTCAACGCACGGCCTCCGGACAATACAGTGTCAAATATCCCAGTACAGTTACGTAAGATAGCTCCATGATCCAACTTTGATCCTCCCAGCTTGAATCCATCTATCCGGACGTTTTTGCGGATGTTAGAGACTGAGGACACTACTCAAATGTCAGATCATGTCCACCTTAATCTCTCTAGATCTGAGATGGCCACGTTACGTGATTTGTCCCTTAGAACGGACATAGTGGTCCGCAAGGCTGATAAGGGGGGGTTCAAAACCTTGAGGAATATGTTAATGAATGTGAGCGTCAACTCAAAGACACCAGGGTTTACAAGAGACTCATGATGGACCCCACCAATGAATACAAAAGGAAATTAGATGCTTTTCTACTAGCAGCTAAGGACCAGGGTATAATTGCAGTAGAAACAGTAAGGGCTCTTACCATTGAATACCCTAAGGCCCCTTTGTTTTATACAGTGCCTAAGGTCCACAAGTCCTTGGTGGACCCTCCTGGCAGACCCATAGTGTCTGCCAGAGGGTCTTTATACCACCCTATATCTGTGTATCTTGATGCTTTTTTAAATCCATGCATTCAATCTCTTCCTTTGAAGGATACTACATCCTTGCTGCTGCAGCTACAAGCCCTGGGTGGTTTACCTGAGGGGGTGCTGCTCTGCAGCTCGGATGTTACGAGTCTATACACATGTATACCGCATGAGGCAGGTATTGAAGCAGTGAGAGCCCTTATTCAGGATAATGTAACTTACCAAGGCCCAGAGATATCCTTCTTTTTGTCCCTTTTGGATAAAGTCCTTAGACGGAATTATTTTGTCTTTAACGGTAGATTTATTCTACAACTTGCGGGGTGTGCGATGGGGTCCGCTGTGGCCCTGTCGTACGCCAACGCATTCATGCATCAGGATGAGACCAGAATGTTTTATTTGGAACCAACCATCATGTCTAGGGTAGTTTATTTCAGAAGGTACATTGATGATCTGATAGTACTATGGCAGGGATCAAGAGAGGATTTAATTAGTCTGTGGGAGGACCATAATGCGACCCAGCATCCTGTACAATTTAAGTTTATTATTGATGAAACCACGGTTAATTACTTGGATGTGGCCATTACCATTAATCAGGGCAAATTGTCAACTTCTTTATTTACCAAGAAGACTGATAGGAATATGTTACTTGACTACCGCAGTTTCCACCCAAGTTCATTGAGAAGGGGTTTACCCTATTCGCAGTTTATGCGGGTAAGACGCATTACTTCAGGCCCCAGTGATACTGAGGTAGCTATGGAAAACATGCTTGTCAAGTTCGCCGAACGGGGATATCCCATAGGGGAACTTGAAAAAGCCAAATCCAAGGCCCTGAATGTTCCACGTGAGCAAGCATTGAGCCCCTTAGCCAAATCCCGTAGGGCAGATAGCCCTAAATTGCCCTGGGTCAGCAGATATACACTGGCTACCAATCGGAGCATCAGAAAGGCCAAAGCTCTGTGGCCAATTATACAAACAGAGGGGCGCTGTCATCTTTGGCCCAGACTACCCTGTTACCCAGCTATACTAGGGGCCGCAACATTGGGGACCATATAGTTAAGCTAGATGTCACCCAGCTCACCAGTACACAGGATACCCATTTTTTGAGAGCTAAATTAAGTTGCTTTAGGTGCCTGGGATGCGCTACTTGTAACACATTAATGACAGGTAACACATTTAACCATCCGTTAACTGGGAAAAAGATGCCTATTAAACATCGCCTTACATGTACTTCCACACATGTGGTGTACCTTTTGACATGTCCGTGTGGTCTTGCCTATGTGGGCAAGACCATACGGCAGTTCCGAGAACGCATGGCCCTACATAGAAGCGCTATCAAAAAAGCCTTAGAGAAAGGCCACAGTGACCAACCTTTTGCTCGTCACTGTTTGGAACATAAACACGGGGTAGCGAGTATTAGAGCTATCCTGATTGATCAAGTTCCAAAGACACTCAGAGGGGGTGATAGGGAAAGAGCGTTATTACAGCATGAATACAGATGGATTTATAAACTGGGGACTCTATCTCCTCGAGGCCTCAATGAAAATCTTGGTCTTCAGAGTTTTTTGTAAATCTCTATAAGCATTGGTTAGGATCATCAAGGATTGAGCTATGCTTAGTTAAACATTCAGTTAAGTAATCTCTAGATTCTTAGCTTAGACTTCCGTGAAATACAGTTTGATGCTTAGGCTAGTGTTGTTTAATTGTACTATATGATATTAATCTGTTGCTTTAATAATGCCTTAACATGCCCTTAGTATTTAATTGAGGCCTGTTGAGTATTACCAACTAATGTGGCAGGGACGTAATGCTTTTAATATGTCACTTATTATGTGTATGTATTCACTTTCATTTTTTGGTTTAGTCTATGTGGTTGCCTCGGCAACCACCCAGCAAAGCGCCGCCAGATGACATCACGGGCCGTCAGCGTGGGATCAACGAGTATCCCCTAGCGTCCAGCATGAGCAGCATCATGTTACCTAGGTGACGGTTAAGCGGCGCGGCTGGATGACGTCAGGGGTGAGCGACGCGACAGCGCTGTACGGCGTCCGGATGAGCAGGATGGCGCCGTGGAGCAGGTGAGTGGTATTTCATCATGATTGTTTGTTTTGGGTTTGGTATATTTGTTGGTCTATTGTTCAGTTTGGGTTGTTAAGGCCCTGAGGATGGGGTTAGTCCCCGAAACATGTCGGATCATTAAACTGACCTTTTTTACATCTGCATAAGCCTGCGTGAGTGCCGCCCTTATTCTTCATCGTATATATATATATATATATATATAAAGAAATACTCTTAATATTGTGCTGTATATTAAGTAGCACTGGAGAACCACTGTTAGTGAGAACCCAAGACAAACATACAGTCAAAAACAATATCTCTCTGTGCTAATATGTCAAACTGTAAATTCAGTCTAGAGTAGGAGTATTCGCCGCAGTGGATTGATCCAAGGTTCAATATATCAAGGCTTTTGTTGAAACTGGAATGTCAAAACAGTGTTCCGTATAAATAGACCCTCTCACCAAAATTCACCCAGAGGGAAAAAAATAGATATATGTAGTACAAGATTTTCTTTTACTTCTTAAAAAATTATTTAAAATGACATACAGTACACTTCATTGTAAAACCAATGAATCCATACACATGACTGAGTACATAAGTTAGAATTTATTCCACCCTTACCTTTAGCAAAAGGTGTGAGCTCTGGGTGGAAATTACATACACCAAGATATGGCAGAGATTGATTGGTGAACCATACGCGTTTCGTCTTTCCAACTTCATCAGGGGTGTACAGCAATTGGATTTCAGGTTTATCGCGTAAACACGCTCATTCCTTGAATGAGTCTTGGAGACCATAAATCATAAAAAGTAGTGGCACTGTTTCTGAATATTAAAGATGCTGTAAGCGGAATTAGAGGATGGTCCCCGACTCCCCCTATAAGATGTTCTATGTAAATATAGCACTTCTGATTTGGTGACCAAAAGTAATAATATACTAAAGAACAGTCACAATTGTAGTAAAATGTCAACACTACAATGAACAGACTCCAAATCTAAGCTTGTGTGCAGGTAACCTGTCTGTACAGAGTGCTACTCTGGACTGAAATTAGTCCTGCTCTGAACTGAATTTACAGTTTGACAAATTAGCACACAGAGATATTGTTTTTGACTGTATGTATATATATATATAGACAAACAGTCCCTTCCCACCTGTGGCTCAGGTGTTTGTAGAGAAGGGACTGTTTGTCTGCATTATCTTTTGGAGGGCACCCAGGCGTTATTCTACTTATCAGAGTGCCGGATATTTCTTTTTTGTATATATATATATATATATATATATATATATAGTACACAATGATGGCGGCAGTAATTGGACTCCATCTGAAAAGATTTACAAGAAAACTGTGTCACAAGTTCAGCGTTTCAGACTTTTTGACCTTTTTCACGAAAAAACATGTTCTTGACAAGAGTCAATAAGACTGAAACGTTGAACTTGTGACACAGTTGTCTTGTAAATCTTTTCGGATGGAGTCCTGTGAGTGCTGCCTTCCTTGTGTACATTATGGATCTACATTGCTGTAGTGGAGGGGACCCAGGCAAGTACAAGAGAGATGAGCGGGTTCGGTTCTCCGAGATCCGAACACCCCCGAACTTCACCTATTGTACACGGTTCCGAGGCAGCCTTGGATCTTCCCGCCTTGCTCGGTTAACCCGAACGCGCCCGAACGTCATCATCCCGCTATCGTATTCTCGCGAGATTCGTATTCTATATAAAGAGCCGCGTGTCGCCACCATTTTCACTCGTGCAATGGAGATTGAACGGAGAGGACGTGGCTGCGTTCTCTCCCTGAAAAGCTCCGTAATCTGTGCTCAGTGTGCTGCAAATATCTGTGCTCAGTGTGCTGCAAATATCTGTGCTCAGAGTGCTGAAAATATCTACGTTCTCTGCCTAAAAACGCTCCATATCTGTGCTCAGTGTGCTGCAAATATCTGTGCTCAGTGTGCTTTATTGTGGGGACTGGGGACCACCAGTATATAATTATAGTAGTACAGTACAGTAGGCTATTGCTGTATCTTGCAGTTCTGTTTCACTGCAAGTATCCATTCCATAGCTGTACTGCATTTTTGTGAGCAGTATATATAGTATTACAGTGCAGCATTTTGGTGACCAACAGTATATAGTTGTACAGTAGGCCATTGCTGTATCTTGCAGCTCTGTGTCACTGCAAGTATCCATTCCATATCTGTGCTGCATTTTTGTGAGCAGTATATATATTAGTACAGTGCAGCATTTTGGTGACCAATAGTATATAGTTGTACAGTAAGCCATTGCTGTATCTTGCAGCTCTGTGTCACTGCACGTATCCATTCCATATCTGTGCTGCATTTTTGTGAGCAGTACAGTATATATAGTATTACAGTGCAGCATTTTGGTGACCAACAGTATATAGTTGTACAGTACAGTAGGCCATTGCTGTATCTTGCAGCTTTGTGTCACTGCAAGTATCCATTCCATATCTGTGCTGCATTTTTGTGAGCAGTATTTATATTAGTACAGTGCAGCATTTTGGTGACCAACAGTATACATATATAGTACAGTACAGTAGGCCATTGCTATTGATATATTACTGGCATATAATTCCACACATTAAAAAATGGAGAACAAAAATGTGGAGGGTAAAATAGGGAAAGATCAAGATCCACTTCCACCTCGTACTGAAGCTGCTGCCACTAGTCATGGCCGAGACGATGAAATGCCATCAACGTCGTCTGCCAAGGCCGATACCCAATGTCATAGTAGAGAGCATGTAAAATCCAAAAACTAAAGTTCAGTAAAATTACCCAAAAATCTAAATTAAAAGCGTCTGAGGAGAAGCGTAAACTTGCCAATATGCCATTTACGACACGGAGTGGCAAGGAACGGCTGAGGTCCTGGCCTATGTTCATGGCTAGTGGTCCAGCTTCACATGAGGATGGAAGCACTCATCCTCCCGCTAGAAAAATTAAAAGACTTAAGCTGGCAAAAGCACAGCAAAGAACTGTGCGTTCTTCTAAATCACAAATCCCCAAGGAGAGTCCAATTGTGTCGGTTACGATGCCTGACCTTCCCTACACTGGACAGGAAGAGGTGGCACCTTCTGACATTTGCATGCCCCCTACAAGTGCTGGAAGGAGCACCCACAGTCCAGTTCCTGATAGTCAAATTGAAGATGTCCCTGTTGACGTACACCAGGATGAGGATATGGGTGTTGCTGGCGCTGAGGAGGAAATTGACAAGGAGGATTTTGATGGTGAGGTGGTTTGTTTACGTCAGGCACCCAGGGAGACACCTGTTGTCCGTGGGATGAATATGGCCTTTGACATGCCTGGTCAAATTACAAAAAAAAATCACCTTTTCGGTGTGGAATTATTTTAACAGAAATGCGGACAACAGGTGTCAAGCCGTGTGTTGCCTTTGTCAAGCTGTAATAAGTAGGGGTAAGGACGTTAACCACCTAGGAACATCCTCCCTTATACGTCACCTGGAGCGCATTCATCAGAAGTCATTGACAAGTTCAAAAACTTTGGGTGACAGCGGAAGCAGTCCACTGACAACTGCAAACCACACCACCAACCCCCTCAGTGTCAATTTCCTCCTTAGACAGTAACGCCAATAGTAATGCTGGCCATGTTACTGGCAAGTCTGACGAGTCCTCTCCTAACTTGGATTCCTCCGATGGGTCCTTGAGTGTAACGCCTACTGCTGCTGGTGCTGCTGTTGTTGCTGCTGGGAGTCGATTGTCATCCCAGAGGGGAAGTCGGAAGACCACTTGTACTACTTCCAGTAAGCAATTGACTGTCCAACAGTCCTTTGCGAGGAAGATAAAATATCACAGCAGTCATCCTGCTGCAAAGCGGATAACTCAGGTCTTGACAGCTGCGTTGGTATTAAACGTGTGTCCGGTATCCACCGTTAATTCACAGCGAATTAGAGAATTGCTTGAGGTACTGTGTCCCCGGTACCAAATACCATCTAGGTTCCATTTCTCTAGGCAGGCGATACCGAGAGTGTACACAGACGTCAGAAAAAGACTCACCAGTGTCCTAAAAAATGCAGTTGTACCCAATGTCCACTTAACCACGGACATGTGGACAAGTGGAGCAGGGCAGACTCAGGACTATATGACTGTGCAGCCCACTGGGTAGATGTATTGCCTCCCGCAGCAAGAACAACAGCAGCGGCACCAGTAGCAGCATCTCGCAAATGCCAACTCATTCCTAGGCAGGCTATGCTTTGTATCACCGCTTTCCATAAGAGGCACACAGCTGACAACCTCTTACGGAAACTGAGGAACATCATCGCAGAATGGCTTACCCCAATTGGACTCTCCTGGGGATTTGTGACATCGGACAACGCCACAAATATTGTGCGTGCATTACATCTGGGCAAATTCCAGCACGTCCCATGTTTTGCACATACATTGAATTTGGTGGTGCAGAATTTTTTTAAAAACGACAGGGGCGTGCAAGAGATGCTGTCGGTGGCCCGGAAAATTGCGGGCCACTTTCGGCATTCAGCCACCGCGTGCCGAAGACTGGAGCACCAGCAAACACTCCTGAACCTGTCCCGCCATCATCTGAAGCAAGAGGTGGTAACGAGGTGGAATTCAACCTTCTATATGCTTCAGAGGATGGAGGAGCAGCAAAAGGCCATTCAAGCCTATACATCTTCCTACGATATAGGCAAAGGAGGGGGAATGCACCTGACTCAAGCGCGGTGGAGAATGATTTCAACTTTGTGCAAAGTTCTGCAACCCTTTGAACTTGCCACACGTGGAGTCAGTTCAGACACTGCCAGCCTGAGTCAGGTCATTCCCCTCATCAGGCTTTTGCAGAAGCAACTGGAGAGATTGAAGGAGGAGCTAAAACAGAGCGATTCCGCTAGGCATGTGGGACTTGTGGATGGAGCCCTTCATTCGCTTAACCAGGATTCACGGGTGGTCAATCTGTTGAAATCAGAGCACTACATTTTGGCCACCGTGCTCGATCCTAGGTTTAAAGCCTATGTTGTATCTCTCTTTCTGGCAGACACAAGTCTGCAGATGTTCAAAGACCTGCTGCTGAGACACTTGTCAAGTCAAGCGGAATGTGACCCCTCAACAGCTCCTCCTTCACATTCTCCCGCAACTGGGGCTGCGAGGAAAAGGCTAAGAATTCCGAGCCCACCCGCTGGCAGTGATGCAGGGCAGTCTGGAGCAAGTACAGTAGGCTATTGCTGTATCTTGCAGCTCTGTATCACTGCAAGTATCCATTCCATAGCTGTACTGCATTTTTGTGAGCAGTATATATTGTATTACAGTGCAGCATTTTGGTGACCAACAGTATATAGTTGTACAGTAGGCCATTGCTGTATCTTGCAGCTCTGTGTCACTGCAAGTATCCATTCCATATCTGTGCTGCATTTTTGTGAGCAGTATATATAGCAGTACAGTGCAGCATTTTGGTGACCAACAGTATATAGTTGTACAGTAGGCCATTGCTGTATCTTGCAGCTCTGTGTCACTGCACGTATCCATTCCATATCTGTGCTGCATTTTTGTGAGCAGTACAATATATATAGTATTACAGTGCAGCATTTTGGTGACCAACAGTATATAGTTGTACAGTACAGTAGGCCATTGCTGTATCTTGCAGCTTTGTGTCACTGCAAGTATCCATTCCATATCTGTGCTGCATTTTTGTGAGCAGTATATATAGTAGTACAGTGCAGCATTTTGGTGACCAACAGTATACATATATAGTACAGTACAGTAGGCCATTGCTATTGATATATTACTGGCATATAATTCCACACATTAAAAAATGGAGAACAAAAATGTGGAGGGTAAAATAGGGAAAGATCAAGATCCACTTCCACCTCGTACTGAAGCTGCTGCCACTAGTCATGGCCGAGACGATAAAATGCCATCAACGTCGTCTGCCAAGGCCGATACCCAATGTCATAGTAGAGAGCATGTAAAATCCAAAAACTAAAGTTCAGTAAAATGACCCAAAAATCTAAATTAAAAGCGTCTGAGGAGAAGCGTAAACTTGCCAATATGCCATTTACGACACGGAGTGGCAAGGAACGGCTGAGGTCCTGGCCTATGTTCATGGCTAGTGGTTCAGCTTCACATGAGGATGGAAGCACTCATCCCCCCGCTAGAAAAATGAAAAGACTTAAGCTGGCAAAAGCACAGCAAAGAACTGTGCGTTCTTCTAAATCACAAATCCCCAAGGAGAGTCCAATTGTGTCGGTTACGATGCCTGACCTTCCCAACACTGGACAGGAAGAGGTGGCACCTTCTACCATTTGCATGCCCCCTGCAAGTGCTGGAAGGAGCACCCACAGTCCAGTTCCTGATAGTCAAATTGAAGATGTCCCTGTTGACGTACACCAGGATGAGGATATGGGTGTTGCTGGCGCTGAGGAGGAAATTGACAAGGAGGATTTTGATGGTGAGGTGGTTTGTTTACGTCAGGCACCCGGGGAGACACCTGTTGTCCGTGGGATGAATATGGCCTTTGACATGCCTGGTCAAATTACAAAAAAAATCACCTTTTCGGTGTGGAATTATTTTAACAGAAATGCGGACAACAGGTGTCAAGCCGTGTGTTGCCTTTGTCAAGCTGTAATAAGTAGGGGTAAGGACGTTAACCACCTAGGAACATCCTCCCTTATACGTCACCTGGAGCGCATTCATCAGAAGTCATTGACAAGTTCAAAAACTTTGGGTGACAGCGGAAGCAGTCCACTGACAACTGCAAACCACACCACCAACCCCCTCAGTGTCAATTTCCTCCTTAGACAGTAACGCCAATAGTAATGCTGGCCATGTTACTGGCAAGTCTGACGAGTCCTCTCCTAACTAGGATTCCTCCGATGGATCCTTGAGTGTAACGCCTACTGCTGCTGGTGCTGCTGTTGTTGCTGCTGGGAGTCGATTGTCATCCCAGAGGGGAAGTCGGAAGACCACTTGTACTACTTCCAGTAAGCAATTGACTGTCCAACAGTCCTTTGCGAGGAAGATAAAATATCACAGCAGTCATCCTGCTGCAAAGCGGATAACTCAGGTCTTGGCAGCTGCGTTGGTGTTAAACGTTTGTCCGGTATCCACCGTTAATTCACAGGGAATTAGAGAATTGCTTGAGGTATTGTGTCCCCGGTACCAAATACCATCTAGGTTCCATTTCTCTAGGTAGGCGATACCGAGAATGTACACAGACATCAGAAAAAGACTCACCAGTGTCCTAAAAAATGCAGTTGTACCCAATGTCCACTTAACCACGGACATGTGGACAAGTGGAGCATGGCAGACTCAGGACTATATGACTGTGACAGCCCACTGGGTAGATGTATTGCCTCCCGCAGCAAGAACAACAGCAGCAGCACCAGTAGCAGCATCTCGCAAATGCCAACTCATTCCTAGGCAGGCTACGCTTTGTATCACCGCTTTCCATAAGAGGCACACAGCTGACAACCTCTTACGGAAACTGAGGAACATCATCGCAGAATGGCTTACCCCAATTGGACTCTCCTGGGGATTTGTGACATCGGACAACGCCACAAATATTGTGCGTGCATTACATCTGGGCAAATTCCAGCACGTCCCAAGTTTTGCACATACATTGAATTTGGTGGTGCAGAATTTTTTTAAAAACGACAGGGGCGTGCAAGAGATGCTGTCGGTGGCCCGGAAAATTGCAGGCCACTTTCGGCATTCAGCCACCGCGTGCCGAAGACTGGAGCACCAGCAAACACTCCAGAACCTGCCCCGCCATCATCTGAAGCAAGAGGTGATAACGAGGTGGAATTTAACCTTCTATATGCTTCAGAGGATGGAGGAGCAGCAAAAGGCCATTCAAGCCTATACATCTTCCTACGATATAGGCAAAGGAGGGGGAATGCACCTGACTCAAGCGCGGTGGAGAATGATTTCAACTTTGTGCAAAGTTCTGCAACCCTTTGAACTTGCCACACGTGGAGTCAGTTCAGACACTGCCAGCCTGAGTCAGGTCATTCCCCTCATCAGGCTTTTGCAGAAGCAGCTGGAGAGATTGAAGGAGGAGCTAAAACGGAGCGATTCCTCTAGGCATGTGGGACTTGTGGATGGAGCCCTTCATTCGCTTAACCAGGATTCACGGGTGGTCAATCTGTTGAAATCAGAACACTACATTTTGGCCACCGTGCTCGATCTTAGGTTTAAAGTCTATGTTGTATCTCTCTTTCTGGCAGACACAAGTCTGCAGATGTTCAAAGACCTGCTGCTGAGACACTTGTCAAGTCAAGCGGAATGTGACCCCTCAACAGCTCCTCCTTCACATTCTCCCGCAACTGGGGCTGCGAGGAAAAGGCTAAGAATTCCGAGCCCACCTGCTGGCAGTGATGCAGGGCAGTCTGGAGCGAGTACAGTAGGCTATTGCTGTATCTTGCAGCTCTGTGTCACTGCAAGTATCCATTCCATAGCTGTACTGCATTTTTGTGAGCAGTATATATAGTATTACAGTGCAGCATTTTGGTGACCAACAGTATATAGTTGTACAGTAGGCCATTGCTGTATCTTGCAGCTCTGTGTCACTGCAAGTATCCATTCCATATCTGTGCTGCATTTTTGTGAGCAGTATATATAGTAGTACAGTGCAGCATTTTGGTGACCAACAGTATATAGTTGTACCGTAGGCCATTGCTGTATCTTGCAGCTCTGTGTCACTGCAAGTATCCATTCCATAGCTGTACTGCATTTTTGTGAGCAGTATATATAGTATTACAGTGCAGCATTTTGGTGACCAACAGTATATAGTTGTACAGTAGGCCATTGCTGTATCTTGCAGCTCTGTGTCACTGCAAGTATCCATTCCATATCTGTGCTGCATTTTTGTGAGCAGTATATATAGTAGTACAGTGCAGCATTTTGGTGACCAACAGTATATAGTTGTACCGTAGGCCATTGCTGTATCTTGCAGCTCTGTGTCACTGCATGTATCCATTCCATATCTGTGCTGCATTTTTGTGAGCAATACAGTATATATAGTATTACAGTGCAGCATTTTGGTGACCAACAGTATATAGTTGTACAGTACAGTAGGCCATTGCTGTATCTTGCAGCTTTGTGTCACTGCAAGTATCCATTCCATATCTGTGCTGCATTTTTGTGAGCAGTTTATATATTAGTACAGTGCAGCATTTTGGTGACCAACAGTATACATATATAGTACAGTACAGTAGGCCATTGCTATTGATATATTACTGGCATATAATTCCACACATTAAAAAATGGAGAACAAAAATGTGGAGGGTAAAATAGGGAAAAATCAAGATCCACTTCCACCTCGTACTGAAGCTGCTGCCACTAGTCATGGCCGAGACGATGAAATGCCATCAACGTTGTCTGCCAAGGCCGATACCCAATGTCATAGTAGAGAGCATGTAAAATCCAAAAACTAAAGTTCAGTAAAATGACCCAAAAATCTAAATTAAAAGCGTCTGAGGAGAAGCGTAAACTTGCCAATATGCCATTTACGACTCGGAGTGGCAAGGAACGGCTGAGGTCCTGGTGTCAAGCCGTGTGTTGCCTTTGTCAAGCTGTAATAAGTAGGGGTAAGGACGTTAACCACCTAGGAACATCCTCCCTTATACGTCACCTGGAGCGCATTCATCAGAAGTCATTGACAAGTTCAAAAACTTTGGGTGACAGGGGAAGCAGTCCACTGACAACTGCAAACCACACCACCAACCCCCTCAGTGTCAATTTCCTCCTTAGACAGTAACGCCAATAGTAATGCTGGCCATGTTACTGGCAAGTCTGACGAGTCCTCTCCTAACTGGGATTCCTCCGATGGATCCTTGAGTGTAACGCCTACTGCTGCTGGTGCTGCTGTTGTTGCTGCTGGGAGTCGATTGTCATCCCAGAGGGGAAGTCGGAAGACCACTTGTACTACTTCCAGTAAGCAATTGACTGTCCAACAGTCCTTTGCGAGGAAGATAAAATATCACAGCAGTCATCCTGCTGCAAAGCGGATAACTCAGGTCTTGGCAGCTGCGTTAGTGTTAAACGTGTGTCCGGTATCCACCGTTAATTCACAGGGAATTAGAGAATTGCTTGAGGTACTGTGTCCCCGGTACCAAATACCATCTAGGTTCCATTTCTCTAGGCAGGCGATACCGAGAATGTACACAGACGTCAGAAAAAGACTCACCAGTGTCCTAAAAAATGCAGTTGTACCCAATGTCCACTTAACCACGGACATGTGGACAAGTGGAGCAGGGCAGACTCAGGACTATATGACTGTGACAGCCCACTGGGTAGATGTATTGCCTCCCGCAGCAAGAACAACAGCAGCGGCACCAGTAGCAGCATCTCGCAAACGCCAACTCATTCCTAGGCAGGCTACGCTTTGTATCACCGCTTTCCATAAGAGGCACACAGCTGACAACCTCTTACGGAAACTGAGGAACATCATCGCAGAATGGCTTACCCCAATTGGACTCTCCTGGGGATTTGTGACATCGGACAACGCCACAAATACTGTGCGTGCATTACATCTGGGCAAATTCCAGCACGTCCCATGTTTTGCACATACATTGAATTTGGTGGTGCAGAATTTTTTTAAAAACGACAGGGGCGTGCAAGAGATGCTGTCGGTGGCCCGGAAAATTGCGGGCCACTTTCGGCATTCAGCCACCGCGTGCCGAAGACTGGAGCACCAGCAAACACTCCTGAACCTGCCCCGCCATCATCTGAAGCAAGAGGTGATAACGAGGTGGAATTCAACCCTCTATATGCTTCAGAGGATGGAGGAGAAGCAATAGGCCATTCAAGCCTATACATCTGCCCACGATATAGGCAAAGGAGGGGGAATGCTCCTGATTAAAGCGCAGTGGAGAATGATTTCAACGTTGTGCAAGGTTCTGCAATCCTTTGAACTTGCCACACGTGAAGTCAGTTCAGACACTGCCAGCCTGAGTCAGGTCATTCCCCTCATCAGGCTTTTGCAGAAGAAGCTGGAGACATTGAAGGAGGAGCTAAAACAGAGCGATTCCGCTAGGCATGTGGGACTTGTGGATGGAGCCCTTAATTCGCTTAACCAGGATTCACAGGTGGTCAATCTGTTGAAATCAGAACACTACATTTTGGCCACCGTGCTCGATCTTAGGTTTAAAGCCTATGTTGTATCTCTCTTTCTGGCAGACACAAGTCTGCAGATGTTCAAAGACCTGCTGCTGAGACACTTGTCAAGTCAAGCGGAATGTGACCCCTCAACAGCTCCTCCTTCACATTCTCCCGCAACTGGGGCTGCGAGGAAAAGGCTAAGAATTCCGAGCCCACCCGCTGGCAGTGATGCAGGGCAGTCTGGAGCGAGTACAGTAGGCTATTGCTGTATCTTGCAGCTCTGTGTCACTGCAAGTATCCATTCCATAACTGTACTGCATTTTTGTGAGCAGTATATATAGTATTACAGTGCAGCATTTTGGTGACCAACAGTATATAGTTGTACAGTAGGCCATTGCTGTATCTTGCAGCTCTGTGTCACTGCAAGTATCCATTCCATATCTGTGCTGCATTTTTGTGAGCAGTATATATAGTAGTACAGTGCAGCATTTTGGTGACCAACAGTATATAGTTGTACCGTAGGCCATTGCTGTATCTTGCAGCTCTGTGTCACTGCATGTATCCATTCCATATCTGTGCTGCATTTTTGTGAGCAGTACAGTATATATAGTATTACAGTGCAGCATTTTGGTGACCAACAGTATATAGTTGTACAGTACAGTAGGCCATTGCTGTATCTTGCAGCTTTGTGTCACTGCAAGTATCCATTCCATATCTGTGCTGCATTTTTGTGAGCAGTATATATAGTAGTACAGTGCATCATTTTGGTGACCAACAGTATATAGTTGTACCGTAGGCCATTGCTGTATCTTGCAGCTCTGTGTCACTGCATGTATCCATTCCATATCTGTGCTGCATTTTTGTGAGCAGTACAGTATATATAGTATTACAGTGCAGCATTTTGGTGACCAACAGTATATAGTTGTACAGTACAGTAGGCCATTGCTGTATCTTGCAGCTTTGTGTCACTGCAAGTATCCATTCCATATCTGTGCTGCATTTTTGTGAGCAGTATATATATTAGTACAGTGCAGCATTTTGGTGACCAACAGTATACATATATAGTACAGTACAGTAGGCCATTGCTATTGATATATTACTGGCATATAATTCCACACATTAAAAAATGGAGAACAAAAATGTGGAGGGTAAAATAGGGAAAGATCAAGATCCACTTCCACCTCGTACTGAAGCTGCTGCCACTAGTCATGGCCGAGACGATAAATTGCCATCAACGTCGTCTGCCAAGGCCGATACCCAATGTCATAGTAGAGAGCATGTAAAATCCAAAAACTAAAGTTCAGTAAAATGACCCAAAAATCTAAATTAAAAGCGTCTGAGGAGAAGCGTAAACTTGCCAATATGCCATTTACGACACGGAGTGGCAAGGAACGGCTGAGGTCCTGGCCTATGTTCATGGCTAGTGGTTCAGCTTCACATGAGGATGGAAGCACTCATCCTCCCGCTAGAAAAATGAAAAGACTTAAGCTGGCAAAAGCACAGCAAAGAACTGTGCGTTCTTCTAAATCACAAATCCCCAAGGAGAGTCCAATTGTGTCGGTTACGATGCCTGACCTTCCCAACACTGGACAGGAAGAGGTGGCACCTTCTACCATTTGCATGCCCCCTGCAAGTGCTGGAAGGAGCACCCACAGTCCAGTTCCTGATAGTCAAATTGAAGATGTCCCTGTTGACGTACACCAGGATGAGGATATGGGTGTTGCTGGCGCTGAGGAGGAAATTGACAAGGAGGATTTTGATGGTGAGGTGGTTTGTTTACGTCAGGCACCTGGGGAGACACCTGTTGTCCGTGGGATGAATATGGCCTTTGACATGCCTGGTCAAATTACAAAAAAAATCACCTTTTCGGTGTGGAATTATTTTAACAGAAATGCGGACAACAGGTGTCAAGCCGTGTGTTGCCTTTGTCAAGCTGTAATAAGTAGGGGTAAGGACATTAACCACCTAGGAACATCCTCCCTTATACGTCACCTGGAGCGCATTCATCAGAAGTCATTGACAAGTTCAAAAACTTTGGGTGACAGCGGAAGCAGTCACTGACAACTGCAAACCACACCACCAACCCCCTCAGTGTCAATTTCCTCCTTAGACAGTAACGCCAATAGTAATGCTGGCCATGTTACTGGCAAGTCTGACGAGTCCTCTCCTAACTGGGATTCCTCCGATGGATCCTTGAGTGTAACGCCTACTGCTGCTGGTGCTGCTGTTGTTGCTGCTGGGAGTCGATTGTCATCCCAGAGGGGAAGTCGGAAGACCACTTGTACTACTTCCAGTAAGCAATTGACTGTCCAACAGTCCTTTGCGAGGAAGATAAAATATCACAGCAGTCATCCTGCTGCAAAGCGGATAACTCAGGTCTTGGCAGCTGCGTTGGTGTTAAACGTGTGTCCGGTATCCCCCGTTAATTCACAGGGAATTAGAGAATTGCTTGAGGTACTGTGTCCCCGGTACCAAATACCATCTAGGTTCCATTTCTCTAGGCAGGCGATACCGAGAATGTACACAGACGTCAGAAAAAGACTCACCAGTGTCCTAAAAAATGCAGTTGTACCCAATGTCCACTTAACCATGGACATGTGGACAAGTGGATCAGGGCAGACTCAGGACTATATGACTGTGACAGCCCACTGGGTAGATGTATTGCCTCCCGCAGCAAGAACAACAGCAGCGGCACCAGTAGCAGCATCTCGCAAATGCCAACTCATTCCTAGGCAGGCTACGCTTTGTATCACCGCTTTCCATAAGAGGCACACAGCTGACAACCTCTTACGGAAACTGAGGAACATCATCGCAGAATGGCTTACCCCAATTGGACTCTCCTGGGGATTTGTGACATCGGACAACGCCACAAATATTGTGCGTGCATTACATCTGGGCAAATTCCAGCACGTCCCATGTTTTGCACATACATTGAATTTGGTGGTGCAGAATTTTTTTTAAGACGACAGGGGCGTGCAAGAGATGCTGTCGGTGGCCCGGAAAATTGCGGGCCACTTTCGGCATTCAGCCACCGCGTGCCGAAGACTGGAGCACCAGCAAACACTTCTGAACCTGCCCCGCCATCATCTGAAGCAAGAGGTGGTAACGAGGTGGAATTCAACCTTCTATATGCTTCAGAGGATGGAGGAGCAGCAAAAGGCCATTCAAGCCTATACATCTTCCTACGATATAGGCAAAGGAGGGGGAATGCACCTAACTCAAGCACGGTGGAGAATGATTTCAACTTTGTGCAAAGTTCTGCAACCCTTTGAACTTGCCACACGTGGAGTCAGTTCAGACACTGCCAGCCTGAGTCAGGTCATTCCCCTCCTCAGGCTTTTGCAGAAGCAGCTGGAGAGATTGAAGGAGGAGCTAAAACGGAGCGATTCCGCTAGGCATGTGGGACTTGTGGATGGAGCCCTTCATTCGCTTAACCAGGATTCACGGGTGGTCAATCTGTTGAAATCAGAGCACTACATTTTGGCCACCGTGCTCGATCCTAGGTTTAAAGCCTATGTTGTATCTCTCTTTCTGGCAGACACAAGTCTGCAGATGTTCAAAGACCTGCTGGTGAGACACTTGTCAAGTCAAGCGGAATGTGACCCCTCAACAGCTCCTCCTTCACATTCTCCCGCAACTGGGGCTGCGAGGAAAAGGCTAAGAATTCCGAGCCCACCCGCTGGCAGTGATGCAGGGCAGTCTGGAGCGAGTGCTGACATCTGGTCCGGACTGAAGGACCTGCCAACGATTACTGACATGTCGTCTACTGTCACTGCATATGATTCTGTCACCATTGAAAGAATGGTGGAGGATTATATGAGTGACCGCATCCAAGTAGGCACGTCAGACAGTCCGTACGTATACTGGCAGGAAAAATAGGCAATTTGGAGGCCCTTGCACAAACTGGCTTTATTTTTCCTAAGTTGCCCCCCCTCCAGTGTGTAAGAGTGTTTAGGGCAGCCGGTCACCTTGTCAGCAACCGGGGTACGAGGTTACTTCCAGAAAATGTGGAGAAGATGATGTTCATCAAAATGAATTATAATCAATTCCTCCGTGGAGACATCCACCAGCAATTGCCTCCAGAAAGTACACAGGGACCTGAGATGGTGGATTCCAGTGGGGACGAATTAATACTCTGTGAGGAGGGGGATGTACACAGTGAAAGGGGTGAGGAATCGGACGATGAGGAGGAGGTGGACATCTTACCTCTGTAGAGCCAGTTTGTGCAAGGAGAGATTGATTGCTTCTTTTTTTGGTGAGGGCCCAAACCAACCAGTCATTTCAGCCACAGTCGTGTGGCAGACCCTGTGGCTGAAATTATGGGTTTGTTAAAGTGTGCATGTCCTGTTTATACAACATAAGGGTGGGTGGGAGTGCCCAAGGACAATTCCATCTTGCACCTCTTTTTTTAATTTTCTCTACATCATGTGATGTTTGGGGCTATTTTTTTTAAGTGCCATCCTGTCTGACACTTCAGTGCCACTCATAGATGGGCCAGGTGTTTGTGCCGCCCACTTGGGTCGCTTAGCTTAGTCATCCAGCGTCCTCGGTGCAAATTTTAGGACTAAAAATAATATTGTGAGGTGTGAGGTGTTCAGAATAGACTGGAAATGAGTGGAAATTATTGTTATTGAGGTTAATAATACTATGGGATCAAAATGACCCCCAAATTCTATGATTTAAGCTTTTTTTGAGGGTTTTTTGAAAAAAACCACCCGAATCCAAAACACACCCGAATCCGACAAAAAATTTTCAGGGAGGTTTTGCCAAAACGCGTCCGAATCCAAAACACGGCCGCGTAACCGAATCCAAAACCAAAACCTAAAACCCGAAAAATTTCCGGTGCACATCTCTAGGACTTCATAAAGCAAGAAAGTGTCTCTCCATGGACTCATAAATAATGACTTAAACACAGTCCATCATATAGACGTTTTGTTTTATTTTAACCCATCATAAGGATACAGCTGCATCCTGATGACAGGTTGAAATAAACCTGAAACGTTGATATAATAGACTGTGTGTAAGTCATTATTTATGAGTACATGGAGTGCTGCTTTCTTGCTTTTGTTATTTAACTTATACTGACTGGCAACTTGGCATGACTTTGCACGGAAGTGCCGACGCTGTTTGAAAAGTATATATATATATAACATCATAGCATTAGAGAGACTTCAGATGCATTGATACCTTAGATTGTTAATTCACCCCGATAGCAGAGAGATGTAAATCAACATTTCGGTCCACGCTGGGAACTCTGTCAAGCCCATCAGAAACAAGGGAAGTGCAAACTCATCTGTGAGCCCATATGGGCCTATATATACCCAAACCACACCTGAAACATGTTCCATGTCAGACGCCACTGGAAGTGACATCATCTATTGATCAAATAGCAAAGGCATATAAAACCCTATGTATTTCCATAAATATATTATTAAACTCTCAATGTCGTCACCCATTCTACATAAGTGACTGTCACCTACTGGATAGGGCATAAGCATCATTATTGGTGGCTCAAAAACCACTCAACCATTAAGACGGTGCACTTCCGACTTGTGTTCCAAAATAATGGAAAGCAAAACTCTGAAGTATGTATGTCCACAGAAATCCACAATACACTGCTATAGGCAGTAGTGGACCTGCCCCTCGTGCCTAAACCTCTGCTCTAGCAACTAGGCATACTGTTGGCAGTGTTGTGGTGTCGGATAGGGATGTTAGTCCACACAACGGCACTTAACCAGGATAATTGGTTTATTCATATAACAGAGATGACAGCTTGTAGTATACTGATGTTCTGCAGCAGCAGGATCTCACAGTATACATGTGAAGCAGTACAGCGGTAACACAGCGTTTCAGTACACACAGGACGTGGCTGCATACATACAGGGTGCGGCTGTGCGGTAGACAAGGTCACACACTCAGGAGAGCAAAAGCTGCACATCAGTGCAGTTGTCTCTCCCAGGAAGAACTCTCTCAGACTGTGCACTAAGCACCTCCTCCTGCACTGAGCTAACACTAGGAGGGAAAACACTAGAGCTAGGAAGCTTGTCTCTCCCAGGAAGAACTCTCTCAGACTGTGCACTAAGCACCTCCTCCTGCACTGAGCTAACACTAGAAGGGAAAACACTACAGCTAGGAAGCTTGTCTCTCCCAGGAAGAACTCTCTCAGACTGTGCACTAAGCACCTCCTCCTGCACTGAGCTAACACTAGAAGGGAAAACACTAGAGCTAGGAAGCTTGTCTCTCCCAGGAAGAACTCTCTCAGACTGTGCACTAAGCACCTCCTCCTGCACTGAGCTGACACTAGAAGGGAAAACACTAGAGCTAGGAAGCTTGT
The DNA here is from genome assembly GCF_028390025.1 of Pseudophryne corroboree. Lineage (NCBI taxonomy): Eukaryota > Metazoa > Chordata > Amphibia > Anura > Myobatrachidae > Pseudophryne > Pseudophryne corroboree. The sequence continues at coordinate 68,023,133 of NC_086453.1, forward strand.
CTCTCCCAGGAAGAACTCTCTCAGACTGTGCACTAAGCACCTCCTCCTGCACTGAGCTAACACTAGAAGGGAAAACACTAGAGCTAGGAAGCTTGTCTCTCCCAGGAAGAACTCTCTCAGACTGTGCACTAAGCACCTCCTCCTGCACTGAGCTGACACTAGAAGGGAAAACAGTAGAGCAGGGAAGCTTGTCTCTCCCAGGAAGAACTCTCTCAGACTGTGCCCTAAGCACCTCCTCCTGCACTGAGCTAACACTAGAAGGGAAAACAGTAGAGCAGGGAAACAGCCTCTAGTGCTGCGAACGTAGACAGACTACAGAGTGATCCACTGTCTAACACATACTGTTATAAGCCTCTTCCACTGAAATATTAAAAAAATATTTGTAAACACTCACATTATATAGATGATGATGTTCCCGGACTCTCACATTCATTTTGTGTTTGAGAGTAAGGGTATTTGTATGAACTCTTTGTTGCAGCATTGTTTTGTTCTTCAGAATCTTGTGGTAAAACTGCACACAGGACAGTTGTACAAAATGAGTCTTCACTATTAGATTAGCTCTTGCTTTCTCTCATCTGTTCATAGTGAGTTCATATGTGAGAATACACATTCCACTGAAGAGGTATGCTGGGAACACACTGACAGATATATTGGCCGTTCAATCGATCGGCCGATATATGGTTAACTGATTGGCGACTGTGTATAAATGATATGTCTGTGGACTAGCTTGGTCGGCTTTTGCTCTGCCGCACAGATGATGACCAATAAATCTACAGATTTATTGGTGCACCGTTCAGTGCCGACCCGCCAAAGTGTGATAGGTCGACTGTACTGTGCATCACCATGATGGGCTGGTTTATTTTAGAGATGTGCGGCTGGCACTTTTCGTGTTTTGTGTTTTGGTTTTGGTTCTAATTCCATTTTCGTGTTTTGGTTTTGGCTTGGTGTTGCCAAAACCACCCTTTCGTGTTTTGGTTTTGGATCTGGATGATTTTTGAAAAAACAAAACAAAACATAAAAACAGCTAAAATCACAGAATTTGGGGGTAATTTTGCTCCAATAGTATTATTAACCACAATAACAATCATTTCCACTCATTTCCAGTCTATTCTGAACACCTCACAATATTGTTTTTAGGCCTAAAAGTTGCACCGAGGTGGCTGTATGACTAAGCTAAGCGACACAAGTGTGCGGCACAAACACCTGGCCCATCTAGGAGTGGCACTGCAGTTACAGACAGTATGGCACTTAAAAAAACTAGTCCCCAAACAGCACATGATGCAAAGAAGAAAAAGAGGTACAATTAGGTAGCTGGATGACCAAGCTAAACGACACAAGTGTGCGGCACAAACACCTGGCCCATCTAGGAGTGGCACTGCAGTGTCAGACAGGATGGCACAAAAAAAACTAGTCTCCTAACAGCACATGATGCAAAGAAGAAAAAGAGGTGCACTGAGGTAGCTGGATGGCCAAGCTACGTGACACAAGTGTGCGGCACAAACACCTGGCCCATCTAGGAGTGGCACTGCAGTTGCAGACAGGATGGTACAAAAAAAAAACTAGTCCCCAAACAGCACATGATGCAAAGAAGAAAAAGAGGTTCAAGATGGAATTGTCCTTGGGCCCTCCCACCCACCCTTATGTTGTATAAACAGGACATGCACACTGTAACAAACCCATCATTTCAGCAACAGGGTCTGCCACACGACTGTTGCTGAAATGACTGGTTTGTTTGTGCCCCCACCAAAAAAGCAGCAATCAATCTCTCTTGCACAAACTGGCTCTACAGAGGCAAGATGTCCACCTCATCATCATCCTCCGATTCCTCACCCCTTTCACCGTGTACATCCTCCTGAGTGTTAATTCGTTCCCACTGGAATCCACCATAATAGGTTCCTGTGTACTTTCTGGAGGCAATTGCTGGTAAAGGTCTTCCCGGAAGACTTTATAACTCATTTTGATGAACATCATCTTCTCCACATTTTGTGGAAGTAACCTCCTACGCCGATCGCTGACAAGGTGACCGGCTGCACTAAACACTCTTTCGGAGTACACACTGGAGGGGGGCAACTTAGGTAAAATAAAGCCAGTTTGTGCAAGGGCCTCCAAATTGCCTCTTTTTCCTGCCAGTATATGTACGGACTGTCTGACATGCCTACTTGGATGCTGTCACTCATATAATCCTCCACCATTCTTTCAATGGTGACAGAATCATATGCAGTGACAGTAGACATGTCAGTAATCGTTGGCAGGTCTTTCAGTCCGGACCAGATGTCAGCTTTCGCTCCTGACTTCCCTGCATCACTGCCAGCGGGTGGGTTAGGAAATGTTATCCTTTTCCTTGCAGCCCCAGTGGCGGGAGAAATTGAAGGAGGAGCTGTTGACGGGTCACGTTCCACTTGAGTTGACAATTTACTAACCAGCAGGTCTTTGCATCTCTGCTCACTTGTGTCTGCTGGAAAGAGAGATACAACGTAGGCTTTAAACCTAGGATCGAGCACAGTGGCCAAAATGTAGTGCTCTGATTTCAACAGATTGACCACCCGTGAATCCTGGCAAAGCGAGTGAAGGGCTCCATCCACAAGTCCCACATACTTTGTGGAATCGCTCCGTCTTAACTCCTCCTTCAATTTATCCAGCTGCTTCTGCAAAAGCCTGATGAGGGGAATGACCTGACTCAAGCTGGCAGTGTCTGAACTGACTTCATGTGTGCAAAAGACTGGATATCTGCACACTCAAGAAATCAATGTTGTAATAATCTAGGTGAATGTATATGATTCATCACCATACATTCACTCACATAACCCCTATTCAGTATTATGCACAATGTTGATTTAATTAGGGGGTGCGGTCAACTACAGTATGTCAGAACTAGAATGTTTAAAGAAAAAAGAAGGAATTCTGTATTGTCGACGCACTGGAAGAAACTAATTCTAAAATATAACCTTTATTGGATATGTATTAAAATATGAATATGATTAATTCATTTTCCCGAACTACAGTGAAACATAGAATTAAAATCCCGGACAAACAGGTAAGTGAATCTAAACAGAAGATTGAAAAGTTGTGAATAAAGATTTTAAAAAGCGTGTCCACGTGTGTTTATGAGTGTATCCTTATATTTGGGGTTACTATATTGGTATAAATACCATCTGTATTTCTACATCCATCCAATATTATTCGACTACTATCAGTATCTATAGAGTCGGTACATACATATAATGTCGACCACTATCAGTATCTATAGTGTCGATATCCACTACCGTGAGTTCAGGTACTTAGGGATCATATACAGTATGAAACTAACAAATACAGGTTACTCTATTTTATTGACAATTACGGTAACTATGAGTCCTCTAGAAGTGTATTCACAGATCTAATACCTCCTAAAGTTAATTCCTCATATACTGAGAGCCTCTCACACTGGCTATCAATATTATTGGAGTATCTATTTGTGCATGAGGACGCGTTGCTTTGAGGGGTATAGCAATCCCTCCTTGCATAGAAAGCAACTGTCTTATACAGTTGACGAAGCTGCCATAGGTGCAGTGAAACACGCGTGTAGGGCACAGCGTGTCCACGCGTTTTTCAGTGTTTAAAGCTATGATGCAAATATATAAATCAACATGAGATGTTAGCTGGTAGTTTATTGATAAGGAAAACAAAGCTACAGTAGATTCGATGAATAGATATCCCTGTAGCCATTTGAATTGAGCAGAGCTACATATGCCGATGTCTGTATGTTACATTCAAATCTGTCTATACAGACTGTTATGATTGAAGACAGTCAGAGTTTTAGTACAGACCTCAGAGTATATATGTGTAGCTGCACATACTAAATTACTGTGAATACCAAGGTGCTTTCATACCACTGCAACATATACAGATAATAGTGTGGCTATAATAGAAACAGCATTAATTATCATACTGCAACAATTGGTAACATCTAGCAGCATAGTAGCTGCATGCTCTGAATAAGACATATTGAGGGTCATATGCTGTAGCAAAGAAATCAGTCACACTTAAAGTCAACAGATAAACACAGGTTCCAATAGTAACCTGTAGTAATTAATGGCAAAGCAATCTATGTCACTTTAGGTTCTGTACTTGCAGCTGTTCATATTAAAGCACTGTGTATATTAAGGCATCTCTACACCATTGCAATATATATAGCCAACAGTGTGGCTGTAACTGAAATTATATCAATTGTCACATTGCAACAATTGGCAACATTCAGGAGCATAGCAGCTGCATGCTCTGAATAAGACATACTAAGTGCCATATATTGTAGCAAAGAAGTCTGTCATATCAACAGACAGACACAGTAAACTTGAAGTAACTACTGTTAAAGCAGTGTGTGAGAAGCTCACAAATCCTATCAATGTATATTAAATTTACTATGATGCAATAACTACCAGCAATAACAGATACCTTAGATTCTGGGGAATACTGTAAACTTGAATATAAAATTCCATCCAATAATAAATATTTGAAATAAAATACACACTATTCTGAGTCCAAGAAATTTGGGTCTATTGAACATGTATATGGGTTACTCGGCATCAAGGTAAAAATTTATTTTTCTATTTTTTGACCCATACGGGTGAATAGGATCTATCCCTTATTGTTACTTGACAGTACTATGCATGCGGATCACTTTTATCTAAAAATTGAGACCACTATACAGTATAAACAGCACTGTTAGCCAACCAAATAAGGAACTTGTTACGATATATGGAAACCTATGCTGCAAAGGAATTCACAGCATAGGTGAATTTACTCTGGTGCCATAGATAGGAAAAAAACTATGGCAACTGAGGGTATGCATAATAACTGATGTATAAGAAATTAACCGTATTTAGAAACGGTCTGCTTTGGAAGTATAACTGGGGTTGCAATACCCCTAATATAAGCAGTATCTCCGAAATCTGTGCAACACAGTTGGATATCACATAATTAAATAATATTACTGTATAAGACAGTTGCTTTCTATGCAAGGAGGGATTGCTATACCCCTCAAAGCAACGCGTCCCCATGCACAAATAGATACTCCAATAATATTGATAGCCAGTGTGAGAGGCTCTCAGTATATGAGGAATTAACTTTAGGGGGTATTAGATCTGTGAATACACTTCTAGAGGACTCATAGTTACCGTAATTGTCAATAAAATAGAGTAACCTGTATTTGGAAGTTTCATACTGTATATGATCCCTAAGTACCTGAATTCAGGGTAGTGGATATCGACACTATAGATACTGATAGTGGTCGACATTATATGGATGTAGTTGTACCGACTCTATAGATACTGATAGTAGTCGAATAATATTGGATTGATGTAGAAATACAGATGGTATTTATACCAATATAGTAACCCCAAATATAAGGATACACTCATAAACACACGTGGACACGCTTTTTAAAATCTTTATTCACAACTTTTCAATCTTCTGTTTAGATTCACTTACCTGTTTGTCCGTGATTTTAATTCTATGTTTCACTGTAGTTCGGGAAAATGAATTAATCATATTCATATTTTAATACATATCCAATAAAGGTTATATTTTAGAATTAGTTTCTTCCAGTGCGTCGACAATACAGAATGACTTCATGTGTGGCAAGTTTGAAGGGTTGGAGAACCTTGCACAAGACGGAAATCATTCTTCATTGTGCTTGAGTCAGGTGCATTGCCCCTCCTTTGCCTATATCGTAGGTGGATGTATAGGCTTGAATGGCCTTTTGCTGCTCCTCCATCCTCTGAAGCATATAGAGTTTTGAATTCCACCTCGTTACCACCTCTTGTTTCAGTTGATGGCGGGGCAGGTTCAGGAGTGTATGCTGGTGCTCCAGTCTTCGGCACGCAGTGACAGAATGCCGAAAGTGGCCCTCAATTTTCCGGGCCACCGACAACATCTCCTGCACACCCCTCTCATTTTTCCAAAAATTCTGCACCAACAAGTTAATTGTATATGCAAAACATGGGACGTGCTGGAATTTGCCCAGTTGTAATGCACGCACAATATTGGTGAGGTGGCCCGATATCAATTGGGATAAGCCAGGGAGAGTCCAAATGGGATAAGCCATTCTGTGATGATGTTCCTCAGTTTCCGTAAGAGGTTGTCAGCTGTGTGCCTCTTATGGAAAGCGGTGATACATAGCATAGACTGCCTAGGAATGAGTTGGCGTTTGCAAGATGCTGCTACTGGTGCCACTGCGGGAGGCCATACATCTACCCAGTGGGCTGTTACAGTCATATAGTCTTTAGTCTGCCCTGTTCCACTTGTCCACATGTCCGTGGTTAAGTTGACACTGGATGCAACTGCATTGTTTAGGACACTGGTGACTCTTTTTCTGACGTCTGTATACATTCTCGGTATTGCCTGCCTAGAGAAGTGGAACCTAGATGGGATTTGATACCGGGGACACAGTACCTCAAACAAATCTTTAAGTGACTCTGAACTAATGGTGGATACCGGACGCACCTCTAACACCAACATAGCTGTCAAGGCCTCAGTTAACTGCTTTGCAAAAGGATGACAGCTGTCATATTTCATCTTCCTCACAAAGGACTGTTGGACAATCAATTGCTTACTGGATGTAGTACAAGTGGTCTTCCGACTTCCCCTCTGGGATGACGATCGACTCCCAGCAGCAACAACAGCAGCGGCAGCAACAGCAGGCGTACCACTCAAGGATCCTACAGAGGAATCCCGGTTAGGAGAGGACTCCTCAGTCTTGACAGTGACATGGCCTGCAGGACTACGGATGTACCTGACTGACGAGGAAGTTGACGTTGAGGGAGTTGGTGGTGTGGCTTGCAGGAGCTTGGGTACAGGAGGAAGAAGGGATTTAGGTGTCAGTGGACTGCTTACGCTCTTACCCAAAGTTTCTGAACTTGACAGTGACTTCTGATGAATGCGCAGCAGGTGACGTATAAGGGAAGATGTTCCTAGGTGGTTTAAATCCTTACCCCTACTTATTACAGATTGACAGAGGCAACAGATCGCTTGACACCTGTTGACCAGATTTGAGGAGAAATAATTCCACACCGAAGAGGTGGCTTTTTTGGTAGTTTGCCCAGGCATCACAATGGGCTTCTTCGTCCCAAGGACAACAGGTGTCTCCCCCGGTGCGTGACTTAAACAAACCACATCACCATCAGAATCCTCATCGTCAACTTCCTCCTCAGCGCCAGCAACACCCATATCCTCATCCTGGTTTACTTCAACAGTGACATCTTCAATTTGAATATCAGGAACTGGACTGTGGGTGCTCCTTCCAGCACTTGCAGGGTGTGTGCAAATGGTGGAAGGAGCCACCTCTTCCCGTCCAGTGTTGGGAAGGTCAGGCATCACAACCGCTGACACACTTGGACTCTCCTTGGGGATTTGTGATACCATCTTAGAACGCACAGTTCTTTGCTGTGCTTTTGCCAGCTTAACTCTTACCATTTTTCTACCGGGAGGATGAGGACTTCCATCATCATGTGAAGCTGCCCCACTAGTCATGAACATAGGCCAGGGCCTTAGCCATTCCTTGCCACTCCGTGTCGTAAACGGCATATTGGCAAGTTTACGTTTCTCCCAGGGGTGTAGCTATAATTCTATGGGCCCCATAGCAAAATTTTGAAAGGGCCCCCACCCAATGTTGACAGAAATGGTAAGAAGATTTTATTCTGAAGGATATTTTTATTTTTAATGGAAATATCCCCACTATGTACACAGTGACCTGTTTTATACCCTCCTACTATATATCACTGTACAGTCCCCTCTCCTGAAACAATAATACAACATATCAGTGTGTGCTGGGAGGTGATGAATAAAATCGGCTCACTTACAGTGCATCCGGAAAGTATTCACAGTGCTTCACTTTTTCCACATTTTCTTATGTTACAGCCTTATTCCAAAATGGAATAAATGAAATTTTCCCCTCAAAATTCTACACACAATGTGAAAAAAGTTTTTTGTAATTTTTGCTAATTTTTAAAAATAACAAACTAAGAAATCACATGTACATAAGTATTCACAGCTCACAAGCTCCACCAGGGTGGATGGGAAACGTTGGTGTTCAATCGGATTCAAGTCTGGGCTCTGGATGAGCCACTCAAGGACATTCACAGAGTTGTCCTGAAGCCAAGACAGGGGTGACAGGGCCAGTACAGGGGTGACGTGCCCAGGACAGGGGTGATGGGGCCAGGACAGGGGTGATGGGGCCAGGACAGGGGTGACGGGGCCAGGACTGGGGTGATGGGGCCAGAACAGGGGTGACATGCCCAGGACAGGGGTGACAGGGAAAGGAAAGGACTGACATGCCCAGGACAGGGGTGACAGGGCCAGTACAGGGGTGACGGGGTAAGGACAGGGGTGACAGGGCAAGGACAGTGGTGATGTGCCCAGGACAGGGGTGACAGGGCCAGGACAGTGGTGACGTGACCAGGACAGGGGTGACAGGGCCAGGACTCGGGTGACGTGACTAGGACAGGGGTGACAAGGCCAGGACAGGGGTGACAGGGCCAGGACAGGGGTGACGTGACCAGGACAGGGGTGACAGGATCAGGACAGGGATGACGTGACCAGGACAGGGGTGACGGGGCGAGGATAGGGGTGACGGGGCCAGGACAGGGGTGACATGGCCAGGATAGGGGTGATGGGGCCAGGACAGGTGTGACGGGGCCAGGACAGGGGTGACAGGGCCAGGACACCAGGACAGGGGTGACAGGGCCATGACAGAACAAAGGGCATGGCAGAGATTGGTATTAGGGACAGTGACAGATAGATGTGTCTTACTTGAGTCACTGCTGCTGGCTGCTGCTGTCCCACTTCAACCTGGGGGGAACCGATGCTGCTGGAGACTGGGCTGGGCTGACTGTCTCAGGCTGAAGTCCTGCTTCCTCCCCACGCTCCTCCACTGAGTTTAACACTGCGGCCCCTCGTGGCTACAGGGTACTACCCCCAGAGTGAGTTGGTAGACTAGAGAGATGTCTCCGAAGGAGGCGCTGCAGCCGGGAGTGGGGATGTGGGAGGGGGTGGAGCATGTGGGCGGACTTCTGCAGAGCTGCCCGCCGGCTAGATGAAAAGTGCGAGATGGAGCTGGGCGCACCTCACCGCGGGCGGCAGTGCTGCAGCTAGCGGTGAGGGCGGGATACCAGGGCTGGAGCATGAAAGACCTGCACAGCACTGTGACTGGGTGCAGGGGAAAGGCGGGCCCCAGAGGTAGTCGGGGCCCCATAGCAACTGCACTCCCTGCACCCACGGTAGCTACGACCTTGGTCTCTCCTCTGACCATTTCAATTTATTTTTTGGGGTCTTTTTACTGAACTTTGGCTTTTTGGATTTTACATGCCCTCTACTATCACACTGGGCATCGGCCTTGGCAGATGACGTTGATGGCATTTCATCGTCTATGTCATGACTAGTGGTAGTAGCTTCAGCACTAGGAGGAAGTGGTTCTTGATCTTTCCCTATTTTATCCTCCAAATTTTTGTTTTCCGTTATTTTTCTGGAGTTATATAACACAATATGGTGTACAGGAGAGCGTATCCCTACACAGCATAGGGCAAACCCTGGAAAAAATGATTTGGATTAAATATTAATAACCCCTTTAAATGGAGTAAATAATATACGTCACAGGTCAGTACCACTGGACTTATACGGCAGTACCATTGGAATTATACGGCAGTACCACTGGATTTATATGGCAGTTTCACTGGAATTATATGGCAGTACCACTGGAATTATACGGCAGTACCACTGGACTTATACGGCAGTACCACTGGACTTATACAGCAGTACAACTGAACTGGATTTATACAGCAGTACCACTGGACTTATACGGCACTACCACTAGACATATACGGCAGTATCACTGGAATTATACAACAGTACCACTGGACTGGATTTATATGGCAGTACAACTGGACTTATACGGCAGTACCACTGGACTGGATTTATACGGCAGAACCACTGGACCTATACAGCAGTACCACTGGACTGGATTTATACTGCAGTACCACTGGACTTATACGGCAGTATCAACGGACATATACGGCAGTGTCACTGAACATATATGGCAGTACCATTGGACATATACAGCAGCACAGGGACACCACCACTGGACTGATGCAGGACAACACAGCACCACTGCAATGGACTGAATTTATATAGCAGCACTGGACATATGGCAGCAGGGGACACCACCACTGTGACTGGACTGATGCAGCACAATACACCACCACTGAACTGATGCAGCACAACACAGCACCACTGAACTGGACTTATACAGCAGCACTGGACATATGGCAGCAGAGGACACCACCACTGTGACTGGACTGATGCAGCAGATGACACTACCACTGTACTGATGCAGGATATTGAGGACGGAGACATGTCCTTTCTCTACACTCTTCAATGCCAGAGTGAAAATGGGTGGCGACGCGCGGCTCCTTATATGGAATCCAAACCCCGCGAGAATCCAACAGCAGTATAATGATGTTTTGCCTCGTTCTGGTTTCCGAGTCAGGCGTTAAAACCCGAGCCGGGCTCGGAACCGGGCTCAGGTAGTGAAGTTCGGGGGGGTTCGGTTCTCCGGGAACCGAACCGGCTCATCTCTACAAAGAAGTGGGATTGTTTGAATTTCAGTCACACATTGGTTCACTGAATTCAGTCTGGCTGCCAGCTGGGTCTCTTCAATTTGGAGATTGAGAAGGAAAGTCCTTTCAGTCTAACAGAAGTCAGAATGGCCACGTCGCTCATCCGGAAGCAAAAACAGATGGCTGCAGTTGATGTCATGACATCATAACATGTAGCTAACTACCTGGTACTCATCATCTAACCCAGCTGACCCTGGCCTTATGATGTTTCCTGGCCTTCCACCCTCACTGTTGATTGCTGGACCATCCTATCTTCCACCCACACACCACAGCCACCCCTCAAGCCTCTACCTATGAATGTGGGACAATTGGGAAACTATTTTCAAGATATTTGAAAACATATACAGTTCCTTGCTAAAGTATTCACCCCCCTTGGCTTTTTACATATTTTGTTACATTACAACCTGTAATTTAATTTTTTTTTAATCTGAATTTTATGTTCTGGATCTGCACAAAATAGTCTAAGTTGGTGAAGTGAAATGAGAATAATTTATATAAAAAAGTATTTTTATAAATAAAAATCTGAAAATTGGCATGTGCATATGTGCCCACCCCCTTTTTCTATGAAGCTCCTCAAGAGTTCTGGTGCAACCAATTACCTTCAGAAGTCACATAATTAGTGAAATTAAGTCCACCTGTGTGCAATCTAAGTGTCACATGATCTATCAGTATAAACACACCTTTTCTGAAAGGCCCCAGAGGCTACAACACCACTAAGCAAGAGGCATCACACCATGCAGACCAAGGAGCTCTCAAAACAAGTCAGGGACAAAGTTGTTGAAAAGCACAAGTCAGGGATGGGTTATAAATAAATATCCAAATATTTGATGATACCCCGGAGCACCATCAAATCCATCATCTTCAAGTGGAAAGAACATGGTACCACAACAAACCTGCCAAGAGAGGGCCGGCCACCAAAACTCATAGACCGGGCAAGTAGGGCATTAATCAGAGAGGAAGCACAGAGACTAAAAGTAACTCTGAAGGAGCTGCAGAGTTCCACAGCAGAGGAGATACAGTCGTTAGGTCGACTCAACTTAGGTCGACAGTCATTAAGTTGACCACTGAAAGTCAACATGAGAATTAGGTCGACAAGTGGTAGGTTGACATGTGCATTAGGTCAACATGTACTAGGTCGGCAGGTCAAAAGGTCGACATGAGTTTATCACATTTTGTTTTCATTTTTTGGATTTTTTCATACTTGACGATCCATGTGGACTACGATTGGAATGGTAACTTGTGCCGAGCGAAGCGGTAGCGGAGCAATGCACCTTGCCTGAAGCATGTGCACTAATTGGGGTTTCCTATCACTTTACGAAGAAAACAACACCAAAAAAGTCCAAAAACTCATATCGACCTTTTCACCTGTTGACCTAGCACATGTTGACCTAATGCTCATGTCGACCTTCAGTGGTCGACCTACTGACTGTCGACCTAAGTTGAGTCGACTCAACGATCCTTACCCCAGCAGAGACTGGTGTATCTGCACATGTGACCACAATAAGCCGTACACTCCATAGATCTGGGCTTTATGGAAGAGTGGCCAGAACAAAGCCATTACTTAGTGTTAAATATAAGAAGGCACATTTTGAGTTTCCCAAAAGGCGTGTGGACGACTCCCCAAATGTATGGAGGAAGGTGCTCTGGTCAGATGAGACTAAAATTAAACTTTTCAGCCACCAAGGAAAACGCTATGTCTGGCGCAAACCCAACACATCCCATCACCCCAAGAACACCATCCCCACAATGAAACATGGTGGTGGCAGCATCATTCTGTGGGGATGTTTTTCAGCAGCAGGGACTGGAAAACTGTGTCGAGTTGAGAGAAAGCTGGATGGTGCTAAATACAGGGATATTCTTGAGCAAAACCTGTTTCAGTCTGCCTGTGAATTGAGACTGGGACGGATGTTCACCTTCCAGCAGGACAGTGACCCGAAGCATACTGCTAAAGCAACACTCGAATGGTTTAAGGGGAAACATTTAAATGTGTTGGAATGGCCTAGTCAAAGCCCAGATCTGAATCCAATTGAGAATCTGTGGTCAGACTTGAAGATTGCTGTTCACAAGCGGAAACCATCCAACATAAAAGGAGCTAGAGCAGTTTTGCCTTGAGGAATGGGATGTTGATGTTGAGATGTTGCAAGCTCATAGAGACTTATCCAAAGTGACTTGCAGCTGTAATTGCCGCAAACGGTGGCTCTACAAAGTACTGACTTTAGGGGGGTGAATAGTTATGCACGCTGAAGTTTTCTGTTATTTTGACCTATTTGTTGTTTGCTTCACAATTAAAAAAAAAACATCTTCAAAGTTGTAGCCATATTCTGTGAATGAAAAATGCAAAGAGGGGTGAATACTTTAGCAAGGCACTGTACCATAGCAGCAAACCTCAGATATGTAGGTGATTGGATAAAAGACACTAATGAGTATGCAGATAGCAAAATTGAACAGTCCTTATGCACAAATATGATGTTAGTAAGCACACTACATACATCTGCAACACTAATAAATATACATAAATCACAAAATATATTAATATACACAAAGGGGGTAATTCCAAGTTGATCGCAGCAGGAAATTTTTTAGCAGTTGGGCAAAACCATGTGCACTGCAGGGGGGGGGGGCAGATATAACATGTGCAGAGAGAGATAGATTTGGGCGTGGTGTGTTCAATCTGCAATCTAAATTGCAGTGTAAAAATAAAGCAGCCAGTATTTACCCTGCACAGAAACAAAATAACCCACCCAAATCTAACTCTCTCTGCAAATGTTATATCTGCCCCCCTGCAGTGCACATGGGCCCTCATTCCGAGTTGTTCGCTCGGTAAAAATCTTCGCATCGCAGCGATTTTCCGTTTAATGCGCATGCGCAATGTTCGCACTGCGACTGCGCCAAGTAAATTTGCTATGCACTTAGTAATTTTACTCACGGCTTTTTCATCGTTCTGGCGATCGTAATGTGATTGACAGGAAATGGGTGTTACTGGGCGGAAACAGGCCGTTTTATGGGCGTGTGGGAAAAAACGCTACCTTTTCCGGAAAAAACGCAGGAGTGGCCGGAGAAACGGAGGAGTGTCTGGGCGAACGCTGGGAGTGTTTGTGACGTCAAACCAGGAACGACAAGCACTGAACTGATCGCAGATGCCGAGTAAGTCTGAAGCTACTCAGAAACTGCTACGAGGTGTGTAATCGCAATATTGCGAATACATCGTTCGCATTTTTAAGATGCTAAGATTCACTCTCAGTAGGCGGCGGCTTAGCGTGAGCAACTCTGCTAAAATCGCTTTGCGAGCGAACAACTCGGAATGACCTCCTTGGTTTTGCCCAACTGCTAAAAAATGTCCTGCTGTGATCAACTTGGAATTACCCCCAACATGTTTAGCGTGGAGACTTGCACATACACAAAAAATAATAATCTCCTAATATTTCACTATTCCTACCGATAAGACACAACCCAGGTTTCACATATGGTGGTATAGACACAGTATTCACAAAATGGGTCAAACAGGGATTAAAATATATACACCAAATATTGGATAAGGGAAGTGGAAGAATACACACACTCGAATTTATTAGAGAAAAATATCCTTTAATTGAAATATCACAATTTACATATTTGCAAATAAATGCGATGGCACTGAGAATCCTGGAAGTTAATTTAGGGAAAGGGATTGGATGACGTGCTACTCCGCTGCCCGTTTTAATAGCCTCCACATCATGGCTATATGGACAGGTACGAATCGAACCTAGAAAAAGAAAAAATAGTGATGATGAAATGGAGAGATGTATTCCCAGATGTAGAGATAGATATCATGATCATACAAATAAAACCAATAAGCAACTTATCGCAGAGTCATATATGGAGATGCATCTTAAAATTTTACACCAAAAATTAGATATAATATGGGATTGGTGACACATTCCAATTGTTTCAAGTGTAAACGAGCAGGGGCAGATTTAATGCATTGTTTATGGATGTGTAGAGAAGTGAAAGAATTCTGGGAAAAGGTATTTAGATATCTCAGTGTAACATTAGGAAAAACATTAGAGCTAACGTCTGAAAGGGCGCTTTGGAATTATACATTTTATCAGAGTAGAGAGAAGGTGACAGTGCGGGTTATTCCGACCCGTTCGCATGCAGCGGATTGTCGCTACGGCGCAAATGGGTCCGGAATGCGCATGCGCGGTGGCCGCCCTGCACACGCGTGTCGTTGCCCGGCGACGTTACGTTGCGAACAACGAAGAAAGCGGTCGCAGAGACGACCGCAAGAAGATTGACAGAAATAAGGCGTTCCTGGGCGTCACCGGACCGTGGTCTGCCGTTTTCGGGGAGTGGTGAAGAAAACGTAGGCGTGTCCAGGAGAACGGAGGGCGGATGTCTGACGTCAAAGCCGACCCTAGCATCGCTGAGATCGTCGCACAGGGTAAGTATGTCCAGGGCTAGTCTTGTTCTGCTTGAAATTTTTTTAGCTTAGCAGGGCTGCACAAGCGATCGCAGTCCTGCTAAGCTAAAATACACTCCCCCATAGGCATGGACTAGTTGATCGCAGCAGCAGCAAAAAGTTGCTGGTTGCGGTCAACTCGGAATGACCACCTATGGGAGAAAAACAGTGAATAACTAAAGTAATATCAGCAACCAAGAAAACAATATTAGCACAGTGGGTAGCAGAGGATCCATAGACATAAAAATGTTACAAATTAAGACTGAGTATTTGTTTAAAATGGAATGTACAGAGATGCTGCAAAGCAAAGAGCAGAGAGTAAAACACTTTTTTTCTATATGGCGGGAATATATCCATAGTTTAAATCCACAAATGAAAGATGTAATCAGGGGTGTATCTTCCTATTGGCCAGGATGGCACTTGCCAGGGGCGCTGGCCAAGGGGGGGGGGGGGGGGGGGGGGCGCCGCACGGCAGTGCCACCCGCGCCAGGGGGTAGAATGACATGGTAGTTCTCACTGAGTACATCATTTAGCAGTGCTCATCCACTGCCGGACTCTCAGAAGCGTATTGCACTCTGACACTCTCTGTGACTACAGTCACAATGATGGTGAATATAGCCAGGGAGCGGGGCACTTCCAGGTATGGGGAGGGGCGAGGCACCTCCTCTTCCTCATCCGCTCCCCTTCTCATTGGTCCCACGTGGTCTGTCACCAAACACCAGCCACTACAATCAGCACCAGTCAGCAGTGCAGCATGACCATACCCGTACATTTTCTGCTGTACTGTAGCTGCACTGCATGGTCTATCCTGGCAATCTGGATCACAAGTTACAAAGAGCTCTGTATGGAGAGGTATCTAGACCAGTGTGTAGATGCAAAAAAGGTATTAACAAAAAATATTCGGGCGCTATGAGACAAGATGCCCCGCTAAGCGGCAGCCAATATATAGAGGGAAGTCACTCCCAATGTACAACAGAAAAGAGAAAAAGGAGAGGCTGCGCTCCAGGAGGAAAGAGCAATTAATTACACCAAGTGGGTCAAATTTATAACAATTTATTAAAAACAATATTTCTAAAAAACAGTATCCTGTGCAATAATATACCACATGAATTCATGAATTCTTAAAAGGGAAATAATTTACCCGATATATTGGGTCAGGACATATAGCATGGTGCAATGCAGGGGATCCGTTCCAAGTGGTGCCCTTAGATGCGATAAAAGTCCAGTACAGAGTCCAATTTGGAGAGTCTTTTATGAGATTAGAGAGTCCAATGTATTTTCCATACACCGCTAGAGGATTAGGAAGCGTATCCCATGTATAGATGAGTACCTCATGCAATGCGGTGGCTAGATGGCGCCTCTCTATAGCTCCTCTGGATAACTGGTAGATGACACGGGCTGGTTCGGATCCAAATGAAAGTAGTCCTGTTCCAATATTTAACAGCTGACGCGTTTCGCTGCATAGAGCTTGCAGCTTTTTCAAAGGTATGGTGTATTTTCTGGGTTTGGGGTTTATATACCCTAGACAAGATGGTGGCTTAATTAGCACCTGGATGCACAGTTTCTACTAATCAAGCATATAGTGCTTTCAAATATTTAAAACAATTGTGAAATATCTAGAAGACAGACCTACCTCCCCATAGGGACCATTAGTACCACTTAACTTTTATTTCTAGTGTTAATAAATGCTTTTAATTTTCTAATGTAGTGTATATTAATCCAATCAGGGAGTTTGTTTACTCCATTGTAGTCAGGGAAACAATATCTAAGATTTTCTCATAGGTTAGATCAGAGGTCATGTGATTAGTCTGTATCGCATGGTCATTAGTAACATGATCGGATAGAATATCTACTTAGCATAGGCTCATACTAATATATTTATATATGTGGCTCTCCAATCTGAGCCCCGTGACCGGCGGCCCATTATTGCTCACCATATCCCTCCAACCCCCGTTATGATTACATGCGCTGTAACAGCGCTTACTATCAGACCGTTGCCATGGCGACAGGGTCCGGAAGTGATGCACACCCCCGGGAGGCCGGTGCACTAGCGACACTACCCAAAAGTGATGCACCCTCCACGGCCCGTCGCCATGGCGACGCGGCCGCCAGAAGACGCGCCCCTCAGCCAGACGCTTTGGTCACATGGCTGAGTGATGACGCGCTGCTCCCGGCCGGTAACAGTGGAAACCCGGTCTGGAGATAGCACTTCAGTTCTATGTACAGTACATATCAAAAAATTGAGGGGTAATACTTCCACATACTCTCTACAGGAGTCTTTGTATGGATATATGAATAAAAATCCTCATTCTTATACTTATGCTAATTGTGATTTTTATATATATATATAGATTCTAAACTAAAGACAGATATTGAGTTATAATTTCTCTAACGTCCTAGTGGATGCTGGGGACTCCGTAAGGACCATGGGGAATAGACGGGCTCCGCAGGAGACATGGGCACTTTAAGAAAGAATTTAGATTCTGGTGTGCTCTGGCTCCTCCCTCTATGTCCCTCCTCCAGACCTCAGTTTGAATCTGTGCCCGCACGAGCTGGGTGCTGTTTAGTGAGCTCTCCTGAGCTTGCTGTGAGAAAGTAATTTGTTAGGTTTTTTATTTTCAGGGAGCTCTGCTGGCAACAGACTCCCTGCATCGTGGGACTGAGGGGAGAGAAGTAGCCCTACTCTCTGAAGCTAGGTCCTGCTTCTTAGGCTACTGGACACCATTAGCTCCAGAGGGATCGTACACAGGATCTCACCCTCGTCGTCCGATCCCAGAGCCGCGCCGCCGTCCCCCTCGCAGAGCCGGAAGACAGAAGCCGGGTGAGTATGAGAAGCAAGAAGACTTCGAAATCGGCGGCAGAAGACTCCGTTCTTCACTGAGGTAACGCACAGCACTGCAGCTGTGCGCCATTGCTCCCACACACCTCACATACTCCGGTCACTGTAAGGGTGCAGGGCGCAGGTAGGGGGCGCCCTGGGCAGCATATGGACCTCTTTTGGCAAAAGTACACATATATACAGTTGGGCACTGTATATATGTATGAGCCCCCGCCAAGAAAATGTATATTTAAGCGGGACAGAAGCCCGCCATCGAGGGGGCGGGGCTTCTTCCTCAGCACTCACCTGCGCCATTTTTTCTCCACAGCTCCGCTGAGAGGAAGCTCCCCAGGCTCTCCCCTGCAGATACACGGTAGAAAAGGGTAAAAAGAGAGGGGGGGGGGCACATAATTAGGCGCAAAAATCAATATAAACAACAGCTACTGGGTTAACATTAAGTTACTGTGTTATTCCTGGGTTTATAGCGCTGGGGTGTGTGCTGGCATACTCTCTCTATGGGCGGGATTTACTATAAGCAATCGCCGCCTCTCGCCGCCTACCGCAGCTATACTAATCGCATATGTACTAACATATGCGATTAGTATCGCAATGCGGTATAGGAGGCCCCCCGCAATTATGTCTGCCGGGGTCTGCGGGGGTCGGCGGGGTCAGCGGGGGTCTCCGTCACCTCCCAGACTCGGGAGGTGACGTGTGCAGGGAGTCCCCGGACTCCTCCTCCTTCCTCCTGCAGCCGGAAGGAGACAAGGCTGTGATGCGGGGAAGAAGGAGGAGGGGGGCCGCACCAGCAGGCAGCAGCAGTTCAGGTATGCCAAGGGGGAAGGGGGGGGGTTGTCATGAGCGGCGCGGGGCGGCGGCGGGAAGCGGCGTGGGGCGGCGGCGGCGGTAAGAATCCCATAGGCTTCTATAGGGTATCGTTATAAAAAGATGGCGATACCCTATGAGGCGAAAACGCGGCAGTCGGGAGTTAGTACATATGAAAATGCGGTAAAACGGGGGTTTTACCGCATTTTCCCTTTAGTAAATCCCGCCCTCTGTCTCTCCAAAGGGCCTTGTGGGGGAATTGTCTTCAGATGAGCATTCCCTGAGTGTGTGGTGTGTCGGTACGTGTGTGTCGACATGTCTGAGGTAAAAGGCTCCCCAAAGGAGGTGATGGAGCAAATGTGTGTGTGAGTGGTGTCTCCGTCGACAACGCCGACACCTGTTTGGATATGTGAAATTAAGTGCTAAGGAAAATGTATTGCACAAAAGATTAGAGAACAGACAGGGAATCTACCCATGTCTGTCCCTATGTCGCAGAGACCTTCAGAGTCTCTCAATGCTCACTATCCAAAATAATAGACACTGATATCGACACAGAGTCTGACTCCAGTGTCGACTACGATAATGCAAAGTTACAGCCAAAATGGCAGGAAAGTATTCAATATATGATATTGTAATAAAAAATGTTTTGCATATCACTGATGACTCATCTGTCCCTGACACAAGGGTACACATGTTTAAGGGGAAGAAAGCTGAGGTAAATTTCCCTCCTCTCATGAAGAAAAAGAGCGGGAATCTCCAGACAAGAGACTGCAGTTTCCCACAAAGAATTCTCAGGGAGTATCCTTTCCCTATTAGGGCCAGGATACGATGGGAATCTTCCCCTAGGGTGTCACGTTTGCCCAAAAGGTAGCGCTGACTTAACAGCTATCCTCAGGGATCCTGCAGATAGCATGCAGTAAAAGTACTTTGAAGACCATTTACACACTTTCTGGTACACTACTCAGACCGGCGATTGTGTCGGCATGGCTTTATAGCGCTGTAGCAGCGTGGACAGATACCTTATCAGCAGAGATTGACACCCTAGTATGTATATATATATATGTATATATATAGATATATATATATATATATATAAGATGCTGTCTTAGATATATATATATAACACATGCCCAAAGAGACATTAGTCTACTGGGTTCTAGAGTCAACGCTATGTCGATTTCTGCTTGACTTGTCCAGTGGAACATGCAATGGACAGGTGATGCCGACTTAAGAGGCATATGGAAGGTTTACCTTACAAGGCTGAGGATTGTGTGGAGAAGGGATCTCGGACCTGGTCTCCACAGCTATAGCTGGTAATTCTGATATTTTGCCTTATATTCCAGCACAGCCTAGGAAAGCACGACATTATCAAATGTAGTCCTTTCGATCACAAAGAAACAAGAAAGTCCGAGGTGCGTCCTTTCTTGCCAGAGGCAGGGGCAGAGGAAAGAAGCTGCACAACACAGCTAGTTCCCAGGAACAGAAGTCCTCCCCGGCCTCTACAAAATCCACCGCATGTCGCTGGGGCTCCACAGGCGGAGCTAGGCCCGGTGGGGGCACGTCTTCGAAATTTCAGCCACATGTGGGTTCACTCCCTGTTGGATCCCTGGGCAATAGATATTGTGTCTTAGGGATACAAGCTGGACTTCGAGAAGATGCCCCCTCACCGACGGCCCTGCCGGCTTCCCCCCACAAGAGGGAAATAGTGTTAACTGCAATTCACAAATTGTATCTTCCACAGGTGGTGGTCAAGGTTCCCCTCCTTCAACAAGGAGGGGGTTATTATTCGACCATGTTGTAGTCCCGAAACCGGACGGTTCGGTCAGACCCATATTGAATTTAAAATCCCTGAACATATACTTGAAAAGGTTTAAGTTCAGGATGGAATCGCTGAGAGCGGTCGTCGCAAGCCTGGAAGGGGGGGATTTTATGGTGTCTCTGGACATAAAGGATGCATATCTTTATGTCCCCATTTATCCACCTCATCAGGCGTACCTCAGATTTGTGGTACAGGATTGTCATTACCAATTTCAGACCTTGCCGTTTGGTCTGTCCATGGCACCGAGAATATTTACCAAGGTAATGGCGGAAATGATGGTACTCCTGCGGAAGCAAGGGGTCGCAATTATCCCATAATTGGACGATCTCCTCATAAAAGCGGATCAAGAGAGCAGTTGCTGATCAGCGTAGCACTTTCTCTGGAAGTGTACCGGCAACACGGCTGGATTCTAAATAATCAAAAGTCGCAGTTGGTTCCTACGGCTCGTCTGCCTTTCCTATGCATGATTCTAGACACAGACCAGAAAAGGGTTTATCTCCAGAAAGAGAGAGCTCAGGAGCTCATGACACTGGTCAGGAACCTATTAAAACCAAAACAGGTGTCAGTGCATCACTGCACTCGAGTCCTGGGAAGGATGGTGGCATCATACGAGGCCATTCCCTTCGGCAGGTTCCACGCGAGGACCTTTCAATGGGACTTACTGGACAAGTGGTCCGGATCACATCTTCAGATGTATCGGTTAATCACCCTATCCCCCAGGGCCAGGGTGTCTCTCCTGTGGTGGTTGCAGAATGCTCACTTTCTCGAGGGCCGCAGATTCGGCATTCAGGACTGGGTCCTGGTGACCACGGATGCAAGCCTCCGAGGGTGGGGAGCAGTCACACAGGGAAGAAATTTCCAAGGTCTGTGGTCAAGTCAGGAGACTTGCCTTCACATCAACATCCTGGAACTAAGGGCCGTATACAACGCCCTACGTCAAGCGGAGACCCTGCTTCGCGACCAACCGGTTCTGATTCAGTCAGACACCATCACCGCAGTGGCTCATGTAAACCGACAAGGCGGCACAAGGAGCAGGTTAGCGATGGCGGAAGCCACCAGAATTCTTAGCTGGGCAGAAAATCACGTAAACGCACTGTCAGCAGTGTTCATCCCGGGAGTGGGCAACTGGGAATCAGACTTCCTCAGCAGACACGACCTCCATCCGGGAGAGTGGGGACTTCATCAGGAAGTCATCGCACAGATGAGGGCATCACGCCTCAACAAAAAACTACAGAGGTATTGCGCCAGGTCAAGAGACCCTCAGGCGATAGCTGTAGACGCCCTGGTGACACCGTGGGTGTTCCAGTCGGTCTATGTATTTCCTCCTCTTCCTCTCATTGTTACGCACACCAGTGCTAACAGGACTATACCGGTGTATGAACAGAGAGGGAAGCGAAGCAAACGAACTCACAGACAGTATAACATAACATACACAGGAGGTGATGGAATAACTAATAAACACAAAGTGAACGGAGAAGCCCAAAGGCTCAGGAATTGGGTGTCTCCCTAGTGTCAGGAATGCTCAGATGGAATAGAGCGGACAATGAAGCGATGTGTAGTGATTTAACATGTGGAGCACCTGAAATAATGTTGCTAAGAGCAACAGAAAAAACCCCACAGGGTTACCAACGGGTGTGGGAATAAACTCCTTGGTCAGAGATAGAAATATAGACACAAGGAGAGTATCCACAATCCTAACCCCCACTTGCAGGGCACAGGTTCAGCTTACTGCCACTAAACTGACACCTGGACGCCCTGCACAGTGAGGGAGGATTAAGCAAGCAGGTCTGAGAGTACAGCCGCAAACCTGCTGGGTTCACAGAATAGCCAAAGAACCCCAGCAGGTCAAACAACTGACGCCAGTCTTACTGCTAGGTCCGGATTGGCAGAATGAAGTACCGAATCCCAAGGCCTATTCGCAGTAAGCAACAAGTAAATACAAAGTCACACAGTACTAGCTAACTCTCTGGAACTGACTAACAAACAAAGATTCAGCAGCATTTGCCTAGCCTGAGAGGATGGTTTATATAGCAGGTGCTGTCCACGCCCCACTCAGACCTCACAGACTGTGAGCACAAAACCAGCGCCGGATTCCCTGCCGTGCACAGAGCCTGTAACCACTACACAGTAAAAACCCGGACCGGAGTATCAGCTATGCTCAGGTTACTTCGCTAACACTTGCCTCCCGGTTGCCATGGCGACGTGGCAGCACAGAGCAGGAGATCCTAACAGTACCCCCCCTCTGACGAGGGGTCAAAGAACCCCTACCACCGGGTTTATCGGCGAACTGCGAGAAGAAAGAGCATATCAGTCTGGGGGCATGAAGATCACAACTGCGCACCCACGACCGCTCCTCCGGGCCATACCCCTTCCAGTGCACCAAAAATTACAGCCGACCCCGAACCATCTTGGAGTCAAGAACCCTTTCAACCACAAACTCCTTCTGACCCCGTATCAGAAGAGGAGAAGGTCTTCCACTGGAAGAAGGATTACTAACCGCCAGTTTTAAAAGGGAACAATGAAATATTTTATTGATACCCAATGAACGGGGCAGATCTAACTGAAATGCCACCGGATTGATAACCCTGGTGATTTCTTGTTGTTATTATTATTATTGTAATTGATTTTGTTAAAGTTCAACATCAATACTAAATACACAGAATATATATTGAGAAAAGTCTCTCTGCTAAGCAAAAACCTTAGGAGGCTCCGTAGCCAAATGGTTAGGCTTCCCGCCCACAGTGCAGATGGTGATTGCAGGGTCTTTGGTTCAAATCCTGGATTTGACTTGTGTATAGTATTTGTCATTTTCCACCTGATAGTGTTAACAGTCTCAGGACATAATTGGCCATGTGGTGCCTCAGTGAGTACCTTGGAAATACTTCCATATGGCTTAGAATACATGGGCTTTTGGATGATGGTTGTATCCTCAGTTAGCAGTTGCACTGTGTTTCTTGTTATTATTTTAATTGATTTTGTTAAAGTTCAACATCAATACTAAATACACAGAATATATATTGAGAAAAGTCTCTCTGCTAAGCAAAAACCTTAGGAGGCTCCGTAGCCAAGTGGTTAGGCTTCCCGCCCACAGTACAGGTGGTGATTGCAGGATCATTGGCTCAAATCCTGGGTTCAACTAGTGTTTATAGTATTTGTAATTTTCCACCTGATATTGATAACAGTCTCAGTACATAATTGGCCATGTGGTGCTTCAGTGAGTATCTTGGAAATTCTTCCATATGGCTTAGAGCAGTGGTTCTCAAACTCGGTCCTCAGGACCCCACACAGTTCATGTTTTCCAGATTACCTAGCAGGTGCACAGGTGTAGTCATTACTCACTGACCCATTTTAAAAGATGCACAGGTGGAGCTAATTATGTATTAGTGATAGTGAGAGGAGACCTTGAAAACATGCACTGTGTGGGATCCTGAGGACCGAGTTTGAGAACCTGTTGCTTAGAGTACACAGGCTTATGGATGATGGTTGTATCCTCAGTTGGATGTTGCACTGTGTTTGTTATTATTATTATTATTATTATTATTATTATTGTAATTGACTTTGTTAAAGTTCAACATCAATACTAAATACACAGAATATGTATTGAGAAAAGTCTCTCTATGTAATTAGCCTTGTGAGGCTCCATAGCCAAGTGTTTAGTCTTCCAGCCAACAGTGAAGATGGTGATTGCAGGGTCACTGTTTCGAATCCTTGGTTTGACTGGTGTTTATAGTATTTGTCAATTTCCACCTGATAGTGTTTACAGTCTCAGTACATAATTGGCCATGTGGTGCCTCAGTGAGTACCTTGGAAATGCTTCCATATGGCTTAGAGTACATGGGCTTGTGGATGATGGTTGTATCCTCAGTTGGATGTTGCACTGTGTTTGTTATTATTATTTTCTCTTACGTCCTAGAGTATGCTGGGGACTCCGTAAGGACCATGGGGTATATACGGACTCCGCAGGAGACATGGGCACTCTAAAGACTTTAGAATGGGTGTGCACTGGCTCCTCCCTCTATGCCCCTCCTCCAGACCTCAGTTAGATCCTGTGCCACAGAGGAGACTGGGTGCATTGCAGGGGAGCTCTCCTGAGTTTCTCTGAAAAAGACTTTTGTTAGAATTTTTATTTTCAGGGAGCACTGCTGTCAACAGGCTCCTGCGGAGCCCGTCTATACCCCATGGTCCTTACAATGTCCCCAGCATCCTCTACGGACTAGGAGAAAAAGATTTACCGGAAGGTTTAAAATCTTATTATTATCCGCCCACGGTGCAGATGGTTATTGCTTGGTCACTGGTTGGAATCCCGGGTTCGAATGTTGTTTATAGTATTTGTCATTTTCCACTTGATAGTGTTAACATTCTCAGTTCATAATTGGCCATGTGGTGCCTCAGTGAGTACCTTGGAAATGCTTCCATATGGCTTAGAGTACATGAGCTTGTTGGATGAGTACATCCTCAGTTGGATGTTGCACTGTGTTTGTTGTTATTATTATTATTGTAATTGATTTTGTTAAAGTTCAACTTCAATACTAATTACACAGAAAATATATTGAGAAAAGTCTCTCTGCTAAATAAACACCTTTGGAGGCTCCGTAGCCAAGTGGTTAGGCTTCCCACCTTCAGTGCAGATGGTGATTGCAGGGTCTTTGGTTCAAATCCTGGGTTCGACTTGTGTATAGTGATAAAGCTAGATATTTATCTTATATAAAACCCTTTATGAGGTCTAAGAACACTGTACGCTATTTACGTATGGAGTACTGTAAGGGTACGCTCGTTGCTTAGCCGTAGTCGAGACGCTCAAGCGTTATGTTCGCTCACGGCCAAGAGATCACAGGCAGGCACGCTATTGGCTGCCGTCTAACGTAATGATTCGCTATAGCGTAGCGGACGCTCGGGACCACGAGGAGATCACCAGCGGCGCTGACGCTCACAATGTTAAACCTTTGTATCTAAACCGTAAACAATGTAATATGCTGTAAAGCCTTAGTGTAGAGATAGGGTGTAGATGCAACCTAGTGTAACCTTATTAACTTAAATGCTGTTCGAGCGTCACCGACGCTTTGAGAATACTAAACACTACAAGAAATACACAGATACCTGGGCTTAGGGTCCAACGCCTAATATATATATATATATTATGAATGATATACTTGCAAAAGAATTAACACAATACACGTCATACACTACAATATAACATAGACTACCTAACCAGATAACTACACAGGAAATACAATATAATACTATTACGTTTTAAGGGAAAATAAGAGAGAAAGAGGAGGAGAGAGAAATGGAGAGAAATGGCCCACAATAACAGTAAGAACAATATGGTTGTGGAGAAACACTTACGCACAAGGGGAACGATCGCATGCGCCTCTGGACATCCAGCTCCCGATTTTCAGCAATGATAACCGTTGAAGAGTGAGCTGGATGTGATCGGCTTGTCTATTTATGCCCCACACACAATACAATCCAATGGTCCCTACAATCTCATTGTTCATTGGACACAGGAATTTGGCTTCGCATTATAACAAAAGGTCATAGGTTGATTCATACAGGTGGGCTGTGACGATTTCCAACAGCTCAGGTGGGAGGGAAACTGGGTTTCCCGCCGCATAGCTAAGTAAGGGTAAATAATAGTAAATGGACATAAACTTCTTATGTCCATAACTATTCGCACGAGCGATTAATCCGCTCCAAACCAACACCGGAATATTGCTAATTAAATACTCTTCCGATGGGTACTAAACACCACTGTATGACTCCTGTTAGACCCTTCGTACAATACAAAGAGGGATCCCTCTGTCCAGGAACATGCTATATTAACTAAACTTTCAGAATCTATCAAAGGGACCATGATCTACAAAATACATTATATAGTGAAAATATGTAACGTTTGAGTCGCACACTATGATCACATAAACTCTACCGTAAATGCGCATACCGTGCGCCTGCGGGTGCCCGCGACTGTGAGTATGCGCACACACGGGAGAGCGTACGCATGCGCAGCGCGGACGTGTATGAGGTGCAAATATGGCAGTGTGTATAGAGATATTTTTCTGACTTTGACAGTCCACCCTTTGGCAGTCAATAATAACTGCCACCTTCTAAACATTTCAAAAAGAGAAAAATATATGTCAGGGGTTAATACATTTCCATGGTTGGGTAAGGGAGGAGAGAGGAGAAGGTGTGAAGAGGGTATGACCTAGTGAGATAGTAGAAGCATGTGTGTATGAATCCATGTTTGGGGGGTCATGTATCATCGTGCCGTACGTGTTGTACATCAAGCTTCGAGGCATTGCGAAGTATACATTTGAATTCCTTCTTATCCCGTGGTACGGGTCTGTGGATGGGCTGTCAAACTTTACCGAGCTCTTTTCGGCTTTTGGTTGTAACAAAATGGGGGAGCACATTTTAGTTGATGATACATGAATGGGGGAATATGTGATTGCTGATATCTGTGCCTGTATTCCCTATACTATGTGTGTAATTACCTGAAGGTTGTAGAGATGAAGAAAAGACATAATTACGGTAAATGCAGTGATATTCTATGTCAGGTAAATGAACATTTGTCGGTTGAAGTCTTGTTCGGTGTCTGTTGAATGCAGTCTTCTTTGTGCTTTTGCCCATAAGGTGCGAGCAAAAGCTTCGTCAATGTCCATAGATTTACAAAAGTGTTGGGCTAGCGTAATTTTAAAATTTCTAGGGAAACTGGGGATCTATGGCAAAGTTCATCAAAAATCTGTGTATCAGGTTGTCAAAGCTTCTTCTTTAATCCATCTGTTGTCTGTATATCGGCTCATCAAATTCCTCGTCCAAGTGGGTTTTTTTACCTTGGAGGAAACGGAAAAACAGGTGAAAGAAACGGACCGTAGAAATCGCATTTTCATCACATCATTGTTTCTACATTTGGGTCATAAATCAAATCCATTGGAATTACAGTTTCCTCACTCCTTAAACTCATTACCCTAGTACGACGATTGCACTTCATTAAAGCCTGACCGCATCTAAATATCAAACCAATTGATATGACAACACCTAAGATACATAGGAGAAACTTCCCAACATCCATTATGACTCCTTGAGCCCAGTCTCCTAAACCAGAGAACCAATTTCGTGGGTTCAACCATGACACCCAACCAGTCAGCTCATTACCTACAGCAGCAAGAGTGAGATTGTGTCTCCTGCGAAATTCCCACTTCAGTTGGAGAATATCGTCCATCTTTTGGTCTATGACCTCGACCGGGTCCTCGGTGCTATTCGTAATATATGTGCAACATTTCACGCCGTATTGTGTTGCCAGTGTGACACAATATCCGCCTGTCACTGCTGTGAGGTAATTAAGAACCATTCTATGCTGTACCAGTTCTGTTTTATAAGCTTGAAGTTCTCTTCCAGTATACCTAAACGTGTCATCATACATTTCAGTGATATTATCTAACAAATTTGCGAGCGCAGATATGTATTTATAATTCAACACTCCTCTGGCGGTGCGAGTGATGTCTAACGCGATTAGAAACTGAATCCCGGTGGATTCATGGATCATGTCAGAGGCCGGATGCTCTGTTCTTTCTATCAGGTGCCGTTTAACTATGTGCTCGTAATGGGTGTGAGTATAAGGAGTTTGGGCAACACGGTGTATGTCTTTCATTTTGTCATGTGATACAGTCATTACTTCAGGCAGTACTTTTCCAATATAACACAATCCTTCAGAGTTTGGGGCAAGCCACTTATACGCCTTTCTCCCGCATATGAAATATGCATCATCGGGGAGAACATATGGGACGGAGTAGGACATGACCATATTACACACCTTCCATGTGAAATCTCCTACCTCTAATTCTTCCATCTGCTTAGTACACGTATCAGGTTGTACGATATGTGCACAGTATCCTGGTGATACCTCTCCAACTCTCGTAATCCTATTTCCTAAGGTATACCTATATCGGAAAGATTTTCCTCTACTGGCTATGTGGCGTATAAGCTCTGTATCTGTAGGCATTCTATCTGCTCTATGCGAAAAGGTCATGGTTTGGTTACTCCATGACACTTCCCAATTTCCCGGCTTTCGGGGATTGGAGATGTTAAAACATAATAGGGACCTATCCACATGGTATTGGTGGAGCTTCAAACTAGGAGGGCTGGAGATATTAAACCTCCTGTCCACCGGTCTCCCACCACTTAACTCAAGTACCTCCCCTAACGTTAAAGGAAATGGTACTAGCCCTGATTTGCTATGACCTTGAGGTACTTGAGAGCATACCCAACAATCTGTTTTATTTAACACACTACCCACTAAGGAGTGATAGTCACTCAATGGATGCCGGTCCATATGGATATTAAAACTGGATTGGCATTTCTTAATGCACCCATCCTCCACTACGTTGTCACAGAGCCTGCAGATACAGTTTTCTTCAGCTAACAATCCTTCACAATTCCTTCTATTGTCAATGCTATCGGATCGTTTTCTGATACTCGCCTTTACTTGTTGGTTAAGTTGTTCTTGGAAAACTACGCCTCCATCTTTATCATCAGAACCCATTCCAGAACCTCTTTCGACCTCCATGGTACTCTCGCTGGAACAGACTGCTCTGGTCAACATCATGGTCAACAGGAAAATCCGGATCACAGTCTCTTGGGGCAAGTCCATCTTGTAGGAGGAAACGGAGAAGAATGAGAAGGGGGAAAAAATAATTTGAGGGAGAGGGGATGGGAAGTTGGAGAAAAACAATAAAAGGGAACAGGGGATCGACAACTGCTTTTGGTCTTGTGATTTTCAATGCTCAGGTGCCGCCTCAATCCTCCTGGAACAGACACTCCAGTGATACAACCTCTACCGTCTGTTCCTTATCACGGGACCTCTCTGGATCAGCAACCTTCTTACAGTGGGACGAATGAACCCAAGTCTCTCTCTCAGCAACCTTCAATGCTGTAGTGCTAGTCAATAAGACCTGGTATGGTCCTTCCCATCTGTCAATAAGGCAACCTGAGCGTAGAAAATTCCGTATCATTACATAATCCCCAGGTTCAATGTCATGACAATTACTATCTGGTAAATCAGGAATCACCAACTTCAGATTATCATTTTGATTCCTTAACTGTTTACTCATGTTAATCAAGTATTTTACAGTCACTTCATTGTTACACTTCAAATCATCCTGAGGGTTAATCATAACATGCGGTTGTCGACCAAACAAGATTTCAAAGGGAGACAGATTAAGAGGGGACCTGGGAGTGGTTCTGATGCTGTACAGTACAATGGGTAAAGCTTCTGGCAATGTCAATCCTGTCTCTGCCATCACTTTACTCAGTTTATTTTTAATAGTGCTGTTCACTCTTTCCACTTTCGCACTCGCCTGTGGACGGTATGGAGTGTGCAGCTTGCTATCAATTCCCATCAATTAACACATTCCTTGAAAGACATCACCTGTAAAATGGGTACCCCTATCACTTTCGATAATTCTAGGGATACCATATCTACATACAAATTCCTGCACAATTTTCTTAGCAGTAAACATAGCGGTATTTGTGGCCGCCAGAAATGCTTCGACCCAATTTGAGAAAACATCTATACAAACAAGTACATATTTCAAATTTCGACAAGGGGGTAATTGTATAAAGTCAATCTGTATTACCTGGAAAGGGCCGCCGGCAGGTGGGATATGAGATGGTTCTGTAGGTATTGCCTTTCCGATGTTCTTTCTCAAACAGGTAAGGCATGACATTGCTCTTTTACTCGCATGAGATGAAAATCCTGGGGCACACCAATATGCTCTTACCAACTTGCACATCCCTTTCTTGCCCAGATGAGTCAGCCCGTGAGCTGCCTCAGCTAAACATGGAAGGTATGCTCTGGGGGCCACTGGTTTACCGTGTCCATCCGTCCAGAGTCCTGAGGACTCCTGGCCATATCCTTTTGCCTTCCAGACTGCCTTTTCCTGTGTGGAACACAAATTTTGCATCTCACACAACTTTTGTGTGTTGATGGTATTAAATACCATCAGTTGTGTGGTGTATGTCTGTCTGGGGGTACCAGCTGCTAACTTAGCAGCTTCGTCTGCTCGGCTGTTACCAAGTGATACTGGGTCCTGGCTATATGTGTGTGCTTTACATTTGATAACAGCCACTCTGTCGGGTTCCTGTATCGCTGTTAGAAGCCTTTTTATGTGAGCTGCATGCGCTACCGGTGTACCAGCTGCCGTCATGAAATTTCTGAGGCGCCATAGGGCTCCGAAATCATGGACTACCCCGAATGCGTATCTAGAGTCGGTGTAGATATTGGCTGATTTGCCCTTAGCCAATTCACATGCTCTGGTTAGGGCGACCAGTTCAGCAACCTGGGCTGAGTGAGGTGGGCCTAGCGGTTCCGCTTCTATGGTGCCTTGGTCATCTACGACTGCGTATCCAGTACACAAGTCTCCCGAGTCTGACTGTCTATGACAACTACCGTCCGTGTAGAACGTAAGTTCTACATCTTCCAGTGGGTTGTCACTGATGTCAGGCCTTGCGGTAAAATTTTGGGTCAAATATTCCATACAATCATGTGTGTCTTCCTTTGTATTAAATCCTCCTTCCCCATCACTCTCATCCTCCACCCTTTGTGCCTGTCCAGGCACACCTGGGAGATATGTTGCAGGATTTAATGCACTGCATCTCCTTATGGTGATGTTTACGGGGGCCATTAGTGCCAATTCCCATCTTGTAAACCGCGCTGATGAGACGTGCCTGGTTTGGGCAGAATTCAGCAAGGCTGACACTGCATGTGGTGTATGAATTGTGAGGTTGTGACCTAGCACTACATCTTCGCTTTTCATTACTAGCAATGCTATCGCAGCAACGCTTCGCAAGCATCTGGGGAGGGATCGCGCTACCGTGTCTAGCTGAGCGCTGTAATATGCTACTGGCCTGCTGGCATCACCGTGCTTTTGGGTTAGTACGCCTGCCGCGCAACCAGCACTTTCTGTTCCGTATAGCTCAAAGGGTTTCCCATAGTCTGGCATACCTAATGCTGGTGCCTGCGTTAGGCACTGTTTAAGTCTCTCAAATGCTGTCTCAGACTCGTCTGTATGCGAAATCCGATCAGGTTTGTTTGAGGAGACCATCTCCTGCAAGGGTAACGCTAGAATGGAAAACCCTGGGATCCAATTACGGCAATACTCACACATTCCTAAAAATGTTCTGATCTGTTGCTGGGTTTGTGGCAGAGTCATGTCTCTAATTGCTTGAATTCTATCAGCGGTCAGGTGTCTCAGTCCTTGTGTTAGACAGTGTCCCAAATATTTTACCTTAGTTTGGCATAATTGCAACTTGTCTTTGGAAACCTTGTGTCCTGTGTCTGAAAGATGAAACAGGAGCTGTTTCGTATCCTTCAGGGATGCTTCCAATGAATCAGAACACAGTAGTAGATCATCCACGTACTGTATTAATACTGATCCACTCACTGGTTGGAAAGACTGTAAACAATCATGCAAAGCCTGAGAAAATATACTTGGACTATCTATGAATCCTTGTGGTAATCGAGTCCATGTGTATTGGACTCCTCTGTATGTAAATGCAAACAAATATTGGCTGTCAGGGTGCAGAGGTACCGAAAAGAAAGCGGAGCAGAGGTCAATAACAGTGAAAAAATTCGCAGTGGGAGGGATTTGCATTAGGATGACAGCTGGATTTGGCACTACGGGGAACTGACTCTCAACTATTTTGTTAATCCCCCTTAGATCCTGCACTAGCCTGTGACCCCTCCCCCCACTCTTTTTCACAGGGAAGATGGGACTATTGGCAGTGCTGGACGTTCTTACCAGAATGCCCTGTTGTAGCAAGCGCTCTATTACTGGGTAAACTCCTAACTCCACCTCTGGCTTCAGAGGGTACTGTGGGATTTTTGGAGCTATCCTACCATCTTTTACTTGTACAACTACCGGAGCTACGTTTGCCATTAATCCAGTGTCCTGTCCATCTTTAGTCCAAAGTGACTCTGGTATCTGAGATGTCATTTCTTCTACTTGGGAGGGAGTCCTATTTGTCATAATGGTATGTGACATTAATCTTGATGGGGAGTCTAACATGTCTCGCACTTCCTGAGCGTGATTCTCAGGTATGTCCAAGAATACACCTTC
Organism: Pseudophryne corroboree; assembly: GCF_028390025.1. Classification (NCBI taxonomy): domain Eukaryota; kingdom Metazoa; phylum Chordata; class Amphibia; order Anura; family Myobatrachidae; genus Pseudophryne; species Pseudophryne corroboree. The sequence goes on from NC_086453.1 coordinate 68,055,789, forward strand.
AGGAGTACAATAAATGACGCACCCCATTTTACACAGTAAGTCTCTTCCCAGGAGATTGGTCGGTGCCGATGCAGCCAGCAAAAAGGAATGCTTGGTATGTAAAGGCCCTATTGTAATCTCGGCTGGTTTGCTAACAGGGTAATGCTGGACTACTCCTGTTACTCCCATGGCTGGAATTGTCCTACCAGTGGTTCTCATGCCCACTGTCGAATTTATCACTGATTTGGCCGCCCCTGTGTCTACAAGAAAGTTTAATGATTTACCAGCTACATTGATTGCAACTTCGGGTTCACTTCCAAGGCTTGCAATCAATTTTACTGGCTGCAGATTACAGGTATGGCCACACCCCTATTGGGTATGGTGACCTCCCTGAATCCCGCTGGCAGCAACTACTTGTGAGGGAGTTAGCTGGGAACTACCAGAGGCGTGCCAGTCTCTGGTCGGGGGGTATCTTTTTGTTTCCCCTGCATGTGGCTCATAACTCCGTTTCTGTGGACCCTGCTCCCAATGTCGTGTGTCGTGTCGTTGTCTAGGGGGTTGATAAGATTTTTGTACATTTCTTGATCTACAGTCTCGTGCAAAGTGTCCTTGTTTGTGACAAAAATAACATGTTACCACATTTGACTTACCCACAGGGTTTGGTGATATTAACACAGGCTGTTTTGTGGTCAGGGCCTGTATACTAACTGACATTAACTTATCACCTTGTGACTCCCTGTGTCTGGTGATATTCCGGTCGTGATCAATAGCAGCCTCTCTCAAAGTAGCCACAGACAGACCTCGCTGTTAGGGTCTCCTGCCCTGTGCTGCCACGTCGTCATGGCAACCGGGAGACAAGTGCTAGTGGAGTAACCTGAGCGCAGCTGATACTCCGGTTCGGGTCTTTTGCTGTGCAGTGGTTATAGGCTCTGTGCACGGCAGGGGATCCGGTGCTGGTTTTTGTGCTCACAGTCTGTGAGGTCTGAGTGGGGCGTGGACAGCACCTGCTTTATAAGGCCTCTTTTCAGGATAAGCAGATGCTGCTGAATCTTTGTTGGTTAGTCAGTTCATGAACGTTAGCCAGTACTGTGTAGCTTTGTATTTGTTTGTTGCTTACTGCAAATAGGCCTGGGAATTTGGTATTACACTCTGCCAATCCAGACCTAGCAGTAAGACTGGAGTCAGTCGTTTAGCTTGCTGGGGTTCTGTTACTACTCTGTGAACTTAGCAAGTTTGCGGCTGTATTCTAAGACTTGCCTGTCTAATCCTGTCTCACTGTGCTAGGTGTCAGGGGTCAGTTTAGTGGCAGTAAGCTAAAACCTGTGCACTGCAAGTGAGAATTTGGATTGTGGAGATTCTCCTTGTGTCTATCATTCCATCTCTGACCAAGGAGTTTACTGCCACACCCGTTGGTAACCCTTTAGGGTTTTGCTGTTGCCCTTAGCAACAGCATTTCGGGTACTCTACGTATTAAAACACAACATCTTGCTTTTTCCATCTTAGCAGTTCTAATACAAGGGAGATACCCAGTTCCTTAGCCTCTGGGCTTCTCTGTTCACGTTGTGTGTATTTTGTTACCCTATCACCTTCTGTGTACGTTATGTCATATCCCCCAGTTTGTCTGTGAGTCCATCTGTTTTGCATAACAGTTCAAACACCAGTACATTCCTGCAGACACTGGAGTGCATAACAGTTCTGACACCAGTACTTTCCTGCTGGCACTGGTGTGCATAACATATTCAGCAGCCTAATACTCCTGTTGAAATTTTGTGGGAATATGGAGCATACCCCTCAAAATACGTTGCAACAGGTGGTCGATCAGGTGCAGGTCCTGACTCGACAATTTAATGATTTGTCCATTAAAATGCACACCTCCCAGGCTGCTGGCGGAGCTCCCGCAGCAGCAGCACCTGCAGGGGTTAAGGAGCCGAAAGTAAATCTCCCGGATCGTTTTTCTGGAGATCGCTCGCAGTTCTTTTGTTTCAAGGAGAGCTGCAAGCTATACTTCCGGCTTAGGCCTCAGTCTTCTGGGTCGGAGATTCAGCGGGTGGGCATAGTGATTTCCTTGCTACAAGGAGACCCACAGGTCTGGGCATATGGGTTGCAGCCTGACTGTCCGTCGCTTAAAAGTGTTGATGCTTTTTTTACGGCACTGGGCATGTTGTATGATGACCCTGACAAGACGGCCTCAGCCGAGGCTCAGATTTCGATCCTTAAGCAAGGGCGCAGGCCAGTTGAGGTTTACTGTACGGAGTTTCGGAGGTTGGCCCATGATACCCAGTGGAATGACCCAGCCCTGAGACACCAGTACCGAAGAGGTCTTTCTAACCAGATAAAGGACCAACTGGTACAATATCCCTTGCCTGATAGCTTGGATCAGCTCATGCAGTTATCCTTCCGGGTGGATAGACGGCTGAGAGAGCGTAGGCTTGAAAGGGAGACTGAGATTTCCTTCCTTCCCAAGGGAACCTCAGACTCTGAGGAATTTTCTGAGGAGCCTATGCAGATTGGGGCTACCCGCCTCTCCTCGCGTGAGAAGACGCGGAGGAGACAGCAGGGGTTGTGTTTGTACTGTGGGAATAAAGGTCATGTGGTAGTATCATGCCCAGAAAAGCCGGAAAACTTCAGGGCCTGAGGGTGATGGGAAATATCCTGTCAGGCCAGAAGTCAGAATTTCCCAAGAAGACTTTTATCATTCCGGTGACCTTGAAGATCCTCGGTCAAACTGTCAAGACTGAGGCCTTTGTGGACAGTGGGGCCGACGGGGTTTTTATGGACCGCCAATTCGCCCTGAAACACTCTGTTCCCTTAGTACCCTTGGCATCGGAAATTGAGATTTGTGGGTTAAACGGGGAACCATTATCCCAAGGTAAAATTACCTCTTGCACTAGCCAGATTTCTTTGTTTATTGGAGCCACACACTCTGAAAAATTGTCCTTTTATGTGACTGTCTGTACTTTTGCCCCATTGGTGTTGGGGTTACCCTGGTTAAGGGCCCACAATCCTCAATTTGACTGGGTCTCTGGGGAGATTCTTAGTTGGGGTACTGATTGTTTCAGGAGTTGCTTGAGCCTTCCAGTCAGGCTCTCGCAGCTAAGTTTGCCAGGATTGCCAGGGTGTTATGCAGATTTTGCGGACGTGTTCTCCAAAAAAGTTGCAGAGGTACTACCTCCCCATCGCCCCTATGACTGTGCCATTGATTTGTTGCCAAATGCTAAGCTTCCCAAGAGCAGGTTGTACTCCCTGTCACGTCCTGAGACTCAGGCTATGGCAGAGTACATTCAGGAGAACTTGGCTAAGGGATTTATCAGACCTTCACAGTCTCCAGTTGGGTCGGGGTTCTTCTTCGTGGGTAAAAAGGACGGTTCGTTGCGACCCTGCATCGACTTCAGGGAATTGAACCGTATCACGATTAAAAACTCATACCCACTGCCTCTCATTTCGGTCTTGTTTGACCAGCTTCGTACTGCCACCATTTTTTCTAAGATTGACCTACGCGGTGCGTACAATCTAATCCGAATAAGAGAGGGGGATGAATGGAAGACTGCCTTTAATACCCACTCAGGGCATTATGAATATTTGGTGATGCCTTTTGGGCTCTGTAATGCCCCGGCAGTCTTCCAGGATTTCATGAATGATGTGCTCAGGGAATATTTGGATAGATTCTTAGTTGTATACTTAGATGACATCCTAATCTTCTCCCATTCCCTGGAGGAACATCGGAAGCATGTACGCTTAGTCCTCCAGAAACTCAGAGACCACCGGCTTGGGGCAAAGCTGGAGAAGTGCGAATTTGAAGTTCAGCAAATCGCATTTCTAGGATATATTATCTCCCCAGAAGGTTTCCAAATGGAGGGTTCCAAGGTACAGGCAGTCCTGGATTGGGTGCAGCCCACTAGTTTGAAGGCGCTTCAGCGTTTCCTGGGCTTTGCGAATTTTTATAGACGATTTATCGCTGGATTTTCGTCTATAGTGGCGCCCTTGGTGGCACTCACTAAGAAAGGGGCGGATGTTGCTCACTGGTCTTGTGAGGCTAAAGCGGCTTTTGCCCGTCTCAAAAGGGCATTTGTTTCGGCCAAGGTGCTGCGACACCCAGATCCAGAGCGTCCTTTTGTGGTGGAGGTGGATGCCTCTGAGATGGGTATTGGGGCAGTGCTTTCTCAGATGGGAGTGTCTGATAATCGCCTTCATCCCTGTGCTTACTTTTCCCATAAATTTTCGCCTGCCGAGATGAATTATGACGTGGGTAACCGGGAATTGTTGGCTATTAAGGATGCACTCGAGGAGTGGAGACACTGGCTTGAGGGGGCTAAGTTTGTGGTCTCAATTCTCACTGACCATAAGAATCTGGCATATTTAGAGTCAGCGAAGCGTCTCAATGCCAGGCAGGCACGATGGGCTTTGTTTTTTGCTCGCTTTAATTTTTTGATAACATATCGCCCTGGGTCAAAAAACATCAAGGCTGATGCGCTCTCGCGGAGTTTTGCTCCAATCCAGGAGACCACCGAGGAGCCGTTGCCCATTGTTTCCCCATCATGTATTAAAGTGGGCATTACCCAGGACCTCTTATCATTAGTCCTTAGAGCACAGGAGCAGGCTCCTCCAGACCTTCCGGTAGGTCTTTTGTTTGTGCCTCCTAGGTTAAGACAGCGAGTGTTCCTGGAATTCCATGCCAAGAAGTCGGCAGGTCACCCGGGTATTGCCAGAACTCGGGAGTTGCTATCTAGGGCGGTGTGGTGGCCCTCGGTGGCTAAGGATGTGGATCAGTGGGTTCGGGCATGTGACATCTGTGCCCGAAATAAGACTCCTAGAGGGGTTCCTGTTGGCCCATTACATCCACTCTCTATCCCATCTAAGCCATGGACCCACATTTCAATGGATTTTGTGGTGGACTTGCCCAAATCCTCGGGGATGACAGCCATCTGGGTTGTCGTTGACAGGTTTTCGAAGATGGCGCACTTCGTTCCACTGGTTGGGCTGCCATCAGCCAGACGCCTGTCTGAATTATTTATGCTGCATGTTGTGCGTCTCCACGGGTTGCCACTTGATGTGGTCTCTGACCGCGGATCCCAGTTTGTGGCCAAATTCTGGAGGGCATTTTGTTCCGATCTCCAGATTTCTGTCAGCTTGTCGTCAGGCTACCATCCGCAGTCTAATGGGCAGACTGAAAGGGTGAACCAGTCCTTGGGGCAGTTCCTCAGGTGTTATGTCTCCAAGTGTCAGACTGACTGGGTTGCTCATCTGTCCATGGCGGAGTTTGCCTATAACAACGCGGCTCACTCTGCTACAGGGATCTCTCCCTTCCTTTGTGTGTACGGGCATCATCCTAAGGCCAATTCTTTTGACCCCGTGGACTCCACGCCTGGTGGTTCCTCTGTGGTTTCGGTCCTTAGAGGTATTTGGCGGAAAGTGAAGAAAGCCCTTGTGTCTGTGTCATTAGTGACCAAAAGGGTTTTTGATAAGCGGAAAAGACCCTGCAGCTTCAAATTAGGAGACTTCGTCTGGTTGTCTACCAAGAATTTGAAGTTGAGACAGCCATCTCATAAGTTAGGGCCCCGGTTCATCGGCCCTTATAAGATCACCAGGGTTATCAATCCGGTGGCATTTCAGTTAGATCTGCCCCGTTCTTTGGGTATCAATAAAACATTTCATTGTTCCCTTTTAAAACGGGCGATTAGTAATCCTTCTACCAGTGGAAGACCTTCCCCTCTTCTGATACGTGGCCAGAGGGAGTTTGTTGTTGAAAGGATTCTTGACTCCAAGGTGGTTCGGGGTCGGCTGTCATTTTTGGTGCACTGGAAGGGGTATGGCCCGGAGGAGCGGTCGTGGGTGCGCAGTTGTGATCTTCATGCCCCCAGACTGATACGCTCTTTCTTCTCGCAGTTCCCCGATAAACCCGGTGGTAGGGGTTCTTTGAACCCTCGTCAGAGGGGGGGTACTGTTAGGGTCTCCTGCCCTGTGCTGCCACGTCGTCATGGCAACCGGGAGACAAGTGCTAGTGGAGTAACCTGAGCGCAGCTGATACTCCGGTTCGGGTCTTTTGCTGTGCAGTGGTTATAGGCTCTGTGCACGGCAGGGGATCCGGTGCTGGTTTTTGTGCTCACAGTCTGTGAGGTCTGAGTGGGGCGTGGACAGCACCTGCTTTATAAGGCCTCTTTTCAGGATAAGCAGATGCTGCTGAATCTTTGTTGGTTAGTCAGTTCATGAACGTTAGCCAGTACTGTGTAGCTTTGTATTTGTTTGTTGCTTACTGCAAATAGGCCTGGGAATTTGGTATTACACTCTGCCAATCCAGACCTAGCAGTAAGACTGGAGTCAGTCGTTTAGCTTGCTGGGGTTCTGTTACTACTCTGTGAACTTAGCAAGTTTGCGGCTGTATTCTAAGACTTGCCTGTCTAATCCTGTCTCACTGTGCTAGGTGTCAGGGGTCAGTTTAGTGGCAGTAAGCTAAAACCTGTGCACTGCAAGTGAGAATTTGGATTGTGGAGATTCTCCTTGTGTCTATCATTCCATCTCTGACCAAGGAGTTTACTGCCACACCCGTTGGTAACCCTTTAGGGTTTTGCTGTTGCCCTTAGCAACAGCATTTCGGGTACTCTACGTATTAAAACACAACATCTTGCTTTTTCCATCTTAGCAGTTCTAATACAAGGGAGATACCCAGTTCCTTAGCCTCTGGGCTTCTCTGTTCACGTTGTGTGTATTTTGTTACCCTATCACCTTCTGTGTACGTTATGTCATATCCCCCAGTTTGTCTGTGAGTCCATCTGTTTTGCATAACAGTTCAAACACCAGTACATTCCTGCAGACACTGGAGTGCATAACAGTTCTGACACCAGTACTTTCCTGCTGGCACTGGTGTGCATAACACTCGCCAACATGGTTGTGTGGTCTGTACCCTAGTCTTTAATGACTCTTTTAAACCATCCATCAGTACCGATACTGCTACTTCTCGATGGTTTATGTTTGTTTTAATGTCCTCTATGCCTGTGTATTTTGCCATCTCTGATAATGCTCTGTGAAAATACTCTACAGCTGTTTCTGACTCCTTTTGTTTAATGGAGAATATCTTGTTCCATTTAACTACCGCTGGGAAATACTCCTTTAACTGTAAGCTTATTCTTTTTACATTCTCTTTGTTGTACACATCTGTAAGAGGTACATCCTGATCTAATCCACAGTCAGCTAAAAATTGAGTTGCGTCGACATTGGAGGGTAAACAAGCTCTTAGCAGTACTTGCCAATCTTTATTATTGGGCTCTAAAGTGTTGCCTAGGTCTCTGATGTATTTTTGGCTAGCAACTAAATCTTTTCTAGGGTCAGGGAATTCAGACACTATGGTCCTTAATTCCATTCGGGTAAACGGGCTATACATGGCGATGTTCCTAACAGGAGTGACTCCTGAAGTGTCCGTTTTCCCATTTGGCACTACTATTACCTTAACAGGATTAATTCTAACAACATCATTCTGTGTAGATTCTGCAGTTTGTGGTGAAACAGTTTCAGCATAGTGTATGGTGCCGTACTTACCCGTTGATACGACCTCACCTGTCCCTCCGCTAGGGGGCTTTGTTACTAATCTTATGGGTTGGGCCGTGCCTACTGTTGTTTCTGATATGGTGGCTGCTAGAGAGAGCGCTGATATTGTTGCCGATTCGTCCTCTTGATCACACTCCTGGGGAAAGTTCAAAACAGGGTACAACTTGCACGGGTTACTACTTGCATTGGTCAATTGGTTAACATTATCTTTAACATTTACACAGTTGCTAAGTGTTTGTTTGTTACACCTTAGTGCGTCATTCTCCGCAACCAATTTCTCTCCCGGTATGTATGGTGGCGGTGGGGCCGTGGCTATCAGTTTCCTGATCGAGCCAGATCCCGCCGCCTGAGCCAATCCTCTCTGTATGTCACCCTCCTGTTGCCACAACTGCAAATAATCATAATGCTTGATTCGTCTCTTTGCTGATTTAATGAGACATATCCTTCTCCTTAAATTCGTTAACACTTCTGTGCTGAAGCTACCTACTCTTGGGAATTTCTCCCCGTCATGTACTGTCATTCTCTCCCATTCATCACATAAAGCTTCTGTGTGACTTCCGTACTTTTCACACATTACGTACCTTGCCGACCCGACTGGTCGGTTTATAGAATCAACCCGAACCGAGGTTGATCGCCCCCTTCCTGAACAACTGGCCCCCATAATCTGCAGGTGTTACGGAACCTTACAAAAAACCAAGATATTCACAATAGGTTGGCGGTGAAGTTTACCGAGCACCTCACTCACTCGCCCACGCCGACCAATACGACCTGATCACACTGATATAGTGCTGGCGTACTCGACCCAGGGCCCCTATTAACCTTTGTTTACTGGAACATGTGGGTGTGATCCGCAGAGCAATAACCCTTTCCAGTAAAGGTGTGGCCGTTAGATAGTTCCTGAGTGACCAGCGAACTTCCCTTTTTGAAAATAAAAAATTACACAAATCACGTTAGAATGTACAAATAGCGTTTATGACCTTCGTACACAAATAGTACCAGTCAGGTTTACTAATGCACACAATTACGTGCGGTACAATCGTTCAGCACATAAGCAACTAATCTTATGTACGGAGCGACCAGTGGAATCGAAAATTGCGGCTGCGAATTCCTTCAGCGAGCTTGTATGGCCTATATGGGTGTTTGCACCAACCTTTTTTTCGGTGTAGTGCCTGTGGACTCTATAGCGGACTTCCTTGTCTGCTGTACCTAGACCTCCTGGTCTGTTATGACCTCCTGGTCTGCTACAGTATGACCTCCTGGTCTGCTACACTCTAAATGCTCAAATTTTATGTTTAACCAAGAATGCCTCCCTAGCCACCGTGCATGTCACTTACACGTGTGTACCTCACGAGAACTCGGTGATTTCTTTTGGTTCAATCCTCAAAATTGTAAAAACACACTCACTCACCACATATATACTTTTGTTTCTATTTCTATTTCTGCGCAGAAATTTCTCTTTAGACCAGATGTGTTACAAATTAGGAGAAGGATCTATTAATTTAAATTTCGAATTTAAAATAGATTTGCGCTACTTATCGCCTGTTGCGCTATTTATCGCCTGTTGCGTTACTTATCGCTTGTTGCGTTACTTATCGCTTGTTGCGCTACTTATCGCTTGTTGCGCTACTTAAAAATCAACACTATCGTGTGACTTGAGTTACGTGGGCGTACCCAGACGCTCCGTTGCGTAATTTACGCTGCGTGCGTCAGCCTTTGCATACGCGAGTCTCTCCCTTTGTTAGAGACACGTGTACACCAAACCACTGTCCACCGTAACACAACTAACACGTTTTATCAATGTAGATGATCCTTTATCATCTACCGCGCACCACACTGACTTCGCCTTGTCTCTCAGGCAGAGCTGTGTGTTTGTCTATACTTTAACTATATTACCTTTACTCTTAAACTATGAAATAGCGGCAAATCTCTCAGTACGTTTATCAATTATACAATGGCAAACAGGAGAGTGATATATGAAAATACATGAATGAAAAGGAATGCAGATATGCGTGCGTGTGTACGCAAGACAGAAATAAACAGTTTTTAATAAGACACTATTGTTTTGTTCTTACCTCCGGTCCCGGATTCCTTCAGCACCCTTTACTAAGCGAAGCAGACGCTTATCCAAACAGCACTACGAGGAATATGACCTCCCGCCCTTTGCTGCTGGATAATGTCTGCTGAAACTACCTAGTGCAGATATGTGAAGGACGGGCGAGCCGACAATTGATAAAGCTAGATATTTATCTTATATAAAACCCTTTATGAGGTCTAAGAACACTGTACGCTATTTACGTATGGAGTACCGTAAGGGTACGCTCGTTGCGTAGCAATCGCTTAGCCGTAGTCGAGACGCTCAAGCGTTACGTTCGCTCACGGCCAAGAGATCACAGGCAGGCACGCTATTGGCTGCCGTCTAACGTAATGATTCGCTATAGCGTAGCAGACGCTCGGGACCACGAGGAGATCACCAGCGGCGCTGACGCTCACAATGTTAAACCTTTGTATCTAAACCGTAAACAATGTAATATGCTGTAAAGCCTTAGTGTAGAGATAGGGTGTAGATGCAACCTAGTGTAACCTTATTAACTTAAATGCTGTTCGAGCGTCACCGACGCTTTGAGAATACTAAACACTACAAGAAATACACAGATACCTGGGCTTAGGGTCCAACGCCTAATATATATATATATTATGAATGATATACTTGCAAAAGAATTAACACAATACACGTCATACACTACAATATAACATAGACTACCTAACCAGATAACTGCACAGGAAATACAATATAATACTATTACGTTTTAAGGGAAAATAAGAGAGAAAGAGGAGAAGAGAGAGAGAGAGAGAAATGGAGAGAAATGGCCCACAATAACAGTAAGAACAATATGGTTGCGGAGAAACACTTACGCACAAGGGGAACGATCGCATGCGCCTCTGGACATCCAGCTCCCGATTTTCAGCAATGATAACCGTTGAAGAGTGAGCTGGATGTGATCGGCTTGTCTATTTATGCCCCACACACAATACAATCCAATGGTCCCTACAATCTCATTGTTCATTGGACACAGGAATTTGGCTTCGCATTATAACAAAAGGTCATAGGTTGATTCATACAGGTGGGCTGTGACGATTTCCAACAGCTCAGGTGGGAGGGAAACTGGGTTTCCCGCCGCATAGCTAAGTAAGGGTAAATAATAGTAAATGGACATAAACTTCTTATGTCCATAACTATTCGCACGAGCGATTAATCCGCTCCAAACCAACACCGGAATATTGCTAATTAAATACTCTTCCGATGGGTACTAAACACCACTGTATGACTCCTGTTAGACCCTTCGTACAATACAAAGAGGGATCCCTCTGTCCAGGAACATGCTATATTAACTAAACTTTCAGAATCTATCAAAGGGACCATGATCTACAAAATACATTATATAGTGAAAATATGTAACGTTTGAGTCGCACGCTACGATCACATAAACTCTACCGTAAATGCGCATACCGTGCGCCTGCGGGTGCCCGCGACTGTGAGTATGCGCACACACGGGAGAGCGTACGCATGCGCAGCGCGGACGTGTATGAGGTGCAAATATGGCAGTGTGTATAGAGATATTTTTCTGACTTTGACAATAGTATTTGTCATTTTCCACCTGATAGTGTTAACAGTCTCAGGACATAATTGGCCATGTGGTGCCTCAGTGAGTACCTTGGAAATACTTCCATATGGCTTAGAATACATGGGCTTGTGGATGATGGTTGTATCCTCAGTTAGCAGTTGCACTGTGTTTCTTGTTGTTATTATTATTATTATTATTATTGTAATTGATTTTGTTAAAGTTCAACATCAATACTAAATACACAGAATATATATTGAGAAAAGTCTCTCTGCTAAGCAAAAACCTTAGGAGTCTCCGTAGCCAAGTGGTTAGGCTTCCCGCCCACAGTGCAGATGGTGATTGCAGGGTCATTGGTTCAAATCCCGGGTTTGACCGGTGTTTATAGTACTTGTCATTTTCTACCTGATATTGATAACAGTCTCAGTACATAATTGGCCATGTGGCACCTCAGTGAGTATCTTGGAAATGCTTCCATATGGCTTAGAGTACATGGGCATGTGGATGAAGGTTGTATCCTCGGTTGGATGTTACACTGTGTTTGTTATTATTATTATTGTAATTTATTTTGTTAAAGTTGAACATCAATACTAAGTACACAGAATATACAATGAGAAAAGTCTCTCTGCTTGACAGGGCCGGCTCCAGGCCTACTAGCACCCTGAGCGAGAAAATGTAAAAGCGCCCCCCCCCCCCCCATGCGCGCGCCGAAGGCGCGCGCGTCCCCGGAAAAGTGGGTGTGGCCTCTGGAAAAGTGGGCGTGGCCTCATAACTTCATATCATCAAACTATAAACATATTTTCACACAATTAGCAGCCTTACACATAGCCACAGTAGTGTTCCTTACACACAATGTCTCCAGTATAGTGCCAGATACACATGACATGCCCGCAGCAGTGCCAGCTACACATGACATGCCCCGCAGCAGTGCCAGCTACACATGATAGTGTTCACTTTTTAGGGCATGGTGCTGATCACAGGGAGGGCACATTTTTAAGTTAGGAGGGCAAAATGATGTACATACTGCTTGTTGTTCCCATACCTATATGTAAAAGAATGGACAGTGCGCGCCGAAGGCGCGCAGCAAAAATTAAGGGGAGTTACTTCGTGGGGAAGGTACGTGGCCACATAATAGTGGCAATTTGCATTACACCACACAGTAGTGCAGCTAATACACACTGCACCAGGTAGAACCTCCTATACACTTTGCGCCAGGCACAGCACTGAGACACATTGCCTAGCCACAGACGCCTAGCGGGAACACTACATGACACGCCCCCCAGCAGTGCCAGCTACACGTGACATGCCCCCCAGCAGTGCCAGCTACACGCGACAAGCCCCCCAGCAGTGCCAGCTACACGCGACATGCCCCCCAGCAGTGCCAGCTACACGCGACATGCCCCCCAGCAGTGCCAGCTACACGCGACATGCCCCCCAGCAGTGCCAGCTACACGCGACATGCCCCCCAGCAGTGCCAGCTACACGCGACATGCCCCCCAGCAGTGCCAGCTACACGCGACATGCCCCCCAGCAGTGCCAGCTACACGCGACATGCCCCCCAGCAGTGCCAGCTACACGCGACAAGCCCCCCAGCAGTGCCAGCTACACGCGACATGCCCCCCAGCAGTGCCAGCTACACGCGACAAGCCCCCCAGCAGTGCCAGCTACACGCGACATGCCCCCCAGCAGTGCCAGCTACACGCGACATGCCCCCCAGCAGTGCCAGCTACACGCGACATGCTCCCCAGCAGTGCCAGCTACACGCGACATGCCCCCCAGCAGTGCCAGCTACATAAATGGCCACAGAGTGCCAGATACATAAGTGCCCACACAGTGCCAGATACATAAGTGCCCCCACAGTGCCAGATATAAAAATGCCCACACAGTGCCAGATATGTCCCCACAGTGCCATATATAAAATTGCCCCCACAGTGCCAGATATGCCCCCACAGGGCCAGATACATAAATGCCCCCAGTGCCAGATACATAAATGCCCACACATTGCCAGATGCATAAATGCCCCCAGTGCCAGATGCATTATTGCCCCCCACAGTGTCAGATACATTAATGCCCCCAGTGCCAGATATGCCCCCACAGTGCCAGATATGCCCCCACAGTGCCAGATATGCCCCAGTGCCAGATATGCCCCAGTGCCAGATATGCCCCCACAGTGCCAGATATGCCCCAATGCCAGATATGCCCCCACAGTGCCAGATACATTAATGCCCCCTCACAGTGCACAGATAAATGCCCCCCCCGCAGTGCCAGATAAATGAATGCCCCCCACAGTGCCAGATAAATGCCCCCACAGTGCCAGATACATAAATGCCCCCACAGTGCAAGATTCATAAATGCCCCCACAGTGCAGATATGACCCCACAGCGACAGATATGCCCCCACACTGTGCCAGTGCCCCCACAGTGCAGATATGCCCCCACACAGTGCCAGTGCCCCCACAGTGCAGATATGCCCCCACACAGTGCCAATGCCCCCACATAGTGCCAGTGCCCCCACAGTGCAAGATTCATAAATGCCCCCACAGTGCAGATATGACCCCACAGCGACAGATATGCCCCCACACTGTGCCAGTGCCCCCACAGTGCAGATATGCCCCCACACAGTGCCAGTGCCCCCACAGTGCAGATATGCCCCCACACAGTGCCAATGCCCCCACATAGTGCCAGTGCCCCCACAGTGCCAGTGCCCCCACACAGTGCCAGTGCCCCCACACACAGTGCCCGGCCCCGACGATCCCAACATACATGCGGCGACGCTGGGAGGGGACGTGCTGCTGTTGAGCCTGAGGGCCACCGACTGTTCCCGGCCGCTTGGTGCGCGCTGCGCGGCGTCTGACGTCAGACGCCGGCGCCGCGCCGCGCAGCGCACAGTTTTGAAAGGCCGGGGACGGCGGGGAGAGCTGCCTGCAGTGTACAGGGCCGGCTCCAGGTAAGACTATGGCGGCGCCAGCGTGCGGCGCCCATTAAGGGTGGCGCCCCGCGCGGCCGCTCTAGTCGAACGTGCCTAGAGCCGGCCCTGCTGCTTGACAAAAACCTGTGCAGGGTCCATAACCTAGTAGGTAGTCTTCCCGCCCACAGTGCAGGTGGTGATTGCAGGATCATTGGCTCAAATCCTGGGTTCAACCAGTGTTTATAGTATTTGTAATTTTCCACCTGATATTGATAACAGTCTCAGTACATAATTGGCCATGTGGTGCTTCAGTGAGTATCTTGGAAATTCTTCCATATGGCTTAGAGCAGTGGTTCTCAAACTCGGTCCTCAGGACCCCACACAGTTCATGTTTTCCAGATTACCTAGCAGGTGCACAGGTGTAGTCATTACTCACTGACCCATTTTAAAAGATGCACAGGTGGAGCTAATTATGTATTAGTGATAGTGAGAGGAGACCTTGAAAACATGCACTGTGTGGGATCCTGAGGACCGAGTTTGAGAACCTGTTGCTTAGAGTACACAGGCTTATGGATGATGGTTGTATCCTCAGTTGGATGTTGCACTGTGTTTGTTATTATTATTATTATTATTATTATTATTATTGTAATTGACTTTGTTAAAGTTCAACATCAATACTAAATACACAGAATATGTATTGAGAAAAGTCTCTCTATGTAATTAGCCTTGTGAGGCTCCATAGCCAAGTGTTTAGTCTTCCAGCCAACAGTGAAGATGGTGATTGCAGGGTCACTGTTTCAAATCCTTGGTTTGACTGGTGTTTATAGTATTTGTCAATTTCCACCTGATAGTGTTTACAGTCTCAGTACATAATTGGCCATGTGGTGCCTCAGTGAGTACCTTGGAAATGCTTCCATATGGCTTAGAGTACATGGGCTTGTGGATGATGGTTGTATCCTCAGTTGGATGTTGCACTGTGTTTGTTATTATTATTTTCTCTTACGTCCTAGAGTATGCTGGGGACTCCGTAAGGACCATGGGGTATATACGGACTCCGCAGGAGACATGGGCACTCTAAAGACTTTAGAATGGGTGTGCACTGGCTCCTCCCTCTATGCCCCTCCTCCAGACCTCAGTTAGATCCTGTGCCACAGAGGAGACTGGGTGCATTGCAGGGGAGCTCTCCTGAGTTTCTCTGAAAAAGACTTTTGTTAGAATTTTTATTTTCAGGGAGCACTGCTATCAACAGGCTCCCTGCTTCGAGGGACTGAGGGGAGAGAAGCAGACCTACTTAAATGATAGGCTCTGCTTCTTAGGCTACTGGACACCATTAGCTCCAGAGGGTCAGAACGCAGGTCTCACCCTCGCCGTTCGTCCCGGAGCCGCGCCGCCGTCCTCCTCACAGAGCCGGAAGATAGAAGCCGGGTGAGTATTAAGAAGAAAAGAAGACTTCAAAGGCGGCAGAAAACTTCAGATCTTAACTGAGGTAACATTGCTCCCACACAAACACACAGCAGGCACTGTAAGGGTGCAGGGCGCATGGGGGGCGTCCTGGGCAGCAATAAAAACCTCTAGGGACACTGGCATAGAAAATAGATACTGCGGAGGCAGTATATTAATAAACCCCCGCCAGTATAAATAATTTGAGCGGGACCGAAGCCCGCCGGTGAGATTCAGATTTTAAACCTACCGGTAAATCTTTTTCTCCTAGTCCGTAGAGGATGCTGGGCGCCCGTCCCAGTGCGGACATATTTCTGCAAGACTTGTATATAGTTGTTGCTTACATAAGGGTTATGTTACAGTTAAGATCAGTCTTTGGCTGATGCTGTTTTGTTCATACTGTTAACTGGTGGCGTATATTCCATGTTATACGGTGTGGATGGTGTGGGCTGGTATGATCCTTGCCCTTAGATTAGCAAAAATCCTTTCCTCGTACTGTCCGTCTCCTCTGGGCACAGTTTCTCTAACTGAGGTCTGGAGGAGCGGGACAGAGGGAGGAGCCAGTGCATACCCATTCTAAAGTCTTTAGAGTGCCCATGTCTCCTGCGGAGCCCGTCTATACCCCATGGTCCTTACAATGTTCCCAGCATCCTCTACGGACTAGGAGAAAAAGATTTACCGGAAGGTTTAAAATCTTATTATTATCCGCCCACGGTGCAGATGGTTATTGCTTGGTCACTGGTTGGAATCCCGGGTTCGAATGTTGTTTATAGTATTTGTCATTTTCCACTTGATAGTGTTAACATTCTCAGTTCATAATTGGCCATGTGGTGCCTCAGTGAGTACCTTGGAAATGCTTCCATATGGCTTAGAGTACATGAGCTTGTTGGATGAGTACATCCTCAGTTGGATGTTGCACTGTGTTTGTTGTTATTATTATTATTGTAATTGATTTTGTTAAAGTTCAACTTCAATACTAATTACACAGAAAATATATTGAGAAAAGTCTCTCTGCTAAGTAAACACCTTTGGAGGCTCCGTAGCCAAGTGGTTAGGCTTCCCACCCTCAGTGCAGATGGTGATTGCAGGGTCATTGGTTCAAATCCTGGGTACAACTTGTGTATAGTATTTGTCATTTTCCACCTGATAGTGTTAACAGTCTCAGGACATAATTGGCCATGTCTTGCCTCAGTGAGTACCTTGGAATTCTTCTATATGGCTTAGAGTACATGGGCTTGTGGATGTGGATGATGGTCCTCAGTTGGATGTTGCACTGTTTGATATTATTATTATTGTAATTGATTTTGTTAAAGTTCAACATCAATACTAAATACATAGAATATATATTGAGAAAAGTCTCTCTGCTAAGAAAAAACTTTAGGAGGCTTCGTAGCCAAGTGGTTAGGCTTCACTCCCTCAGTGCAGATGGTGATTGCAGCGTCATTGGTTCAAATCCTGGGTTCGACTTGTGTATAGTATTTGTCATTTTCCACCTGATAGTGTTAACAGTCTCAGGACATAATTGGCCATGTGGTGCCTCAGTGAGTACCTTGGAAATTCTTCTATATGGCTTAGAGTACATGGGCTTGTGGATGATGGTTGTATCCTCAGTTGGATGTTGCACTGTTTGATATTATTATTATTGTAATTGATTTTGTTAAAGTTCAACATCAATACTAAATACACAGAATATATATTGAGAAAAGTCTCTCTGCTAAGCAAAAACCTTAGGAGGCTCCGTAGCCAAGTGGTTAGGCTTCCCACCTTCAGTGCAGATGGTGATTGCAGGGTCATTGGTTCAAATCCTGGGTACAACTTGTGTATAGTATTTGTCATTTTCCACCTGATAGTGTTAACAGTCTCAGGACATAATTGGCCATGTGGTGCCTCAGTGAGTACCTTGGAAATTCTTCTATATGGCTTCGAGTACATGGGCTTGTGGATGATGGTTGTATCCTCAGTTGGATGTTGCACTGTTTGATATTATTATTATTATTGTAATTGATTTTGTTAAAGTTCAACATCAATACTAAATACATAGAATATATATTGAGAAAAGTCTCTCTGCTAAGCAAAAACCTTAGGATGCTCCGTAGCCAAGTGGTTAGGCTTCACTCCCTCAGTGCAGATGGTGATTGCAGGGTCATTGGTTCAAATCCTGGGTTCGACTTGTGTATAGTATTTGTCATTTTCCACCTGATAGTGTTAACAGTCTCAGGACATAATTGGCCATGTGGTGCCTCAGTGAGTACCTTGGAAATTCTTCTATATGGCTTAGAGTACATGGGCTTGTGGATGATGGTTGTATCTTCAGTTGGATGTTGCACTGTTTGATATTATTATTATTGTAATTGATTTCGTTAAAGTTCAACATCAATACTAAATACACAGAATATATATTGAGAAAAGTCTCTCTGCTAAGCAAACACCTTAGGAGGCTCCGTAGCCAAGTGGTTAGGCTTCACTCCCTCAGTGCAGATGGTGATTGCAGGGTCATTGGTTCAAATCCTGGGTTCGACTTGTGTATAGTATTTGTCATTTTCCACCTGATAGTGTTAACAGTCTCAGGACATAATTGGCCATGTGGTGCCTCAGTGAGTACCTTGGAAATTCTTCTATATGGCTTAGAGTACATGGGCTTGTGGATGATGATTGTATCCTCAGTTGGATGTTGCACTGTTTGATATTATTATTATTGTAATTGATTTTGTTAAAGTTCAACATCAATACTAAATACATAGAATATATATTGAGAAAAGTCTCTCTGCTAAGCAAAAACCTTAGGAGGCTCCGTAGCCAAGTGGTTAGGCTTCACTCCCTCAGTGCAGATGGTGATTGCAGGGTCATTGGTTCAAATCCTGGGTTCGACTTGTGTATAGTATTTGTCATTTTCCACCTGATAGTGTTAACAGTCTCAGGACATAATTGGCCATGTGGTGCCTCAGTGAGTACCTTGGAAATTCTTCTATATGGCTTAGAGTACATGGGCTTGTGGATGATGGTTGTATCCTCAGTTGGATGTTGCACTGTTTGATATTATTATTATTGTAATTGATTTTGTTAAAGTTCAACATCAATACTAAATACACAGAATATATATTGAGAAAAGTCTCTCTGCTAAGCAAAAACCTTAGGAGGCTCCGTAGCCAAGTGGTTAGGCTTCACTCCCTCAGTGCAGATGGTGATTGCAGGGTCATTGGTTCAAATCCTGGGTTCAACTTGTGTATAGTATTTGTCATTTTCCACCTGATAGTGTTAACAGTCTCAGGACATAATTGGCCATGTGGTGCCTCAGTGAGTACCTTGGAAATTCTTCTATATGGCTTAGAGTACATGGGCTTGTGGATGATGGTTGTATCCTCAGTTGGATGTTGCACTGTTTGATATTATTATTATTGTAATTGATTTTGTTAAAGTTCAACATCAATACTAAATACACAGAATATATATTGAGAAAAGTCTCTCTGCTAAGCAAAAACCTTAGGAGGCTCCGTAGCCAAGTGGTTAGGCTTCCCGCCCACAGTGCAGATGGTGATTGCAGGGTCATTGGTTCAAATCCCAGGTTCAACCGGTGTTTATAGTACTTGTCATTTTCTACCTGATATTGATAACAGTCTCAGTACATAATTGGCCATGTGGCACCTCAGTGAGTACCTTGGAAATGCTTCCATATGGCTTAGAGTACATGGGCTTGTGGATGAAGGTTGTATCCTCAGTTGGATGTTACACTGTGTTTGTTATTATTATTGTAATTTATTTTGTTAAAGTTGAACATCAATACTAAGTACACAGAATATACAATGAGAAAAGTCTCTCTGCTTGACAAAAACCTGTGCAGGGTCCATAACCTAGTAGGTAGTCTTCCCTTCCCACAGTGCAGGTGGTGATTGCAGGATCATTGGCTCAAATCCTGGGTTCAACCAGTGTTTATAGTATTTGTAATTTTCCACCTGATATTGATAACAGTCTCAGTACATAATTGGCCATGTGGTGCTTCAGTGAGTATCTTGGAAATTCTTCCATATGGCTTAGAGCAGTGGTTCTCAAACTCGGTCCTCAGGACCCCACACAGTTCATGTTTTCCAGATTACCTAGCAGGTGCACAGGTGTAGTCATTACTCACTGACCCATTTTAAAAGATGCACAGGTGGAGCTAATTATGTATTAGTGATAGTGAGAGGAGACCTTGAAAACATGCACTGTGTGGGATCCTGAGGACCGAGTTTGAGAACCTGTTGCTTAGAGTACACAGGCTTATGGATGATGGTTGTATCCTCAGTTGGATGTTGCACTGTGTTTGTTATTATTATTATTATTATTATTATTGTAATTGACTTTGTTAAAGTTCAACATCAATACTAAATACACAGAATATGTATTGAGAAAAGTCTCTCTATGTAATTAGCCTTGTGAGGCTCCGTAGCCAAGTGTTTAGTCTTCCAGCCAACAGTGAAGATGGTGATTGCAGGGTCACTGTTTCGAATCCTTGGTTTGACTGGTGTTTATAGTATTTGTCAATTTCCACCTGATAGTGTTTACAGTCTCAGTACATAATTGGCCATGTGGTGCCTCAGTGAGTACCTTGGAAATGCTTCCATATGGCTTAGAGTACATGGGCTTGTGGATGATGGTTGTATCCTCAGTTGGATGTTGCACTGTGTTTGTTGTTATTTTTATTATTATCCGCCTACAGAGCAGATGTTGATTGTAGGGTCACTGGTTCGAATCCCGGGTTCGACTGGTGTTTATAGTATTTGTCATTATCCACCTGATAGTGTTAACAGTCTCAGTTCATAATTGGTCATGTGGTGCCTCAGTGAGTACCTTGGAAACGCTTCCATATGGCTTAGAGTACATGGGCTTGTGGATGATGGTTGTATCCTCAGTTGGATGTTGCACTGTGTTTGTTATTATTATTTTCTCTTACGTCCTAGAGTATGCTGGGGACTCCGTAAGGACCATGGGGTATATACGGACTCCGCAGGAGACATGGGCACTCTAAAGACTTTAGAATGGGTGTGCACTGGCTCCTCCCTCTATGCCCCTCCTCCAGACCTCAGTTAGATCCTGTGCCACAGAGGAGACTGGGTGCATTGCAGGGAAGCTCTCCTGAGTTTCTCTGAAAAAGACTTTTGTTAGAATTTTTATTTTCAGGGAGCACTGCTGTCAACAGGCTCCTGCGGAGCCCGTCTATACCCCATGGTCCTTACAATGTCCCCAGCATCCTCTACGGACTAGGAGAAAAAGATTTACAGGAAGGTTTAAAATCTTATTATTATCCGCCCACGGTGCAGATGGTTATTGCTTGGTCACTGGTTGGAATCCCGGGTTCGAATGTTGTTTATAGTATTTGTCATTTTCCACTTGATAGTGTTAACATTCTCAGTTCATAATTGGCCATGTGGTGCCTCAGTGAGTACCTTGGAAATGCTTCCATATGGCTTAGAGTACATGAGCTTGTTGGATGAGTACATCCTCAGTTGGATGTTGCACTGTGTTTGTTGTTATTATTATTATTGTAATTGATTTTGTTAAAGTTCAACTTCAATACTAATTACACAGAAAATATATTGAGAAAAGTCTCTCTGCTAAATAAACACCTTTTGGAGGCTCCGTAGCCAAGTGGTTAGGCTTCCCACCCTCAGTGCAGATGGTGATTGCAGGGTCTTTGGTTCAAATCCTGGGTACGACTTGTGTATAGTATATGTCATTTTCCACCTGATAGTGTTAACAGTCTCAGGACATAATTGGCCATGTGGTGCCTCAGTGAGTACCTTGGAAATACTTCCATATGGCTTAGAATACATGGGCTTGTGGATGATGGTTGTATCCTCAGTTAGCAGTTGCACTGTGTTTCTTGTTATTATTATTATTATTATTGTAATTGATTTTGTTAAAATTCAACATCAATACTAAATACACAGAATATATATTGAGAAAAGTCTCTCTGCTAAGCAAAAACCTTAGGAGGCTCCGTAGCCAAGTGGTTAGGCTTCCCGCCCGCAGTGCAGATGGTGATTGCAGGGTCATTGGTTCAAATTCCGGGTTCAACCGGTGTTTATAGTACTTGTCATTTTCTACCTGATATTGATAACAGTCTCAGTACATAATTGGCCATGTGGCACCTCAGTGAGTACCTTGGAAATGCTTCCATATGGCTTAGAGTACATGGGCTTGTGGATGAAGGTTGTATCCTCAGTTGGATGTTACACTGTGTTTGTTATTATTATTATTGTAATTTATTTTGTTAAAGTTGAACATCAATACTAAGTACACAGAATATACAATGAGAAAAGTCTCTCTGCTTGACAAAAACTTGTGCAGGGTCCATAACCTAGTAGGTAGTCTTCCCGCCCACAGTGCAGGTGGTGATTGCAGGATCATTGGCTCAAATCCTGGGTTCAACCAGTGTTTATAGTATTTGTAATTTTCCACCTGATATTGATAACAGTCTCAGTACATAATTGGCCATGTGGTGCTTCAGTGAGTATCTTGGAAATTCTTCCATATGGCTTAGAGCAGTGGTTCTCAAACTCGGTCCTCAGGACCCCACACAGTTCATGTTTTCCAGATTACCTAGCAGGTGCACAGGTGTAGTCATTACTCACTGACCCATTTTAAAAGATGCACAGGTGGAGCTAATTATGTATTAGTGATAGTGAGAGGAGACCTTGAAAACATGCACTGTGTGGGATCCTGAGGACCGAGTTTGAGAACCTGTTGCTTAGAGTACACAGGCTTATGGATGATGGTTGTATCCTCAGTTGGATGTTGCACTGTGTTTGTTATTATTATTATTATTATTATTATTGTAATTGACTTTGTTAAAGTTCAACATCAATACTAAATACACAGAATATGTATTGAGAAAAGTCTCTCTATGTAATTAGCCTTGTGAGGCTCCGTAGCCAAGTGTTTAGTCTTCCAGCCAACAGTGAAGATGGTGATTGCAGGGTCACTGTTTCAAATCCTTGGTTTGACTGGTGTTTATAGTATTTGTCAATTTCCACCTGATAGTGTTTACAATCTCAGTACATAATTGGCCATGTGGTGCCTCAGTGAGTACCTTGGAAATGCTTCCATATGGCTTAGAGTACATGGGCTTGTGGATGATGGTTGTATCCTCAGTTGGATGTTGCACTGTGTTTGTTGTTATTTTTATTATTATCCGCCTACAGAGCAGATGTTGATTGTAGGGTCACTGGTTCGAATCCCGGGTTCGACTGGTGTTTATAGTATTTGTCATTATCCACCTGATAGTGTTAACAGTCTCAGTACATAATTGGTCATGTGGTGCCTCAGTGAGTACCTTGGAAACGCTTCCATATGGTTTAGAGTACATGGGCTTGTGGATGATGGTTGTATCCTCAGTTGGATGTTGCACTGTGTTTGTTATTATTATTTTCTCTTACGTCCTAGAGTATGCTGGGGACTCCGTAAGGACCATGGGGTATATACGGACTCCGCAGGAGACATGGGCACTCTAAAGACTTTAGAATGGGTGTGCACTGGCTCCTCCCTCTATGCCCCTCCTCCAGACCTCAGTTAGATCCTGTGCCACAGAGGAGACTGGGTGCATTGCAGGGGAGCTCTCCTGAGTTTCTCTGAAAAAGATTTTTGTTAGAATTTTTATTTTCAGGGAGCACTGCTGTCAACAGGCTCCCTGCTTCGAGGGACTGAGGGGAGAGAAGCAGACCTACTTAAATGATAGGCTCTGCTTCTTAGGCTACTGGACACCATTAGCTCCAGAGGGTCAGAACGCAGGTCTCACCCTCGCCGTTCGTCCCGGAGCCGCGCCGCCGTCCTCCTCACAGAGCCGGAAGATAGAAGCCGGGTGAGTATTAAGAAGAAAAGAAGACTTCAAAGGCGGCAGAAAATTTCAGATCTTAACTGAGGTAACATTGCTCCCACACAAACACACAGCGGGCACTGTAAGGGTGCAGGGCGCATGGGGGGCGCCCTGGGCAGCAATAAAAACCTCTAGGGACACTGGCATAGAAAATAGATACTGCGGAGGCAGTATATTAATAAACCCCCGCCAGTATAAATAATTTGAGTGGGACCGAAGCCCGCCGGTGAGATTCAGATTTTAAACCTACCGGTAAATCTTTTTCTCCTAGTCCGTAGAGGATGCTGGGCGCCCGTCCCTGTGCGGACATATTTCTGCAAGACTTGTATATAGTTGTTGCTTACATAAGGGTTATGTTACAGTTAAGATCAGTCTTTGGCTGATGCTGTTTTGTTCATACTGTTAACTGGTGGCGTATATTCCATGTTATACGGTGTGGATGGTGTGGGCTGGTATGATCCTTGCCCTTAGATTAGCAAAAATCCTTTCCTCGTACTGTCCGTCTCCTCTGGGCACAGTTTCTCTAACTGAGGTCTGGAGGAGCGGGACAGAGGGAGGAGCCAGTGCATACCCATTCTAAAGTCTTTAGAGTGCCCATGTTTCCTGCGGAGCCCGTCTATACCCCATGGTCCTTACAATGTCCCCAGCATCCTCTACGGACTAGGAGAAAAAGATTTACCGGAAGGTTTAAAATCTTATTATTATCCGCCCACGGTGCAGATGGTTATTGCTTGGTCACTGGTTGGAATCCCGGGTTCGAATGTTGTTTATAGTATTTGTCATTTTCCACTTGATAGTGTTAACATTCTCAGTTCATAATTGCCCATGTGGTGCCTCAGTGAGTACCTTGGAAATGCTTCCATATGGCTTAGAGTACATGAGCTTGTTGGATGTAATGGAAAAACTATTAAAAGAAAGAGTAGTGGAATATCTTAAATAAAACAAATTACAGGATCCAAAACAGCATGGATTTACTGGTGGGAGATCATGCCAAACAAATCTTATTGACTTTTTTGACTCTGTGATGAAAATAATAGATCAAGGGGGATCTGTAGATGTAGCATATCTAGACTTTAGTAAGGCATTTGACACTGTCCCACATCGCAGACTGCTAAATAAACTTGAAAGCCTGGGGGTGGATTATAAATCAGTTAAATGGATAAGAACCTGGTTGCAGGATAGGAAACAGACAGTCGTAGTTAATGGAGTGCAATCTATGGAGGGAAATGTTACCAGTGGAGTACCCCAGGGATCTGTACTTGGTCCAGTTCTCTTTAATATCTTTGTTGGTGACATTGCAGATGGTATTGAAGGGAAGATATGCCTTTTTGCAGATGATACAAAGATATGCAACAGGGTAGACACACCGGGAGGGGTCAAACAAATGATTAATGACCTAGGTAGGCTTGAGAAATGGTCAAGAACGTGGCAACTACAGTTTAATGCTAAAAAATGCAAAATCATGCACTTGGGTCTCAAAAACCCAAAGGCTAAGTATAGTATCAAGGGTACTATAATGGAAACTACTGAGGAGGAAAGAGATTTAGGAGTCACTATTTCAAGTGACTTGAAGGCAGGAAAGCAATGCAACAAAGCAATGAGAAAGGCAAGTCAGATGCTTGGTTGCATAGGGAGAAGAATCAGTAGCAGGAAAAAAGAAGTGATAATGCCACTGTATAGGTCATTGGTACGGCCCCATCTGGAATACTGTGTCCAGTTCTGGAGACCCTATCTCCAGAAGGATATAAATACATTAGAGAGTGTACAAAGAAGGGCAACTAAAATGGTGCATGGCCTACATCACAAAACTTACCCGGAAAGGCTAAAAGATCTTAATATGTATAATTTGGAGGAGAGAAGGGAAAGGGGAGACATGATAGAAACTTTCAAAAATATAAAGGGTCTTAACAAAGTTCAGGAGGGAAACATTCTTCAAAGGAAAAGAAGTATTAGAACTCGAGGGCATACATTGAGACTGGAGGGGGGGAGGTTCAGGGGAAATTTAAGGAAAAATTACTTCACAGAAAGGGTAGTGGATAAGTGGAATAGCCTCCCATCAGAGGTGGTAGAGGCTAAGACTGTAGGGCAATTTAAACATGCTTGGGACAGGCATATGAATATTTTTACAAAGAATCAAGGTTAAAAAAGGGTTGAGATTGCCTAAAGGATAAAATAAAAAAGGGGCAGACTAGATGGGCCAAGTGGTTCTTATCTGCCGTCAAATTCTATGTTTCTATGTTTCTATGATGAGTACATCCTCAGTTGGATGTTGCACTGTGTTTGTTGTTATTATTATTATTGTAATTGATTTTGTTAAAGTTCAACTTCAATACTAATTACACAGAAAATATATTGAGAAAAGTCTCTCTGCTAAGTAAACACCCTTGGAGGCTCCGTAGCCAAGTGGTTAGGCTTCCCACCCTCAGTGCAGATGGTGATTGCAGGGTCATTGGTTCAAATCCTGGGTACAACTTGTGTATAGTATTTGTCATTTTCCACCTGATAGTGTTAACAGTCTCAGGACATAATTGGCCATGTGGTGCCTCAGTGAGTACCTTGGAAATTCTTCTATATGGCTTAGAGTACATGGGCTTGTGGATGATGGTTGTATCCTCAGTTGGATGTTGCACTGTTTGATATTATTATTATTGTAATTGATTTTGTTAAAGTTCAACATCAATACTAAATACATAGAATATATATTGAGAAAAGTCTCTCTGCTAAGCAAAAACCTTAGGAGGCTCCGTAGCCAAGTGGTTAGGCTTCCCACCTTCAGTGCAGATGGTGATTGCAGGATCATTGGCTCAAATCCTGGGTTCAGCCAGTGTTTATAGTATTTGTAATTTTCCACCTGATATTGATAACAGTCTCAGTACATAATTGGCCATGTGGTGCTTCAGTGAGTATCTTGGAAATTCTTCCATATGGTTTAGAGCAGTGGTTCTCAAACTCGGTCCTCAGGACCCCACACAGTTCATGTTTTCCAGATTACCTAGCAGGTGCACAGGTGTAGTCATTACTCACTGACCCATTTTAAAAGATGCAGAGGTGGAGCTAATTATGTATTAGTGATAGTGAGAGGAGACCTTGAAAACATGCACTGTGTGGGATCCTGAGGACCGAGTTTGAGAACCTGTTGCTTAGAGTACACAGGCTTATGGATGATGGTTGTATCCTCAGTTGGATGTTGCACTGTGTTTGTTATTATTATTATTATTATTATTGTAATTGACTTTGTTAAAGTTCAACATCAATACTAAATACACAGAATATGTATTGAGAAAAGTCTCTCTATGTAATTAGCCTTGTGAGGCTCCGTAGCCAAGTGTTTAGTCTTCCAGCCAACAGTGAAGATGGTGATTGCAGGGTCACTGTTTCGAATCCTTGGTTTGACTTGTGTTTATAGTATTTGTCAATTTCCACCTGATAGTGTTTACAGTCTCAGTACATAATTGGCCATGTGGTGCCTCAGTGAGTACCTTGGAAATGCTTCCATATGGCTTAGAGTACATGGGCTTGTGGATGATGGTTGTATCCTCAGTTGGATGTTGCACTGTTTGATATTATTATTATTGTAATTGATTTTGTTAAAGTTCAACATCAATACTAAATACACAGAATATATATTGAGAAAAGTCTCTCTGCTAAGCAAAAACCTTAGGAGGCTCCGTAGCCAAGTGGTTAGGCTTCACTCCCTCAGTGCAGATGGTGATTGCAGGGTCATTGGTTCAAATCCTGGGTTTGACTTGTGTATAGTATTTGTCATTTTCCACCTGATAGTGTTAACAGTCTCAGGACATAATTGGCCATGTGGTGCCTCAGTGAGTACCTTGGAAATTCTTCTATATGGCTTAGAGTACATGGGCTTGTGGATGATGGTTGTATCCTCAGTTGGATGTTGCACTGTTTGATATTATTATTATTGTAATTGATTTTGTTAAAGTTCAACATCAATACTAAATACACAGAATATATATTGAGAAAAGTCTCTCTGCTAAGCAAAAACCTTAGGAGGCTCCGTAGCCAAGTGGTTAGGCTTCCCACCTTCAGTGCAGATGGTGATTGCAGGGTCATTGGTTCAAATCCTTGGTACAACTTGTGTATAGTATTTGTCATTTTCCACCTGATAGTGTTAACAGTCTCAGGACATAATTTGCCATGTGGTGCCTCAGTGAGTACCTTGGAAATTCTTCTATATGGCTTAGAGTACATGGGCTTGTGGATGATGGTTGTATCCTCAGTTGGATGTTGCACTGTTTGATATTATTATTATTGTAATTGATTTTGTTAAAGTTCAACATCAATACTAAATACACAGAATATATATTGAGAAAAGTCTCTCTGCTAAGCAAAAACCTTAGGAGGCTCCGTAGCCAAGTGGTTAGGCTTCCCGCCCACAGTGCAGATGGTGATTGCAGGGTCATTGGTTCAAATCCCAGGTTCAACCGGTGTTTATAGTACTTGTCATTTTCTACCTGATATTGATAACAGTCTCAGTACATAATTGGCCATGTGGCACCTCAGTGAGTACCTTGGAAATGCTTCCATATGGCTTAGAGTACATGGGCTTGTGGATGAAGGTTGTATCCTCAGTTGGATGTTACACTGTGTTTGTTATTATTATTATTGTAATTTATTTTGTTAAAGTTGAACATCAATACTAAGTACACAGAATATACAATGAGAAAAGTCTCTCTGCTTGACAAAAACCTGTGCAGGGTCCATAACCTAGTAGGTAGTCTTCCCGCCCACAGTGCAGGTGGTGATTGCAGGATCATTGGCTCAAATCCTGGGTTCAACCAGTGTTTATAGTATTTGTAATTTTCCACCTGATATTGATAACAGTCTCAGTACATAATTGGCCATGTGGTGCTTCAGTGAGTATCTTGGAAATTCTTCCATATGGCTTAGAGCAGTGGTTCTCAAACTCGGTCCTCAGGACCCCACACAGTTCATGTTTTCCAGATTACCTAGCAGGTGCACAGGTGTAGTCATTACTCACTGACCCATTTTAAAAGATGCACAGGTGGAGCTAATTATGTATTAGTGATAGTGAGAGGAGACCTTGAAAACATGCACTGTGTGGGATCCTGAGGACCGAGTTTGAGAACCTGTTGCTTAGAGTACACAGGCTTATGGATGATGGTTGTATCCTCAGTTGGATGTTGCACTGTGTTTGTTATTATTATTATTATTATTATTATTATTATTATTGTAATTGACTTTGTTAAAGTTCAACATCAATACTAAATACACAGAATATGTATTGAGAAAAGTCTCTCTATGTAATTAGCCTTGTGAGGCTCCGTAGCCAAGTGTTTAGTCTTCCAGCCAACAGTGAAGATGGTGATTGCAGGGTCACTGTTTCGAATCCTTGGTTTGACTGGTGTTTATAGTATTTGTCAATTTCCACCTGATAGTGTTTACAGTCTCAGTACATAATTGGCCATGTGGTGCCTCAGTGAGTACCTTGGAAATGCTTCCATATGGCTTAGAGTACATGGGCTTGTGGATGATGGTTGTATCCTCAGTTGGATGTTGCACTGTGTTTGTTGTTATTTTTATTATTATCCGCCTACAGAGCAGATGTTGATTGTAGGGTCACTGGTTCGAATCCCGGGTTCGACTGGTGTTTATAGTATTTGTCATTATCCACCTGATAGTGTTAACAGTCTCAGTTCATAATTGGTCATGTGGTGCCTCAGTGAGTACCTTGGAAACGCTTCCATATGGCTTAGAGTACATGGGCTTGTGGATGATGGTTGTATCCTCAGTTGGATGTTGCACTGTGTTTGTTATTATTATTTTCTCTTACGTCCTAGAGTATGCTGGGGACTCCGTAAGGACCATGGGGTATATACGGACTCCGCAGGAGACATGGGCACTCTAAAGACTTTAGAATGGGTGTGCACTGGCTCCTCCCTCTATGCCCCTCCTCCAGACCTCAGTTAGATCCTGTGCCACAGAGGAGACTGGGTGCATTGCAGGGAAGCTCTCCTGAGTTTCTCTGAAAAAGACTTTTGTTAGAATTTTTATTTTCAGGGAGCACTGCTGTCAACAGGCTCCTGCGGAGCCCGTCTATACCCCATGGTCCTTACAATGTCCCCAGCATCCTCTACGGACTAGGAGAAAAAGATTTACAGGAAGGTTTAAAATCTTATTATTATCCGCCCACGGTGCAGATGGTTATTGCTTGGTCACTGGTTGGAATCCCGGGTTCGAATGTTGTTTATAGTATTTGTCATTTTCCACTTGATAGTGTTAACATTCTCAGTTCATAATTGGCCATGTGGTGCCTCAGTGAGTACCTTGGAAATGCTTCCATATGGCTTAGAGTACATGAGCTTGTTGGATGAGTACATCCTCAGTTGGATGTTGCACTGTGTTTGTTGTTATTATTATTATTGTAATTGATTTTGTTAAAGTTCAACTTCAATACTAATTACACAGAAAATATATTGAGAAAAGTCTCTCTGCTAAATAAACACCTTTTGGAGGCTCCGTAGCCAAGTGGTTAGGCTTCCCACCCTCAGTGCAGATGGTGATTGCAGGGTCTTTGGTTCAAATCCTGGGTACGACTTGTGTATAGTATTTGTCATTTTCCACCTGATAGTGTTAACAGTCTCAGGACATAATTGGCCATGTGGTGCCTCAGTGAGTACCTTGGAAATACTTCCATATGGCTTAGAATACATGGGCTTGTGGATGATGGTTGTATCCTCAGTTAGCAGTTGCACTGTGTTTCTTGTTATTATTATTATTATTGTAATTGATTTTGTTAAAATTCAACATCAATACTAAATACACAGAATATATATTGAGAAAAGTCTCTCTGCTAAGCAAAAACCTTAGGAGGCTCCGTAGCCAAGTGGTTAGGCTTCCCGCCCGCAGTGCAGATGGTGATTGCAGGGTCATTGGTTCAAATTCCGGGTTCAACCGGTGTTTATAGTACTTGTCATTTTCTACCTGATATTGATAACAGTCTCAGTACATAATTGGCCATGTGGCACCTCAGTGAGTACCTTGGAAATGCTTCCATATGGCTTAGAGTACATGGGCTTGTGGATGAAGGTTGTATCCTCAGTTGGATGTTACACTGTGTTTGTTATTATTATTATTGTAATTTATTTTGTTAAAGTTGAACATCAATACTAAGTACACAGAATATACAATGAGAAAAGTCTCTCTGCTTGACAAAAACTTGTGCAGGGTCCATAACCTAGTAGGTAGTCTTCCCGCCCACAGTGCAGGTGGTGATTGCAGGATCATTGGCTCAAATCCTGGGTTCAACCAGTGTTTATAGTATTTGTAATTTTCCACCTGATATTGATAACAGTCTCAGTACATAATTGGCCATGTGGTGCTTCAGTGAGTATCTTGGAAATTCTTCCATATGGCTTAGAGCAGTGGTTCTCAAACTCGGTCCTCAGGACCCCACACAGTTCATGTTTTCCAGATTACCTAGCAGGTGCACAGGTGTAGTCATTACTCACTGACCCATTTTAAAAGATGCACAGGTGGAGCTAATTATGTATTAGTGATAGTGAGAGGAGACCTTGAAAACATGCACTGTGTGGGATCCTGAGGACCGAGTTTGAGAACCTGTTGCTTAGAGTACACAGGCTTATGGATGATGGTTGTATCCTCAGTTGGATGTTGCACTGTGTTTGTTATTATTATTATTATTATTATTATTATTATTGTAATTGACTTTGTTAAAGTTCAACATCAATACTAAATACACAGAATATGTATTGAGAAAAGTCTCTCTATGTAATTAGCCTTGTGAGGCTCCGTAGCCAAGTGTTTAGTCTTCCAGCCAACAGTGAAGATGGTGATTGCAGGGTCACTGTTTCAAATCCTTGGTTTGACTGGTGTTTATAGTATTTGTCAATTTCCACCTGATAGTGTTTACAATCTCAGTACATAATTGGCCATGTGGTGCCTCAGTGAGTACCTTGGAAATGCTTCCATATGGCTTAGAGTACATGGGCTTGTGGATGATGGTTGTATCCTCAGTTGGATGTTGCACTGTGTTTGTTGTTATTTTTATTATTATCCGCCTACAGAGCAGATGTTGATTGTAGGGTCACTGGTTCGAATCCCGGGTTCGACTGGTGTTTATAGTATTTGTCATTATCCACCTGATAGTGTTAACAGTCTCAGTACATAATTGGTCATGTGGTGCCTCAGTGAGTACCTTGGAAACGCTTCCATATGGTTTAGAGTACATGGGCTTGTGGATGATGGTTGTATCCTCAGTTGGATGTTGCACTGTGTTTGTTATTATTATTTTCTCTTACGTCCTAGAGTATGCTGGGGACTCCGTAAGGACCATGGGGTATATACGGACTCCGCAGGAGACATGGGCACTCTAAAGACTTTAGAATGGGTGTGCACTGGCTCCTCCCTCTATGCCCCTCCTCCAGACCTCAGTTAGATCCTGTGCCACAGAGGAGACTGGGTGCATTGCAGGGGAGCTCTCCTGAGTTTCTCTGAAAAAGATTTTTGTTAGAATTTTTATTTTCAGGGAGCACTGCTGTCAACAGGCTCCCTGCTTCGAGGGACTGAGGGGAGAGAAGCAGACCTACTTAAATGATAGGCTCTGCTTCTTAGGCTACTGGACACCATTAGCTCCAGAGGGTCAGAACGCAGGTCTCACCCTCGCCGTTCGTCCCGGAGCCGCGCCGCCGTCCTCCTCACAGAGCCGGAAGATAGAAGCCGGGTGAGTATTAAGAAGAAAAGAAGACTTCAAAGGCGGCAGAAAATTTCAGATCTTAACTGAGGTAACATTGCTCCCACACAAACACACTGCGGGCACTGTAAGGGTGCAGGGCGCATGGGGGGCGCCCTGGGCAGCAATAAAAACCTCTAGGGACACTGGCATAGAAAATAGATACTGCGGAGGCAGTATATTAATAAACCCCCGCCAGTATAAATAATTTGAGTGGGACCGAAGCCCGCCGGTGAGATTCAGATTTTAAACCTACCGGTAAATCTTTTTCTCCTAGTCCGTAGAGGATGCTGGGCGCCCGTCCCTGTGCGGACATATTTCTGCAAGACTTGTATATAGTTGTTGCTTACATAAGGGTTATGTTACAGTTAAGATCAGTCTTTGGCTGATGCTGTTTTGTTCATACTGTTAACTGGTGGCGTATATTCCATGTTATACGGTGTGGATGGTGTGGGCTGGTATGATCCTTGCCCTTAGATTAGCAAAAATCCTTTCCTCGTACTGTCCGTCTCCTCTGGGCACAGTTTCTCTAACTGAGGTCTGGAGGAGCGGGACAGAGGGAGGAGCCAGTGCATACCCATTCTAAAGTCTTTAGAGTGCCCATGTTTCCTGCGGAGCCCGTCTATACCCCATGGTCCTTACAATGTCCCCAGCATCCTCTACGGACTAGGAGAAAAAGATTTACCGGAAGGTTTAAAATCTTATTATTATCCGCCCACGGTGCAGATGGTTATTGCTTGGTCACTGGTTGGAATCCCGGGTTCGAATGTTGTTTATAGTATTTGTCATTTTCCACTTGATAGTGTTAACATTCTCAGTTCATAATTGCCCATGTGGTGCCTCAGTGAGTACCTTGGAAATGCTTCCATATGGCTTAGAGTACATGAGCTTGTTGGATGTAATGGAAAAACTATTAAAAGAAAGAGTAGTGGAATATCTTAAATAAAACAAATTACAGGATCCAAAACAGCATGGATTTACTGGTGGGAGATCATGCCAAACAAATCTTATTGACTTTTTTGACTCTGTGATGAAAATAATAGATCAAGGGGGATCTGTAGATGTAGCATATCTAAACTTTAGTAAGGCATTTGACACTGTCCCACATCGCAGACTGCTAAATAAACTTGAAAGCCTGGGGGTGGATTATAAATCAGTTAAATGGATAAGAACCTGGTTGCAGGATAGGAAACAGACAGTCGTAGTTAATGGAGTGCAATCTATGGAGGGAAATGTTACCAGTGGAGTACCCCAGGGATCTGTACTTGGTCCAGTTCTCTTTAATATCTTTGTTGGTGACATTGCAGATGGTATTGAAGGGAAGATATGCCTTTTTGCAGATGATACAAAGATATTCAACAGGGTAGACACACCGGGAGGGGTCAAACAAATGATTAATGACCTAGGTAGGCTTGAGAAATGGTCAAGAACGTGGCAACTACAGTTTAATGCTAAAAAATGCAAAATCATGCACTTGGGTCTCAAAAACCCAAAGGCTAAGTATAGTATCAAGGGTACTATAATGGAAACTACTGAGGAGGAAAGAGATTTAGGAGTCACTATTTCAAGTGACTTGAAGGCAGGAAAGCAATGCAACAAAGCAATGAGAAAGGCAAGTCAGATGCTTGGTTGCATAGGGAGAAGAATCAGTAGCAGGAAAAAAGAAGTGATAATGCCACTGTATAGGTCATTGGTACGGCCCCATCTGGAATACTGTGTCCAGTTCTGGAGACCCTATCTCCAGAAGGATATAAATACATTAGAGAGTGTACAAAGAAGGGCAACTAAAATGGTGCATGGCCTACATCACAAAACTTACCCGGAAAGGCTAAAAGATCTTAATATGTATAATTTGGAGGAGAGAAGGGAAAGGGGAGACATGATAGAAACTTTCAAAAATATAAAGGGTCTTAACAAAGTTCAGGAGGGAAACATTCTTCAAAGGAAAAGAAGTATTAGAACTCGAGGGCATACATTGAGACTGGAGGGGGGGAGGTTCAGGGGAAATTTAAGGAAAAATTACTTCACAGAAAGGGTAGTGGATAAGTGGAATAGCCTCCCATCAGAGGTGGTAGAGGCTAAGACTGTAGGGCAATTTAAACATGCTTGGGACAGGCATATGAATATTTTTACAAAGAATCAAGGTTAAAAAAGGGTTGAGATTGCCTAAAGGATAAAATAAAAAAGGGGCAGACTAGATGGGCCAAGTGGTTCTTATCTGCCGTCAAATTCTATGTTTCTATGTTTCTATGATGAGTACATCCTCAGTTGGATGTTGCACTGTGTTTGTTGTTATTATTATTATTGTAATTGATTTTGTTAAAGTTCAACTTCAATACTAATTACACAGAAAATATATTGAGAAAAGTCTCTCTGCTAAGTAAACACCCTTGGAGGCTCCGTAGCCAAGTGGTTAGGCTTCCCACCCTCAGTGCAGATGGTGATTGCAGGGTCATTGGTTCAAATCCTGGGTACAACTTGTGTATAGTATTTGTCATTTTCCACCTGATAGTGTTAACAGTCTCAGGACATAATTGGCCATGTGGTGCCTCAGTGAGTACCTTGGAAATTCTTCTATATGGCTTAGAGTACATGGGCTTGTGGATGATGGTTGTATCCTCAGTTGGATGTTGCACTGTTTGATATTATTATTATTGTAATTGATTTTGTTAAAGTTCAACATCAATACTAAATACATAGAATATATATTGAGAAAAGTCTCTCTGCTAAGCAAAAACCTTAGGAGGCTCCGTAGCCAAGTGGTTAGGCTTCCCACCTTCAGTGCAGATGGTGATTGCAGGATCATTGGCTCAAATCCTGGGTTCAGCCAGTGTTTATAGTATTTGTAATTTTCCACCTGATATTGATAACAGTCTCAGTACATAATTGGCCATGTGGTGCTTCAGTGAGTATCTTGGAAATTCTTCCATATGGTTTAGAGCAGTGGTTCTCAAACTCGGTCCTCAGGACCCCACACAGTTCATGTTTTCCAGATTACCTAGCAGGTGCACAGGTGTAGTCATTACTCACTGACCCATTTTAAAAGATGCAGAGGTGGAGCTAATTATGTATTAGTGATAGTGAGAGGAGACCTTGAAAACATGCACTGTGTGGGATCCTGAGGACCGAGTTTGAGAACCTGTTGCTTAGAGTACACAGGCTTATGGATGATGGTTGGATCCTCAGTTGGATGTTGCACTGTGTTTGTTATTATTATTATTATTATTATTATTGTAATTGACTTTGTTAAAGTTCAACATCAATACTAAATACACAGAATATGTATTGAGAAAAGTCTCTCTATGTAATTAGCCTTGTGAGGCTCCGTAGCCAAGTGTTTAGTCTTCCAGCCAACAGTGAAGATGGTGATTGCAGGGTCACTGTTTCGAATCCTTGGTTTGACTGGTGTTTATAGTATTTGTCAATTTCCACCTGATAGTGTTTACAGTCTCAGTACAT
Organism: Pseudophryne corroboree; assembly: GCF_028390025.1. Taxonomy (NCBI): domain Eukaryota; kingdom Metazoa; phylum Chordata; class Amphibia; order Anura; family Myobatrachidae; genus Pseudophryne; species Pseudophryne corroboree. Next base: position 68,091,316 of record NC_086453.1, read on the forward strand.
AATTGGCCATGTGGTGCCTCAGTGAGTACCTTGGAAATGCTTCCATATGGCTTAGAGTACATGGGCTTGTGGATGATGGTTGTATCCTCAGTTGGATGTTGCACTGTTTGATATTATTATTATTGTAATTGATTTTGTTAAAGTTCAACATCAATACTAAATACACAGAATATATATTGAGAAAAGTCTCTCTGCTAAGCAAAAACCTTAGGAGGCTCCGTAGCCAAGTGGTTAGGCTTCACTCCCTCAGTGCAGATGGTGATTGCAGGGTCATTGGTTCAAATCCTGGGTTCGACTTGTGTATAGTATTTGTCATTTTCCACCTGATAGTGTTAACAGTCTCAGGACTTAATTGGCCATGTGGTGCCTCAGTGAGTACCTTGGAAATTCTTCTATATGGCTTAGAGTACATGGGCTTGTGGATGATGGTTGTATCCTCAGTTGGATGTTGCACTGTTTGATATTATTATTATTGTAATTGATTTTGTTAAAGTTCAACATCAATACTAAATACACAGAATATATATTGAGAAAAGTCTCTCTGCTAAGCAAAAACCTTAGGAGGCTCCGTAGCCAAGTGGTTAGGCTTCACTCCCTCAGTGCAGATGGTGATTGCAGGGTCATTGGTTCAAATCCTGGGTTCGACTTGTGTATAGTATTTGTCATTTTCCACCTGATAGTGTTAACAGTCTCAGGACATAATTGGCCATGTGGTGCCTCAGTGAGTACCTTGGAAATTCTTCTATATGGCTTAGAGTACATGGGCTTGTGGATGATGGTTGTATCCTCAGTTGGATGTTGCACTGTTTGATATTATTATTATTGTAATTGATTTTGTTAAAGTTCAACATCAATACTAAGTACACAGAATATATATTGAGAAAAGTCTCTCTGCTAAGCAAAAACCTTAGGAGGCTCCGTAGCCAAGTGGTTAGGCTTCCCACCTTCAGTGCGAGATGGTGATTGCAGGGTCATTGGTTCAAATCCTTGGTACAACTTGTGTATAGTATTTGTCATTTTCCACCTGATAGTGTTAACAGTCTCAGGACATAATTTGCCATGTGGTGCCTCAGTGAGTACCTTGGAAATTCTTCTATATGGCTTAGAGTACATGGGCTTGTGGATGATGGTTGTATCCTCAGTTGGATGTTGCACTGTTTGATATTATTATTATTGTAATTGATTTTGTTAAAGTTCAACATCAATACTAAATACACAGAATATATATTGAGAAAAGTCTCTCTGCTAAGCAAAAACCTTAGGAGGCTCCATAGCCCAGTGGTTAGGCAATCCGCCTACAGTGCAGATGGTGATTGCAGGGTCACAGGTTCGAATGCCAGGTTCAACTGGTGTTTGTAGTATTTGTCATTTTCCACCTGATAGTGCTAACAGTCTCAATACATAAATGGCCATGTGGTTACCCAGTGAGTACCTTAGAAATGCTTCCATATGGCTTAGAGTAAATGGGCATGTGGATGATGGTTGTATACTTAGTTGCATGTTGCACTGTGTTTATTATTATTATTGTAATTGATTTTGATAAAGTTCAACATCAATACTAAATAAACAGAATATACTTTGAGAAAAGTCTCTCTGCTTAGCATAATCTTTGGGAGCCTCCATAGCCCAGTGGTTAGGCAACCCGCCTACAGTGCTGATGGTGATTGCAGGGTCACAGGTTCGAATCCCAGGTTCAACTTGTGTTTGTAGTATTTGTCATTTTCCACCTGATAGTGCTAACAGTCTCAATACATAAATGGCCATGTGGTTACCCAGTGAGTATCTTAGAAATGCTTCCATATGGCTTAGAGCAAATGGGCATGTGGATGATGGTTGTATACTTAGTTGCATGTTGCACTGTGTTTATTATTATTAATGTAATTGATTTTGGTAAAGTTCAACATCAATACTAAATACACAGAATATACTTTGAGAAAAGTCTCTCTGCTTAGCATAATCTTCGGGAGGCTCCATAGCCCAGTGGTTAGGCAACCCACCTACAGTGCAGATGGTGATTGCAGGGTCACAGGTTCGAATCCCAGGTTCAACTGGTGTTTGTAGTATTTGTCATTTTCCACCTGATAGTGCTAACAGTCTCAATACATAAATGGCCATGTGGTTCCCCAGTGAGTACCTTGGAAATGCTTCCATACGGCTTAGAATAAATGTGCGTGTGGATGATGGTTGGATGTTGCACTGTGTTTATTATTATTATTTTAATTGATTTTGTTAAAGTTCTACATCAATACTAAATACACAGAATATACTTTGAGAAAAGTCTCTCTGCTTAGCATAATCTTTGGGAGCCTCCATAGCCCAGTGGTTAGGCAACCCGCCTACAGTGCAGATGGTGATTGCAGGGTCACAGGTTCGAATCCCAGGTTCAACTGGTGTTTGTAGTATTTGTCATTTTCCACCTGATAGTGCTAACAGTCTCAATACATAAATGGCCATGTGGTTACCCAGTGAGTATCTTAGAAATGCTTCCATATGGCTTAGAGCAAATGGGCATGTGGATGATGGTTGTATACTTAGTTGCATGTTGCACTGTGTTTATTATTATTAATGTAATTGATTTTGATAAAGTTCAACATCAATACTAAATACACAGAATATACTTTGAGAAAAGTCTCTCTGCTTAGAATAATCTTCGGGAGGCTCCATATCCCAGTGGTTAGGCAACCCGCCTACAGTGCAGATGGTGATTGCAGGGTCACAGGTTCGAATCCCAGGTTCAACTGGTGTTTGTAGTATTTGTCATTTTCCACCTGATAGTGCTAACAGTCTCAATACATAAATGGCCATGTGGTTCCCCAGTGAGTACCTTGGAAATGCTTCCATACGGCTTAGAATAAATGTGCGTGTGGATGATGGTTGGATGTTGCACTGTGTTTATTATTATTATTTTAATTGATTTTGTTAAAGTTCTACATCAATACTAAATACACAGAATATACTTTGAGAAAAGTCTCTCTGCTTAGCATAATCTTTGGGAGCCTCCATAGCCCAGTGGTTAGGCAACCCGCCTACAGTGCTGATGGTGATTGCAGGGTCACAGGTTCGAATCCCAAGTTCAACTGGTGTTTGTAGTATTTATCATTTTCCACCTGATAGTGCTAACAGTCTCAATACATAAATGGCCATGTGGTTACCCAGTGAGTACCTTAGAAATGCTTCCATATGGCTTAGAGTAAATGGGCGTGTGGATGATGGTTGGATGTTGCACTGTGTTTATTATTATTATTTTAATTGATTTTGTTAAAGTTCTACATCAATACTAAATACACAGAATATACTTTGAGAAAAGTCTCTCTGCTTAGCATAATCTTCGGGAGCCTCCATAGCCCAGTGGTTAGGCAACCCGCCTACAGTGCAGATGGTGATTGAAGGGTCACAGGTTCGAATTCCAGGTTCAACTGGTGTTTATAGTATTTGTCATTTTCCACCTGATAGTGCTAACAGTCTCAATACATAAATGGCCATGTGGTTCCCCAGTGAGTACCTTGGAAATGCTTCCATACGGCTTAGAATAAATGTGCGTGTGGATGATGGTTGGATGTTGCACTGTGTTTATTATTATTATTTTAATTGATTTTGTTAAAGTTCTACATCAATACTAAATACACAGAATATACTTTGAGAAAAGTCTCTCTGCTTAGCATAATCTTTGGGAGCCTCCATAGCCCAGTGGTTAGGCAACCCGCCTACAGTGCAGATGGTGATTGCAGGGTCACAGGTTCGAATCCCAGGTTCAACTGGTGTTTGTAGTATTTGTCATTTTCCACCTGATAGTGCTAACAGTCTCAATACATAAATGGCCATGTGGTTACCCAGTGAGTATCTTAGAAATGCTTCCATATGGCTTAGAGCAAATGGGCATGTGGATGATGGTTGTATACTTAGTTGCATGTTGCACTGTGTTTATTATTATTATTGTAATTGATTTTGATAAAGTTCAACATCAATACTAAATACACAGAATATACTTTGAGAAAAGTCTCTCTGCTTAGCATAATCTTCGGGAGGCTCCATATCCCAGTGGTTAGGCAACCCGCCTACAGTGCAGATGGTGATTGCAGGGTCACAGGTTCGAATCCCAGGTTCAACTGGTGTTTGTAGTATTTGTCATTTTCCACCTGATAGTGCTAACAGTCTCAATACATAAATGGCCATGTGGTTCCCCAGTGAGTACCTTGGAAATGCTTCCATACGGCTTAGAATAAATGTGCGTGTGGATGATGGTTGGATGTTGCACTGTGTTTATTATTATTATTTTAATTGATTTTGTTAAAGTTCTACATCAATACTAAATACACAGAATATACTTTGAGAAAAGTCTCTCTGCTTAGCATAATCTTTGGGAGCCTCCATAGCCCAGTGGTTAGGCAACCCGCCTACAGTGCTGATGGTGATTGCAGGGTCACAGGTTCGAATCCCAAGTTCAACTGGTGTTTGTAGTATTTATCATTTTCCACCTGATAGTGCTAACAGTCTCAATACATAAATGGCCATGTGGTTACCCAGTGAGTACCTTAGAAATGCTTCCATATGGCTTAGAGTAAATGGGCATGTGGATGATGGTTGTATACTTAGTTGCATGTTGCACTGTTTATTATTATTATTGTAATTGATTTTGATAAAGTTCAACATCAATACTAAATACACAGAATATACTTTGAGAAAAGTCTCTCTGCTTAGCATAATCTTTGGGAGCCTCCATAGCCCAGTGGTTAGGCAACCCGCCTACAGTGCTGATGGTGATTGCAGGGTCACAGGTTCGAATCCCAGGTTCAACTGGTGTTTGTAGTGTTTGTCATTTTCCACCTGATAGTGCTAACAGTCTCAATACATAAATGGCCATGTGAGTACCTTGGAAATGCTTCCATACGGCTTAGAATAAATGTGCGTGTGGATGATGGTTGGATGTTGCACTGTGTTTATTATTATTATTTTAATTGATTTTGTTAAAGTTCTCCATCAATACTAAATACACAGAATATACTTTGAGAAAAGTCTCTCTGCTTAGCAGAATCTTTGGGAGCCTCCATAGCCCAGTGGTTAGGCAACCCGCCTACAGTGCAGATGGTGATTGCAGGGTCACAGGTTCGAATTCCAGGTTCAACTGGTGTTTGTAGTATTTGTCATTTTCCACCTGATAGTGCTAACAGTCTCAATACATAAATGGCCATGTGGTTACCCAGTGAGTACCTTAGAAATGCTTCCATATGGCTTAGAGTAAATGGGCATGTGGATGATGGTTGTATACTTAGTTGCATGTTGCACTGTTTATTATTATTATTGTAATTGATTTTGATAAAGTTCAACATCAATACTAAATACACAGAATATACTTTGAGAAAAGTCTCTCTGCTTAGCATAATCTTTGGAAGGCTCCATAGCCCAGTGGTTAGGCAACCCGCCTACAGTGCAGATGGTGATTGCAGGGTCACAGGTTCGAATCCCAGGTTCAACTGGTGTTTGTAGTATTTGTCATTTTCCACCTGATAGTGCTAACAGTCTCAATACATAAATGGCCATGTGGTTACCCAGTGAGTACCTTAGAAATGCTTCCATATGGCTTAGAGTAAATTGGCATGTGGATGATGGTTGTATACTTAGTTGCATGTTGCACTGTTTCTTATTATTATTGTAATTGATTTTGATAAAGTTCAACATCAATACTAAATACACAGAATATACTTTGAGAAAAGTCTCTCTGCTTAGCATACTCTTCGGGAGGCTCCATAGCCCAGTGGTTAGGCAACCCGCCTATAGTGCAGATGGTGATTGCAGGGTCACAGGTTCGAATCCCAGGTTCAACTGGTGTTTGTAGTATTTGTCATTTTCCACCTGATAGTGCTAACAGTCTCAATACATAAATGGCCATGTGGTTCCCCAGTGAGTACCTTAGAAATGCTTCCATACGGCTTAGAATAAATGTGCGTGTGGATGATGGTTGGATGTTGCACTGTGTTTATTATTATTATTTTAATTGATTTTGTTAAAGTTCTACATCAATACTAAATACACAGAATATACTTTGAGAAAAGTCTCTCTGCTTAGCATAATCTTCGGGAGCCTCCATAGCCCAGTGGTTAGGCAACCCGCCTACAGTGCAGATGGTGATTGAAGGGTCACAGGTTCGAATTCCAGGTTCAACTGGTGTTTATAGTATTTGTCATTTTCCACCTGATAGTGCTAACAGTCTCAATACATAAATGGCCATGTGGTTCCCCAGTGAGTACCTTGGAAATGCTTCCATACGGCTTAGAATAAATGTGCGTGTGGATGATGGTTGGATGTTGCACTGTGTTTATTATTATTATTTTAATTGATTTTGTTAAAGTTCTACATCAATACTAAATACACAGAATATACTTTGAGAAAAGTCTCTCTGCTTAGCATAATCTTTGGGAGCCTCCATAGCCCAGTGGTTAGGCAACCCGCCTACAGTGCAGATGGTGATTGCAGGGTCACAGGTTCGAATCCCAGGTTCAACTGGTGTTTGTAGTATTTGTCATTTTCCACCTGATAGTGCTAACAGTCTCAATACATAAATGGCCATGTGGTTACCCAGTGAGTATCTTAGAAATGCTTCCATATGGCTTAGAGCAAATGGGCATGTGGATGATGGTTGTATACTTAGTTGCATGTTGCACTGTGTTTATTATTATTATTGTAATTGATTTTGATAAAGTTCAACATCAATACTAAATACACAGAATATACTTTGAGAAAAGTCTCTCTGCTTAGCATAATCTTCGGGAGGCTCCATAGCCCAGTGGTTAGGCAACCCGCCTACAGTGCAGATGGTGATTGCAGGGTCACAGGTTCTGAATCCCAGGTTCAACTGGTGTTTGTAGTATTTGTCATTTTCCACCTGATAGTGCTAACAGTCTCAATACATAAATGGCCATGTGGTTCCCCAGTGAGTACCTTGGAAATGCTTCCATACGGCTTAGAATAAATGTGCGTGTGGATGATGGTTGGATGTTGCACTGTGTTTATTATTATTATTTTAATTGATTTTGTTAAAGTTCTACATCAATACTAAATACACAGAATATACTTTGAGAAAAGTCTCTCTGCATAGCATAATCTTTTGGAGCCTCCATAGCCCAGTGGTTAGGCAACCCGACTACAGTGCTGATCGTGATTGCAGGGTCACAGGTTCGAATCCCAGGTTCAACTGGTGTTTGTAGTATTTGTCATTTTCCACCTGATAGTGCTAACAGTCTCAATACATAAATGGCCATGTGGTTACCCAGTGAGTACCTTAGAAATGCTTCCATATGGCTTAGAGCAAATGGGCATGTGGATGATGGTTGTATACTTAGTTGCATGCTGCACTGTGTTTATTATTATTATTGTAATTTATTTTGATAAAGTTCAACATCAATACTAAATACACAGAATATACTTTGAGAAAAGTCTCTCTGCTTAGCATAATCTTCGGGAGGCTCCATAGCCCAGTGGTTAGGCAACCCGCCTATAGTGCAGATGGTGATTGCAGGGTCACAGGTTCTGAATCCCAGGTTCAACTGGTGTTTGTAGTATTTGTCATTTTCCACCTGATAGTGCTAACAGTCTCAATACATAAATGGCCATGTGGTTCCCCAGTGAGTACCTTGGAAATGCTTCCATACGGCTTAGAATAAATGTGCGTGTGGATGATGGTTGGATGTTGCACTGTGTTTATTATTATTATTTTAATTGATTTTGTTAAAGTTCTACATCAATACTAAATACACAGAATATACTTTGAGAAAAGTCTCTCTGCTTAGCATAATCTTTGGGAGCCTCCATAGCCCAGTGGTTAGGCAACCCGCCTACAGTGCAGATGGTGATTGCAGGGTCACAGGTTCGAATCCCAGGTTCAACTGGTGTTTGTAGTATTTGTCATTTTCCACCTGATAGTGCTAACAGTCTCAATACATAAATGGCCATGTGGTTACCCAGTGAGTATCTTAGAAATGCTTCCATATGGCTTAGAGCAAATGGGCATGTGGATGATGGTTGTATACTTAGTTGCATGTTGCACTGTGTTTATTATTATTATTGTAATTGATTTTGATAAAGTTCAACATCAATACTAAATACACAGAATATACTTTGAGAAAAGTCTCTCTGCTTAGCATAATCTTCGGGAGGCTCCATAGCCCAGTGGTTAGGCAACCCGCCTACAGTGCAGATGGTGATTGCAGGGTCACAGGTTCTGAATCCCAGGTTCAACTGGTGTTTGTAGTATTTGTCATTTTCCACCTGATAGTGCTAACAGTCTCAATACATAAATGGCCATGTGGTTCCCCAGTGAGTACCTTGGAAATGCTTCCATACGGCTTAGAATAAATGTGCGTGTGGATGATGGTTGGATGTTGCACTGTGTTTATTATTATTATTTTAATTGATTTTGTTAAAGTTCTACATCAATACTAAATACACAGAATATACTTTGAGAAAAGTCTCTCTGCATAGCATAATCTTTTGGAGCCTCCATAGCCCAGTGGTTAGGCAACCCGACTACAGTGCTGATCGTGATTGCAGGGTCACAGGTTCGAATCCCAGGTTCAACTGGTGTTTGTAGTATTTGTCATTTTCCACCTGATAGTGCTAACAGTCTCAATACATAAATGGCCATGTGGTTACCCAGTGAGTACCTTAGAAATGCTTCCATATGGCTTAGAGCAAATGGGCATGTGGATGATGGTTGTATACTTAGTTGCATGCTGCACTGTGTTTATTATTATTATTGTAATTTATTTTGATAAAGTTCAACATCAATACTAAATACACAGAATATACTTTGAGAAAAGTCTCTCTGCTTAGCATAATCTTCGGGAGGCTCCATAGCCCAGTGGTTAGGCAACCCGCCTATAGTGCAGATGGTGATTGCAGGGTCACAGGTTCTGAATCCCAGGTTCAACTGGTGTTTGTAGTATTTGTCATTTTCCACCTGATAGTGCTAACAGTCTCAATACATAAATGGCCATGTGGTTCCCCAGTGAGTACCTTGGAAATGCTTCCATACGGCTTAGAATAAATGTGCGTGTGGATGATGGTTGGATGTTGCACTGTGTTTATTATTATTATTTTAATTGATTTTGTTAAAGTTCTACATCAATACTAAATACACAGAATATACTTTGAGAAAAGTCTCTCTGCTTAGCATAATCTTTGGGAGCCTCCATAGCCCAGTGGTTAGGCAACCCGCCTACAGTGCAGATGGTGATTGCAGGGTCACAGGTTCGAATCCCAGGTTCAACTGGTGTTTGTAGTATTTGTCATTTTCCACCTGATAGTGCTAACAGTCTCAATACATAAATGGCCATGTGGTTACCCAGTGAGTATCTTAGAAATGCTTCCATATGGCTTAGAGCAAATGGGCATGTGGATGATGGTTGTATACTTAGTTGCATGTTGCACTGTGTTTATTATTATTAATGTAATTGATTTTGATAAAGTTCAACATCAATACTAAATACACAGAATATACTTTGAGAAAAGTCTCTCTGCTTAGCATAATCTTCGGGAGGCTCCATAGCCCAGTGGTTAGGCAACCCGCCTACAGTGCAGATGGTGATTGCAGGGTCACAGGTTCTGAATTCCAGGTTCAACTGGTGTTTGTAGTATTTGTCATTTTCCACCTGATAGTGCTAACAGTCTCAATACATAAATGGCCATGTGGTTCCCCAGTGAGTACCTTGGAAATGCTTCCATACGGCTTAGAATAAATGTGCGTGTGGATGATGGTTGGATGTTGCACTGTGTTTATTATTATTATTTTAATTGATTTTGTTAAAGTTCTACATCAATACTAAATACACAGAATATACTTTGAGAAAAGTCTCTCTGCTTAGCATAATCTTTGGGAGCCTCCATAGCCCAGTGGTTAGGCAACCCGCCTACAGTGCAGATGGTGATTGCAGGGTCACAGGTTCGAATCCCAGGTTCAACTGGTGTTTGTAGTATTTGTCATTTTCCACCTGATAGTGCTAACAGTCTCAATACATAAATGGCCATGTGGTTACCCAGTGAGTATCTTAGAAATGCTTCCATATGGCTTAGAGCAAATGGGCATGTGGATGATGGTTGTATACTTAGTTGCATGTTGCACTGTGTTTATTATTATTAATGTAATTGATTTTGATAAAGTTCAACATCAATACTAAATACACAGAATATACTTTGAGAAAAGTCTCTCTGCTTAGCATAATCTTCGGGAGGCTCCATAGCCCAGTGGTTAGGCAACCCACCTACAGTGCAGATGGTAATTGCAGGGTCACAGGTTCGAATCCCAGGTTCAACTGGTGTTTGTAGTATTTGTCATTTTCCACCTGATAGTGCTAACAGTCTCAATACATAAATGGCCATGTGGTTCCCCAGTGAGTACCTTGGAAATGCTTCCATACGGCTTAGAATAAATGTGCGTGTGGATGATGGTTGGATGTTGCACTGTGTTTATTATTATTATTTTAATTGATTTTGTTAAAGTTCTACATCAATACTAAATACACAGAATATACTTTGAGAAAAGTCTCTCTGCTTAGCATAATCTTTGGGAGCCTCCATAGCCCAGTGGTTAGGCAACCCACCTACAGTGCAGATGGTGATTGCAGGGTCACAGGTTCGAATCCCAGGTTCAACTGGTGTTTGTAGTATTTGTCATTTTTCACCTGATAGTGCTAACAGTCTCAATACATAAATGGCCATGTGGTTACCCAGTGAGTATCTTAGAAATGCTTCCATATGGCTTAGAGCAAATGGGCATGTGGATGATGGTTGTATACTTAGTTGCATGTTGCACTGTGTTTATTATTATTAATGTAATTGATTTTGATAAAGTTCAACATCAATACTAAATACACAGAATATACTTTGAGAAAAGTCTCTCTGCTTAGCATAATCTTCGGGAGGCTCCATAGCCCAGTGGTTAGGCAACCCGCCTACAGTGCAGATGGTGATTGCAGGGTCACAGGTTCGAATCCCAGGTTCAACTGTTGTTTGTAGTATTTGTCATTTTCCACCTGATAGTGCTAACAGTCTCAATACATAAATGGCCATGTGGTTCCCCAGTGAGTACCTTGGAAATGCTTCCATACGGCTTAGAATAAATGTGCGTGTGGATGATGGTTGGATGTTGCACTGTGTTTATTATTATTATTTTAATTGATTTTGTTAAAGTTCTACATCAATACTAAATACACAGAATATACTTTGAGAAAAGTCTCTCTGCTTAGCATAATCTTTGGGAGCCTCCATAGCCCAGTGGTTAGGCAACCCACCTACAGTGCAAATGGTGATTGCAGAGTCACAGGTTCGAATCACAGGTTCAACTGGTGTTTGTAGTATTTGTCATTTTCCACCTGATAGTGCTAACAGTCTCAATACATAAATGGCCATGTGGTTACCCAGTGAGTATCTTAGAAATGCTTCCATATGGCTTAGAGCAAATGGGCATGTGGATGATGGTTGTATACTTAGTTGCATGTTGCACTGTGTTTATTATTATTAATGTAATTGATTTTGATAAAGTTCAACATCAATACTAAATACACAGAATATACTTTGAGAAAAGTCTCTCTGCTTAGCATAATCTTCGGGAGGCTCCATAGCCCAGTGGTTAGGCAACCCGCCTACAGTGCAGATGGTGATTGCAGGGTCACAGGTTCGAATCCCAGGTTCAACTGGTGTTTGTAGTATTTGTCATTTTCCACCTGATAGTGCTAACAGTCTCAATACATAAATGGCCATGTGGTTCCCCAGTGAGTACCTTGGAAATGCTTCCATACGGCTTAGAATAAATGTGCGTGTGGATGATGGTTGGATGTTGCACTGTGTTTATTATTATTATTTTAATTGATTTTGTTAAAGTTCTACATCAATACTAAATACACAGAATATACTTTGAGAAAAGTCTCTCTGCTTAGCATAATCTTTGGGAGCCTCCATAGCCCAGTGGTTAGGCAACCCGCCTACAGTGCAGATGGTGATTGCAGGGTCACAGGTTCGAATCCCAGGTTCAACTGGTGTTTGTAGTATTTGTCATTTTCCACCTGATAGTGCTAACAGTCTCAATACATAAATGGCCATGTGGTTACCCAGTGAGTATCTTAGAAATGCTTCCATATGGCTTAGAGCAAATGGGCATGTGGATGATGGTTGTATACTTAGTTGCATGTTGCACTGTGTTTATTATTAGTAATGTAATTGATTTTGATAAAGTTCAACATCAATACTAAATACACAGAATATACTTTGAGAAAAGTCTCTCTGCTTAGCATAATCTTTGGGAGGCTCCATAGCCCAGTGGTTAGGCAACCCGCCTACAGTGCAGATGGTGATTGCAGGGTCACAGGTTCGAATCCCAGGTTCAACTGGTGTTTGTAGTATTTGTCATTTTCCACCTGATAGTGCTAACAGTCTCAATACATAAATGGCCATGTGGTTCCCCAGTGAGTACCTTGGAAATGCTTCCATACGGCTTAGAATAAATGTGCGTGTGGATGATGGTTGGATGTTGCACTGTGTTTATTATTATTATTTTAATTGATTTTGTTAAAGTTCTACATCAATACTAAATACACAGAATATACTTTGAGAAAAGTCTCTCTGCTTAGCATAATCTTTGGGAGCCTCCATAGCCCAGTGGTTAGGCAACCCGCCTACAGTGCAGATGGTGATTGCAGGGTCACAGGTTCGAATCCCAGGTTCAACTGGTGTTTGTAGTATTTGTCATTTTCCACCTGATAGTGCTAACAGTCTCAATACATAAATGGCCATGTGGTTACCCAGTGAGTATCTTAGAAATGCTTCCATATGGCTTAGAGCAAATGGGCATGTGGATGATGGTTGTATACTTAGTTGCATGTTGCACTGTGTTTATTATTATTAATGTAAATGATTTTGATAAAGTTCAACATCAATACTAAATACACAGAATATACTTTGAGAAAAGTCTCTCTGCTTAGCATAATCTTCGGGAGGCTCCATAGCCCAGTGGTTAGGCAACCCGCCTACAGTGCAGATGGTGATTGCAGGGTCACAGGTTCGAATCCCAGGTTCAACTGTTGTTTGTAGTATTTGTCATTTTCCACCTGATAGTGCTAACAGTCTCAATACATAAATGGCCATGTGGTTCCCCAGTGAGTACCTTGGAAATGCTTCCATACGGCTTAGAATAAATGTGCGTGTGGATGATGGTTGGATGTTGCACTGTGTTTATTATTATTATTTTAATTGATTTTGTTAAAGTTCTACATCAATACTAAATACACAGAATATACATTGAGAAAAGTCTCTCTGCTTAGCATAATCTTTGGGAGCCTCCATAGCCCAGTGGTTAGGCAACCCACCTACAGTGCAAATGGTGATTGCAGGGTCACAGGTTCGAATCACAGGTTCAACTGGTGTTTGTAGTATTTGTCATTTTCCACCTGATAGTGCTAACAGTCTCAATACATAAATGGCCATGTGGTTACCCAGTGAGTATCTTAGAAATGCTTCCATATGGCTTAGAGCAAATGGGCATGTGGATGATGGTTGTATACTTAGTTGCATGTTGCACTGTGTTTATTATTATTAATGTAATTGATTTTGATAAAGTTCAACATCAATACTAAATACACAGAATATACTTTGAGAAAAGTTTCTCTGCTTAGCATAATCTTCGGGAGGCTCAATAGCCCAGTGGTTAGGCAACCCGCCTACAGTGCAGATGGTGATTGCAGGGTCACAGGTTCGAATCCCAGGTTCAACTGGTGTTTGTAGTATTTGTCATTTTCCACCTGATAGTGCTAACAGTCTCAATACATAAATGGCCATGTGGTTCCCCAGTGAGTACCTTGGAAATGCTTCCATACGGCTTAGAATAAATGTGCGTGTGGATGATGGTTGGATGTTGCACTGTGTTTATTATTATTATTTTAATTGATTTTGTTAAAGTTCTACATCAATACTAAATACACAGAATATACTTTGAGAAAAGTCTCTCTGCTTAGCATAATCTTTGGGAGCCTCCATAGCCCAGTGGTTAGGCAACCCGCCTACAGTGCAGATGGTGATTGCAGGGTCACAGGTTCGAATCCCAGGTTCAACTGGTGTTTGTAGTATTTGTCATTTTCCACCTGATAGTGCTAACAGTCTCAATACATAAATGGCCATGTGGTTACCCAGTGAGTATCTTAGAAATGCTTCCATATGGCTTAGAGCAAATGGGCATGTGGATGATGGTTGTATACTTAGTTGCATGTTGCACTGTGTTTATTATTAGTAATGTAATTGATTTTGATAAAGTTCAACATCAATACTAAATACACAGAATATACTTTGAGAAAAGTCTCTCTGCTTAGCATAATCTTTGGGAGGCTCCATAGCCCAGTGGTTAGGCAACCCGCCTACAGTGCAGATGGTGATTGCAGGGTCACAGGTTCGAATCCCAGGTTCAACTGGTGTTTGTAGTATTTGTCATTTTCCACCTGATAGTGCTAACAGTCTCAATACATAAATGGCCATGTGGTTCCCCAGTGAGTACCTTGGAAATGCTTCCATACGGCTTAGAATAAATGTGCGTGTGGATGATGGTTGGATGTTGCACTGTGTTTATTATTATTATTTTAATTGATTTTGTTAAAGTTCTACATCAATACTAAATACACAGAATATACTTTGAGAAAAGTCTCTCTGCTTAGCATAATCTTTGGGAGCCTCCATAGCCCAGTGGTTAGGCAACCCGCCTACAGTGCAGATGGTGATTGCAGGGTCACAGGTTCGAATCCCAGGTTCAACTGGTGTTTGTAGTATTTGTCATTTTCCACCTGATAGTGCTAACAGTCTCAATACATAAATGGCCATGTGGTTACCCAGTGAGTATCTTAGAAATGCTTCCATATGGCTTAGAGCAAATGGGCATGTGGATGATGGTTGTATACTTAGTTGCATGTTGCACTGTGTTTATTATTATTAATGTAAATGATTTTGATAAAGTTCAACATCAATACTAAATACACAGAATATACTTTGAGAAAAGTCTCTCTGCTTAGCATAATCTTCGGGAGGCTCCATAGCCCAGTGGTTAGGCAACCCGCCTACAGTGCAGATGGTGATTGCAGGGTCACAGGTTCGAATCCCAGGTTCAACTGGTGTTTGTAGTATTTGTCATTTTCCACCTGATAGTGCTAACAGTCTCAATACATAAATGGCCATGTGGTTCCCCAGTGAGTACCTTGGAAATGCTTCCATACGGCTTAGAATAAATGTGCGTGTGGATGATGGTTGGATGTTGCACTGTGTTTATTATTATTATTTTAATTGATTTTGTTAAAGTTCTACATCAATACTAAATACACAGAATATACTTTGAGAAAAGTCTCTCTGCTTAGCATAATCTTTGGGAGCCTCCATAGCCCAGTGGTTAGGCAACCCGCCTACAGTGCAGATGGTGATTGCAGGGTCACAGGTTCGAATCCCAGGTTCAACTGGTGTTTGTAGTATTTGTCATTTTCTACCTGATAGTGCTAACAGTCTCAATACATAAATGGCCATGTGGTTACCCAGTGAGTATCTTAGAAATGCTTCCATATGGCTTAGAGCAAATGGGCATGTGGATGATGGTTGTATACTTAGTTGCATGTTGCACTGTGTTTATTATTATTAATGTAATTGATTTTGATAAAGTTCAACATCAATACTAAATACACAGAATATACTTTGAGAAAAGTCTCTCTGCTTAGCATAATCTTCGGGAGGCTCCATAGCCCAGTGGTTAGGCAACCCGCCTACAGTGCAGATGGTAATTGCAGGGTCACAGGTTCGAATCCCAGGTTCAACTGGTGTTTGTAGTATTTGTCATTTTCCACCTGATAGTGCTAACAGTCTCAATACATAAATGGCCATGTGGTTCCCCAGTGAGTACCTTGGAAATGCTTCCATACGGCTTAGAATAAATGTGCATGTGGATGATGGTTGGATGTTGCACTGTGTTTATTATTATTATTTTAATTGATTTTGTTAAAGTTCTACATCAATACTAAATACACAGAATATACTTTGAGAAAAGTCTCTCTGCTTAGCATAATCTTTGGGAGCCTCCATAGCCCAGTGGTTAGGCAACCCACCTACAGTGCAGATGGTGATTGCAGGGTCACAGGTTCGAATCCCAGGTTCAACTGGTGTTTGTAGTATTTGTCATTTTCCACCTGATAGTGCTAACAGTCTCAATACATAAATGGCCATGTGGTTACCCAGTGAGTATCTTAGAAATGCTTCCATATGGCTTAGAGCAAATGGGCATGTGGATGATGGTTGTATACTTAGTTGCATGTTGCACTGTGTTTATTATTATTAATGTAATTGATTTTGATAAAGTTCAACATCAATACTAAATACACAGAATATACTTTGAGAAAAGTCTCTCTGCTTAGCATAATCTTCGGGAGGCTCCATAGCCCAGTGGTTAGGCAACCCGCCTACAGTGCAGATGGTGATTGCAGGGTCACAGGTTCGAATCCCAGGTTCAACTGTTGTTTGTAGTATTTGTCATTTTCCACCTGATAGTGCTAACAGTCTCAATACATAAATGGCCATGTGGTTCCCCAGTGAGTACCTTGGAAATGCTTCCATACGGCTTAGAATAAATGTGCGTGTGGATGATGGTTGGATGTTGCACTGTGTTTATTATTATTTTAATTGATTTTGTTAAAGTTCTACATCAATACTAAATACACAGAATATACTTTGAGAAAAGTCTCTCTGCTTAGCATAATCTTTGGGAGCCTCCATAGCCCAGTGGTTAGGCAACCCACCTACAGTGCAAATGGTGATTGCAGGGTCACAGGTTCGAATCACAGGTTCAACTGGTGTTTGTAGTATTTGTCATTTTCCACCTGATAGTGCTAACAGTCTCAATACATAAATGGCCATGTGGTTACCCAGTGAGTATCTTAGAAATGCTTCCATATGGCTTAGAGCAAATGGGCATGTGGATGATGGTTGTATACTTAGTTGCATGTTGCACTGTGTTTATTATTATTAATGTAATTGATTTTGATAAAGTTCAACATCAATACTAAATACACAGAATATACTTTGAGAAAAGTTTCTCTGCTTAGCATAATCTTCGGGAGGCTCAATAGCCCAGTGGTTAGGCAACCCGCCTACAGTGCAGATGGTGATTGCAGGGTCACAGGTTCGAATCCCAGGTTCAAATCCCAGGTTCAACTGGTGTTTGTAGTATTTGTCATTTTCCACCTGATAGTGCTAACAGTCTCAATACATAAATGGCCATGTGGTTCCCCAGTGAGTACCTTGGAAATGCTTCCATACGGCTTAGAATAAATGTGCGTGTGGATGATGGTTGGATGTTGCACTGTGTTTATTATTATTATTTTAATTGATTTTGTTAAAGTTCTACATCAATACTAAATACACAGAATATACTTTGAGAAAAGTCTCTCTGCTTAGCATAATCTTTGGGAGCCTCCATAGCCCAGTGGTTAGGCAACCCGCCTACAGTGCAGATGGTGATTGCAGGGTCACAGGTTCGAATCCCAGGTTCAACTGGTGTTTGTAGTGTTTGTCATTTTCCACCTGATAGTGCTAACAGTCTCAATACATAAATGGCCATGTGGTTACCCAGTGAGTATCTTAGAAATGCTTCCATATGGCTTAGAGCAAATGGGCATGTGGATGATGGTTGTATACTTAGTTGCATGTTGCACTGTGTTTATTATTAGTAATGTAATTGATTTTGATAAAGTTCAACATCAATACTAAATACACAGAATATACTTTGAGAAAAGTCTCTCTGCTTAGCATAATCTTTGGGAGGCTCCATAGCCCAGTGGTTAGGCAACCCGCCTACAGTGCAGATGGTGATTGCAGGGTCACAGGTTCGAATCCCAGGTTCAACTGGTGTTTGTAGTATTTGTCATTTTCCACCTGATAGTGCTAACAGTCTCAATACATAAATGGCCATGTGGTTCCCCAGTGAGTACCTTGGAAATGCTTCCATACGGCTTAGAATAAATGTGCGTGTGGATGATGGTTGGATGTTGCACTGTGTTTATTATTATTATTTTAATTGATTTTGGTAAAGTTCTACATCAATACTAAATACACAGAATATACTTTGAGAAAAGTCTCTCTGCTTAGCATAATCTTTGGGAGCCTCCATAGCCCAGTGGTTAGGCAACCCGCCTACAGTGCAGATGGTGATTGCAGGGTCACAGGTTCGAATCCCAGGTTCAACTGGTGTTTGTAGTATTTGTCATTTTCCACCTGATAGTGCTAACAGTCTCAATACATAAATGGCCATGTGGTTCCCCAGTGAGTACCTTGGAAATGCTTCCATACGGCTTAGAATAAATGTGCGTGTGGATGATGGTTGGATGTTGCACTGTGTTTATTATTATTTTAATTGATTTTGTTAAAGTTCTACATCAATACTAAATACACAGAATATACTTTGAGAAAAGTCTCTCTGCTTAGCATAATCTTTGGGAGCCTCCATAGCCCAGTGGTTAGGCAACCCGCCTACAGTGCAGATGGTGATTGCAGGGTCACAGATTCGAATCCCAGGTTCAACTGGTGTTTGTAGTATTTGTCATTTTCCACCTGATAGTGCTAACAGTCTCAATACATAAATGGCCATGTGGTTACCCAGTGAGTATCTTAGAAATGCTTCCATATGGCTTAGAGCAAATGGGCATGTGGATGATGGTTGTATACTTAGTTGCATGTTGAACTGTGTTTATTATTATTAATGTAATTGATTTTGATAAAGTTCAACATCAATACTAAATACACAGAATATACTTTGAGAAAAGTCTCTCTGCTTAGCATAATCTTCGGGAGGCTACATAGCCCAGTGGTTAGGCAACCCGCCTACAGTGCAGATGGTGATTGCAGGGTCACAGGTTCGAATCCCAGGTTCAACTGGTGTTTGTAGTATTTGTCATTTTCCACCTGATAGTGCTAACAGTCTCAATACATAAATGGCCATGTGGTTACCCAGTGAGTATCTTAGAAATGCTTCCATATGGCTTAGAGCAAATGGGCATGTGGATGATGGTTGTATACTTAGTTGCATGTTGCACTGTGTTTATTATTATTAATGTAAATGATTTTGATAAAGTTCAACATCAATACTAAATACACAGAATATACTTTGAGAAAAGTCTCTCTGCTTAGCATAATCTTCGGGAGGCTCCATAGCCCAGTGGTTAGGCAACCCGCCTACAGTGCAGATGGTGATTGCAGGGTCACAGGTTCGAATCCCAGGTTCAACTGGTGTTTGTAGTATTTGTCATTTTCCACCTGATAGTGCTAACAGTCTCAATACATAAATGGCCATGTGGTTCCCCAGTGAGTACCTTGGAAATGCTTCCATACGGCTTAGAATAAATGTGCGTGTGGATGATGGTTGGATGTTGCACTGTGTTTATTATTATTATTTTAATTGATTTTGTTAAAGTTCTACATCAATACTAAATACACAGAATATACTTTGAGAAAAGTCTCTCTGCTTAGCATAATCTTTGGGAGCCTCCATAGCCCAGTGGTTAGGCAACCCGCCTACAGTGCAGATGGTGATTGCAGGGTCACAGGTTCGAATCCCAGGTTCAACTGGTGTTTGTAGTATTTGTCATTTTCCACCTGATAGTGCTAACAGTCTCAATACATAAATGGCCATGTGGTTACCCAGTGAGTATCTTAGAAATGCTTCCATATGGCTTAGAGCAAATGGGCATGTGGATGATGGTTGTATACTTAGTTGCATGTTGCACTGTGTTTATTATTATTAATGTAATTGATTTTGATAAAGTTCAACATCAATACTAAATACACAGAATATACTTTGAGAAAAGTCTCTCTGCTTAGCATAATCTTCGGGAGGCTCCATAGCCCAGTGGTTAGGCAACCCGCCTACAGTGCAGATGGTAATTGCAGGGTCACAGGTTCGAATCCCAGGTTCAACTGGTGTTTGTAGTATTTGTCATTTTCCACCTGATAGTGCTAACAGTCTCAATACATAAATGGCCATGTGGTTCCCCAGTGAGTACCTTGGAAATGCTTCCATACGGCTTAGAATAAATGTGCATGTGGATGATGGTTGGATGTTGCACTGTGTTTATTATTATTATTTTAATTGATTTTGTTAAAGTTCTACATCAATACTAAATACACAGAATATACTTTGAGAAAAGTCTCTCTGCTTAGCATAATCTTTGGGAGCCTCCATAGCCCAGTGGTTAGGCAACCCACCTACAGTGCAGATGGTGATTGCAGGGTCACAGGTTCAAATCCCAGGTTCAACTGGTGTTTGTAGTATTTTTCATTTTCCACCTGATAGTGCTAACAGTCTCAATACATAAATGGCCATGTGGTTACCCAGTGAGTATCTTAGAAATGCTTCCATATGGCTTAGAGCAAATGGGCATGTGGATGATGGTTGTATACTTAGTTGCATGTTGCACTGTGTTTATTATTATTAATGTAATTGATTTTGATAAAGTTCAACATCAATACTAAATACACAGAATATACTTTGAGAAAAGTCTCTCTGCTTAGCATAATCTTCGGGAGGCTCCATAGCCCAGTGGTTAGGCAACCCGCCTACAGTGCAGATGGTAATTGCAGGGTCACAGGTTCGAATCCCAGGTTCAACTGGTGTTTGTAGTATTTGTCATTTTCTACCTGATAGTGCTAACAGTCTCAATACATAAATGGCCATGTGGTTACCCAGTGAGTATCTTAGAAATGCTTCCATATGGCTTAGAGCAAATGGGCATGTGGATGATGGTTGTATACTTAGTTGCATGTTGCACTGTGTTTATTATTATTAATGTAATTGATTTTGATAAAGTTCAACATCAATACTAAATACACAGAATATACTTTGAGAAAAGTCTCTCTGCTTAGCATAATCTTCGGGAGGCTCCATAGCCCAGTGGTTAGGCAACCCGCCTACAGTGCAGATGGTAATTGCAGGGTCACAGGTTCGAATCCCAGGTTCAACTGGTGTTTGTAGTATTTGTCATTTTCCACCTGATAGTGCTAACAGTCTCAATACATAAATGGCCATGTGGTTCCCCAGTGAGTACCTTGGAAATGCTTCCATACGGCTTAGAATAAATGTGCATGTGGATGATGGTTGGATGTTGCACTGTGTTTATTATTATTATTTTAATTGATTTTGTTAAAGTTCTACATCAATACTAAATACACAGAATATACTTTGAGAAAAGTCTCTCTGCTTAGCATAATCTTTGGGAGCCTCCATAGCCCAGTGGTTAGGCAACCCACCTACAGTGCAGATGGTGATTGCAGGGTCACAGGTTCGAATCCCAGGTTCAACTGGTGTTTGTAGTATTTTTCATTTTCCACCTGATAGTGCTAACAGTCTCAATACATAAATGGCCATGTGGTTACCCAGTGAGTATCTTAGAAATGCTTCCATATGGCTTAGAGCAAATGGGCATGTGGATGATGGTTGTATACTTAGTTGCATGTTGCACTGTGTTTATTATTATTAATGTAATTGATTTTGATAAAGTTCAACATCAATACTAAATACACAGAATATACTTTGAGAAAAGTCTCTCTGCTTAGCATAATCTTCGGGAGGCTCCATAGCCCAGTGGTTAGGCAACCCGCCTACAGTGCAGATGGTGATTGCAGGGTCACAGGTTCGAATCCCAGGTTCAACTGTTGTTTGTAGTATTTGTCATTTTCCACCTGATAGTGCTAACAGTCTCAATACATAAATGGCGATGTGGTTCCCCAGTGAGTACCTTGGAAATGCTTCCATACGGCTTAGAATAAATGTGCGTGTGGATGATGGTTGGATGTTGCACTGTGTTTATTATTATTTTAATTGATTTTGTTAAAGTTCTACATCAATACTAAATACACAGAATATACTTTGAGAAAAGTCTCTCTGCTTAGCATAATCTTTGGGAGCCTCCATAGCCCAGTGGTTAGGCAACCCACCTACAGTGCAAATGGTGATTGCAGGGTCACAGGTTCGAATCACAGGTTCAACTGGTGTTTGTAGTATTTGTCATTTTCCACCTGATAGTGCTAACAGTCTCAATACATAAATGGCCATGTGGTTACCCAGTGAGTATCTTAGAAATGCTTCCATATGGCTTAGAGCAAATGGGCATGTGGATGATGGTTGTATACTTAGTTGCATGTTGCACTGTGTTTATTATTATTAATGTAATTGATTTTGATAAAGTTCAACATCAATACTAAATACACAGAATATACTTTGAGAAAAGTTTCTCTGCTTAGCATAATCTTCGGGAGGCTCAATAGCCCAGTGGTTAGGCAACCCGCCTACAGTGCAGATGGTGATTGCAGGGTCACAGGTTCGAATCCCAGGTTCAAATCCCAGGTTCAACTGGTGTTTGTAGTATTTGTCATTTTCCACCTGATAGTGCTAACAGTCTCAATACATAAATGGCCATGTGGTTCCCCAGTGAGTACCTTGGAAATGCTTCCATACGGCTTAGAATAAATGTGCGTGTGGATGATGGTTGGATGTTGCACTGTGTTTATTATTATTATTTTAATTGATTTTGTTAAAGTTCTACATCAATACTAAATACACAGAATATACTTTGAGAAAAGTCTCTCTGCTTAGCATAATCTTTGGGAGCCTCCATAGCCCAGTGGTTAGGCAACCCGCCTACAGTGCAGATGGTGATTGCAGGGTCACAGGTTCGAATCCCAGGTTCAACTGGTGTTTGTAGTATTTTTCATTTTCCACCTGATAGTGCTAACAGTCTCAATACATAAATGGCCATGTGGTTACCCAGTGAGTATCTTAGAAATGCTTCCATATGGCTTAGAGCAAATGGGCATGTGGATGATGGTTGTATACTTAGTTGCATGTTGCACTGTGTTTATTATTATTAATGTAATTGATTTTGATAAAGTTCAACATCAATACTAAATACACAGAATATACTTTGAGAAAAGTCTCTCTGCTTAGCATAATCTTCGGGAGGCTCCATAGCCCAGTGGTTAGGCAACCCGCCTACAGTGCAGATGGTGATTGCAGGGTCACAGGTTCGAATCCCAGGTTCAAATCCCAGGTTCAACTGGTGTTTGTAGTATTTGTCATTTTCCACCTGATAGTGCTAACAGTCTCAATACATAAATGGCCATGTGGTTCCCCAGTGAGTACCTTGGAAATGCTTCCATACGGCTTAGAATAAATGTGCGTGTGGATGATGGTTGGATGTTGCACTGTTTATTATTATTATTTTAATTGATTTTGTTAAAGTTCTACATCAATACTAAATACACAGAATATACTTTGAGAAAAGTCTCTCTGCTTAGCATAATCTTTGGGAGCCTCCATAGCCCAGTGGTTAGGCAACCCGCCTACAGTGCAGATGGTGATTGCAGGGTCACAGGTTCGAATCCCAGGTTCAACTGGTGTTTGTAGTATTTTTCATTTTCCACCTGATAGTGCTAACAGTCTCAATACATAAATGGCCATGTGGTTACCCAGTGAGTATCTTAGAAATGCTTCCATATGGCTTAGAGCAAATGGGCATGTGGATGATGGTTGTATACTTAGTTGCATGTTGCACTGTGTTTATTATTATTAATGTAATTGATTTTGATAAAGTTCAACATCAATACTAAATACACAGAATATACTTTGAGAAAAGTCTCTCTGCTTAGCATAATCTTCGGGAGGCTCCATAGCCCAGTGGTTAGGCAACCCGCCTACAGTGCAGATGGTAATTGCAGGGTCACAGGTTCGAATCCCAGGTTCAACTGGTGTTTGTAGTATTTGTCATTTTCCACCTGATAGTGCTAACAGTCTCAATACATAAATGGCCATGTGGTTCCCCAGTGAGTACCTTGGAAATGCTTCCATACGGCTTAGAATAAATGTGCATGTGGATGATGGTTGGATGTTGCACTGTGTTTATTATTATTATTTTAATTGATTTTGTTAAAGTTCTACATCAATACTAAATACACAGAATATACTTTGAGAAAAGTCTCTCTGCTTAGCATAATCTTTGGGAGCCTCCATAGCCCAGTGGTTAGGCAACCCACCTACAGTGCAGATGGTGATTGCAGGGTCACAGGTTCGAATCCCAGGTTCAACTGGTGTTTGTAGTATTTTTCATTTTCCACCTGATAGTGCTAACAGTCTCAATACATAAATGGCCATGTGGTTACCCAGTGAGTATCTTAGAAATGCTTCCATATGGCTTAGAGCAAATGGGCATGTGGATGATGGTTGTATACTTAGTTGCATGTTGCACTGTGTTTATTATTATTAATGTAATTGATTTTGATAAAGTTCAACATCAATACTAAATACACAGAATATACTTTGAGAAAAGTCTCTCTGCTTAGCATAATCTTCGGGAGGCTCCATAGCCCAGTGGTTAGGCAACCCGCCTACAGTGCAGATGGTGATTGCAGGGTCACAGGTTCGAATCCCAGGTTCAACTGTTGTTTGTAGTATTTGTCATTTTCCACCTGATAGTGCTAACAGTCTCAATACATAAATGGCGATGTGGTTCCCCAGTGAGTACCTTGGAAATGCTTCCATACGGCTTAGAATAAATGTGCGTGTGGATGATGGTTGGATGTTGCACTGTGTTTATTATTATTTTAATTGATTTTGTTAAAGTTCTACATCAATACTAAATACACAGAATATACTTTGAGAAAAGTCTCTCTGCTTAGCATAATCTTTGGGAGCCTCCATAGCCCAGTGGTTAGGCAACCCACCTACAGTGCAAATGGTGATTGCAGGGTCACAGGTTCGAATCACAGGTTCAACTGGTGTTTGTAGTATTTGTCATTTTCCACCTGATAGTGCTAACAGTCTCAATACATAAATGGCCATGTGGTTCCCCAGTGAGTACCTTGGAAATGCTTCCATACGGCTTAGAATAAATGTGCGTGTGGATGATGGTTGGATGTTGCACTGTTTATTATTATTATTTTAATTGATTTTGTTAAAGTTCTACATCAATACTAAATACACAGAATATACTTTGAGAAAAGTCTCTCTGCTTAGCATAATCTTTGGGAGCCTCCATAGCCCAGTGGTTAGGCAACCCGCCTACAGTGCAGATGGTGATTGCAGGGTCACAGGTTCGAATCCCAGGTTCAACTGGTGTTTGTAGTATTTTTCATTTTCCACCTGATAGTGCTAACAGTCTCAATACATAAATGGCCATGTGGTTACCCAGTGAGTATCTTAGAAATGCTTCCATATGGCTTAGAGCAAATGGGCATGTGGATGATGGTTGTATACTTAGTTGCATGTTGCACTGTGTTTATTATTATTAATGTAATTGATTTTGATAAAGTTCAACATCAATACTAAATACACAGAATATACTTTGAGAAAAGTCTCTCTGCTTAGCATAATCTTCGGGAGGCTCCATAGCCCAGTGGTTAGGCAACCCGCCTACAGTGCAGATGGTAATTGCAGGGTCACAGGTTCGAATCCCAGGTTCAACTGGTGTTTGTAGTATTTGTCATTTTCCACCTGATAGTGCTAACAGTCTCAATACATAAATGGCCATGTGGTTCCCCAGTGAGTACCTTGGAAATGCTTCCATACGGCTTAGAATAAATGTGCATGTGGATGATGGTTGGATGTTGCACTGTGTTTATTATTATTATTTTAATTGATTTTGTTAAAGTTCTACATCAATACTAAATACACAGAATATACTTTGAGAAAAGTCTCTCTGCTTAGCATAATCTTTGGGAGCCTCCATAGCCCAGTGGTTAGGCAACCCACCTACAGTGCAGATGGTGATTGCAGGGTCACAGGTTCGAATCCCAGGTTCAACTGGTGTTTGTAGTATTTTTCATTTTCCACCTGATAGTGCTAACAGTCTCAATACATAAATGGCCATGTGGTTACCCAGTGAGTATCTTAGAAATGCTTCCATATGGCTTAGAGCAAATGGGCATGTGGATGATGGTTGTATACTTAGTTGCATGTTGCACTGTGTTTATTATTATTAATGTAATTGATTTTGATAAAGTTCAACATCAATACTAAATACACAGAATATACTTTGAGAAAAGTCTCTCTGCTTAGCATAATCTTCGGGAGGCTCCATAGCCCAGTGGTTAGGCAACCCGCCTACAGTGCAGATGGTGATTGCAGGGTCACAGGTTCGAATCCCAGGTTCAACTGTTGTTTGTAGTATTTGTCATTTTCCACCTGATAGTGCTAACAGTCTCAATACATAAATGGCGATGTGGTTCCCCAGTGAGTACCTTGGAAATGCTTCCATACGGCTTAGAATAAATGTGCGTGTGGATGATGGTTGGATGTTGCACTGTGTTTATTATTATTTTAATTGATTTTGTTAAAGTTCTACATCAATACTAAATACACAGAATATACTTTGAGAAAAGTCTCTCTGCTTAGCATAATCTTTGGGAGCCTCCATAGCCCAGTGGTTAGGCAACCCACCTACAGTGCAAATGGTGATTGCAGGGTCACAGGTTCGAATCACAGGTTCAACTGGTGTTTGTAGTATTTGTCATTTTCCACCTGATAGTGCTAACAGTCTCAATACATAAATGGCCATGTGGTTACCCAGTGAGTATCTTAGAAATGCTTCCATATGGCTTAGAGCAAATGGGCATGTGGATGATGGTTGTATACTTAGTTGCATGTTGCACTGTGTTTATTATTATTAATGTAATTGATTTTGATAAAGTTCAACATCAATACTAAATACACAGAATATACTTTGAGAAAAGTTTCTCTGCTTAGCATAATCTTCGGGAGGCTCAATAGCCCAGTGGTTAGGCAACCCGCCTACAGTGCAGATGGTGATTGCAGGGTCACAGGTTCGAATCCCAGGTTCAAATCCCAGGTTCAACTGGTGTTTGTAGTATTTGTCATTTTCCACCTGATAGTGCTAACAGTCTCAATACATAAATGGCCATGTGGTTCCCCAGTGAGTACCTTGGAAATGCTTCCATACGGCTTAGAATAAATGTGCGTGTGGATGATGGTTGGATGTTGCACTGTGTTTATTATTATTATTTTAATTGATTTTGTTAAAGTTCTACATCAATACTAAATACACAGAATATACTTTGAGAAAAGTCTCTCTGCTTAGCATAATCTTTGGGAGCCTCCATAGCCCAGTGGTTAGGCAACCCGCCTACAGTGCAGATGGTGATTGCAGGGTCACAGGTTCGAATCCCAGGTTCAACTGGTGTTTGTAGTATTTTTCATTTTCCACCTGATAGTGCTAACAGTCTCAATACATAAATGGCCATGTGGTTACCCAGTGAGTATCTTAGAAATGCTTCCATATGGCTTAGAGCAAATGGGCATGTGGATGATGGTTGTATACTTAGTTGCATGTTGCACTGTGTTTATTATTATTAATGTAATTGATTTTGATAAAGTTCAACATCAATACTAAATACACAGAATATACTTTGAGAAAAGTCTCTCTGCTTAGCATAATCTTCGGGAGGCTCCATAGCCCAGTGGTTAGGCAACCCGCCTACAGTGCAGATGGTGATTGCAGGGTCACAGGTTCGAATCCCAGGTTCAAATCCCAGGTTCAACTGGTGTTTGTAGTATTTGTCATTTTCCACCTGATAGTGCTAACAGTCTCAATACATAAATGGCCATGTGGTTCCCCAGTGAGTACCTTGGAAATGCTTCCATACGGCTTAGAATAAATGTGCGTGTGGATGATGGTTGGATGTTGCACTGTGTTTATTATTATTATTTTAATTGATTTTGTTAAAGTTCTACATCAATACTAAATACACAGAATATACTTTGAGAAAAGTCTCTCTGCTTAGCATAATCTTTGGGAGCCTCCATAGCCCAGTGGTTAGGCAACCCGCCTACAGTGCAGATGGTGATTGCAGGGTCACAGGTTCGAATCCCAGGTTCAACTGGTGTTTGTAGTATTTTTCATTTTCCACCTGATAGTGCTAACAGTCTCAATACATAAATGGCCATGTGGTTACCCAGTGAGTATCTTAGAAATGCTTCCATATGGCTTAGAGCAAATGGGCATGTGGATGATGGTTGTATACTTAGTTGCATGTTGCACTGTGTTTATTATTATTAATGTAATTGATTTTGATAAAGTTCAACATCAATACTAAATACACAGAATATACTTTGAGAAAAGTCTCTCTGCTTAGCATAATCTTCGGGAGGCTCCATAGCCCAGTGGTTAGGCAACCCGCCTACAGTGCAGATGGTGATTGCAGGGTCACAGGTTCGAATCCCAGGTTCAACTGTTGTTTGTAGTATTTGTCATTTTCCACCTGATAGTGCTAACAGTCTCAATACATAAATGGCCATGTGGTTCCCCAGTGAGTACCTTGGAAATGCTTCCATACGGCTTAGAATAAATGTGCGTGTGGATGATGGTTGGATGTTGCACTGTGTTTATTATTATTTTAATTGATTTTGTTAAAGTTCTACATCAATACTAAATACACAGAATATACTTTGAGAAAAGTCTCTCTGCTTAGCATAATCTTTGGGAGCCTCCATAGCCCAGTGGTTAGGCAACCCACCTACAGTGCAAATGGTGATTGCAGGGTCACAGGTTCGAATCACAGGTTCAACTGGTGTTTGTAGTATTTGTCATTTTCCACCTGATAGTGCTAACAGTCTCAATACATAAATGGCCATGTGGTTACCCAGTGAGTATCTTAGAAATGCTTCCATATGGCTTAGAGCAAATGGGCATGTGGATGATGGTTGTATACTTAGTTGCATGTTGCACTGTGTTTATTATTATTAATGTAATTGATTTTGATAAAGTTCAACATCAATACTAAATACACAGAATATACTTTGAGAAAAGTTTCTCTGCTTAGCATAATCTTCGGGAGGCTCAATAGCCCAGTGGTTAGGCAACCCGCCTACAGTGCAGATGGTGATTGCAGGGTCACAGGTTCGAATCCCAGGTTCAAATCCCAGGTTCAACTGGTGTTTGTAGTATTTGTCATTTTCCACCTGATAGTGCTAACAGTCTCAATACATAAATGGCCATGTGGTTCCCCAGTGAGTACCTTGGAAATGCTTCCATACGGCTTAGAATAAATGTGCGTGTGGATGATGGTTGGATGTTGCACTGTGTTTATTATTATTTTAATTGATTTTGTTAAAGTTCTACATCAATACTAAATACACAGAATATACTTTGAGAAAAGTCTCTCTGCTTAGCATAATCTTTGGGAGCCTCCATAGCCCAGTGGTTAGGCAACCCACCTACAGTGCAAATGGTGATTGCAGGGTCACAGGTTCGAATCACAGGTTCAACTGGTGTTTGTAGTATTTGTCATTTTCCACCTGATAGTGCTAACAGTCTCAATACATAAATGGCCATGTGGTTACCCAGTGAGTATCTTAGAAATGCTTCCATATGGCTTAGAGCAAATGGGCATGTGGATGATGGTTGTATACTTAGTTGCATGTTGCACTGTGTTTATTATTATTAATGTAATTGATTTTGATAAAGTTCAACATCAATACTAAATACACAGAATATACTTTGAGAAAAGTTTCTCTGCTTAGCATAATCTTCGGGAGGCTCAATAGCCCAGTGGTTAGGCAACCCGCCTACAGTGCAGATGGTGATTGCAGGGTCACAGGTTCGAATCCCAGGTTCAAATCCCAGGTTCAACTGGTGTTTGTAGTATTTGTCATTTTCCACCTGATAGTGCTAACAGTCTCAATACATAAATGGCCATGTGGTTCCCCAGTGAGTACCTTGGAAATGCTTCCATACGGCTTAGAATAAATGTGCGTGTGGATGATGGTTGGATGTTGCACTGTGTTTATTATTATTATTTTAATTGATTTTGTTAAAGTTCTACATCAATACTAAATACACAGAATATACTTTGAGAAAAGTCTCTCTGCTTAGCATAATCTTTGGGAGCCTCCATAGCCCAGTGGTTAGGCAACCCGCCTACAGTGCAGATGGTGATTGCAGGGTCACAGGTTCGAATCCCAGGTTCAACTGGTGTTTGTAGTGTTTGTCATTTTCCACCTGATAGTGCTAACAGTCTCAATACATAAATGGCCATGTGGTTACCCAGTGAGTATCTTAGAAATGCTTCCATATGGCTTAGAGCAAATGGGCATGTGGATGATGGTTGTATACTTAGTTGCATGTTGCACTGTGTTTATTATTATTAATGTAATTGATTTTGATAAAGTTCAACATCAATACTAAATACACAGAATATACTTTGAGAAAAGTCTCTCTGCTTAGCATAATCTTTGGGAGCCTCCATAGCCCAGTGGTTAGGCAACCCGCCTACAGTGCAGATGGTGATTGCAGGGTCACAGGTTCGAATCCCAGGTTCAACTGGTGTTTGTAGTATTTGTCATTTTCCACCTGATAGTGCTAACAGTCTCAATACATAAATGGCCATGTGGTTACCCAGTGAGTATCTTAGAAATGCTTCCATATGGCTTAGAGCAAATGGGCATGTGGATGATGGTTGTATACTTAGTTGCATGTTGCACTGTGTTTATTATTATTAATGTAATTGATTTTGATAAAGTTCAACATCAATACTAAATACACAGAATATACTTTGAGAAAAGTCTCTCTGCTTAGCATAATCTTCGGGAGGCTCCATAGCCCAGTGGTTAGGCAACCCGCCTACAGTGCAGATGGTAATTGCAGGGTCACAGGTTCGAATCCCAGGTTCAACTGGTGTTTGTAGTATTTGTCATTTTCCACCTGATAGTGCTAACAGTCTCAATACATAAATGGCCATGTGGTTCCCCAGTGAGTACCTTGGAAATGCTTCCATACGGCTTAGAATAAATGTGCATGTGGATGATGGTTGGATGTTGCACTGTGTTTATTATTATTATTTTAATTGATTTTGTTAAAGTTCTACATCAATACTAAATACACAGAATATACTTTGAGAAAAGTCTCTCTGCTTAGCATAATCTTTGGGAGCCTCCATAGCCCAGTGGTTAGGCAACCCACCTACAGTGCAGATGGTGATTGCAGGGTCACAGGTTCGAATCCCAGGTTCAACTGGTGTTTGTAGTATTTTTCATTTTCCACCTGATAGTGCTAACAGTCTCAATACATAAATGGCCATGTGGTTACCCAGTGAGTATCTTAGAAATGCTTCCATATGGCTTAGAGCAAATGGGCATGTGGATGATGGTTGTATACTTAGTTGCATGTTGCACTGTGTTTATTATTATTAATGTAATTGATTTTGATAAAGTTCAACATCAATACTAAATACACAGAATATACTTTGAGAAAAGTCTCTCTGCTTAGCATAATCTTCGGGAGGCTCCATAGCCCAGTGGTTAGGCAACCCGCCTACAGTGCAGATGGTGATTGCAGGGTCACAGGTTCGAATCCCAGGTTCAACTGTTGTTTGTAGTATTTGTCATTTTCCACCTGATAGTGCTAACAGTCTCAATACATAAATGGCCATGTGGTTCCCCAGTGAGTACCTTGGAAATGCTTCCATACGGCTTAGAATAAATGTGCGTGTGGATGATGGTTGGATGTTGCACTGTGTTTATTATTATTTTAATTGATTTTGTTAAAGTTCTACATCAATACTAAATACACAGAATATACTTTGAGAAAAGTCTCTCTGCTTAGCATAATCTTTGGGAGCCTCCATAGCCCAGTGGTTAGGCAACCCACCTACAGTGCAAATGGTGATTGCAGGGTCACAGGTTCGAATCACAGGTTCAACTGGTGTTTGTAGTATTTGTCATTTTCCACCTGTTAGTGCTAACAGTCTCAATACATAAATGGCCATGTGGTTACCCAGTGAGTATCTTAGAAATGCTTCCATATGGCTTAGAGCAAATGGGCATGTGGATGATGGTTGTATACTTAGTTGCATGTTGCACTGTGTTTATTATTATTAATGTAATTGATTTTGATAAAGTTCAACATCAATACTAAATACACAGAATATACTTTGAGAAAAGTTTCTCTGCTTAGCATAATCTTCGGGAGGCTCAATAGCCCAGTGGTTAGGCAACCCGCCTACAGTGCAGATGGTGATTGCAGGGTCACAGGTTCGAATCCCAGGTTCAAATCCCAGGTTCAACTGGTGTTTGTAGTATTTGTCATTTTCCACCTGATAGTGCTAACAGTCTCAATACATAAATGGCCATGTGGTTCCCCAGTGAGTACCTTGGAAATGCTTCCATACGGCTTAGAATAAATGTGCGTGTGGATGATGGTTGGATGTTGCACTGTGTTTATTATTATTATTTTAATTGATTTTGTTAAAGTTCTACATCAATACTAAATACACAGAATATACTTTGAGAAAAGTCTCTCTGCTTAGCATAATCTTTGGGAGCCTCCATAGCCCAGTGGTTAGGCAACCCGCCTACAGTGCAGATGGTGATTGCAGGGTCACAGGTTCGAATCCCAGGTTCAACTGGTGTTTGTAGTATTTGTCATTTTCCACCTGATAGTGCTAACAGTCTCAATACATAAATGGCCATGTGGTTACCCAGTGAGTATCTTAGAAATGCTTCCATATGGCTTAGAGCAAATGGGCATGTGGATGATGGTTGTATACTTAGTTGCATGTTGCACTGTGTTTATTATTAGTAATGTAATTGATTTTGATAAAGTTCAACATCAATACTAAATACACAGAATATACTTTGAGAAAAGTCTCTCTGCTTAGCATAATCTTTGGGAGGCTCCATAGCCCAGTGGTTAGGCAACCCGCCTACAGTGCAGATGGTGATTGCAGGGTCACAGGTTCGAATCCCAGGTTCAACTGGTGTTTGTAGTATTTGTCATTTTCCACCTGATAGTGCTAACAGTCTCAATACATAAATGGCCATGTGGTTCCCCAGTGAGTACCTTGGAAATGCTTCCATACGGCTTAGAATAAATGTGCGTGTGGATGATGGTTGGATGTTGCACTGTGTTTATTATTATTATTTTAATTGATTTTGGTAAAGTTCTACATCAATACTAAATACACAGAATATACTTTGAGAAAAGTCTCTCTGCTTAGCATAATCTTTGGGAGCCTCCATAGCCCAGTGGTTAGGCAACCCGCCTACAGTGCAGATGGTGATTGCAGGGTCACAGGTTCGAATCCCAGGTTCAACTGGTGTTTGTAGTATTTGTCATTTTCCACCTGATAGTGCTAACAGTCTCAATACATAAATGGCCATGTGGTTCCCCAGTGAGTACCTTGGAAATGCTTCCATACGGCTTAGAATAAATGTGCGTGTGGATGATGGTTGGATGTTGCACTGTGTTTATTATTATTTTAATTGATTTTGTTAAAGTTCTACATCAATACTAAATACACAGAATATACTTTGAGAAAAGTCTCTCTGCTTAGCATAATCTTTGGGAGCCTCCATAGCCCAGTGGTTAGGCAACCCGCCTACAGTGCAGATGGTGATTGCAGGGTCACAGATTCGAATCCCAGGTTCAACTGGTGTTTGTAGTATTTGTCATTTTCCACCTGATAGTGCTAACAGTCTCAATACATAAATGGCCATGTGGTTACCCAGTGAGTATCTTAGAAATGCTTCCATATGGCTTAGAGCAAATGGGCATGTGGATGATGGTTGTATACTTAGTTGCATGTTGAACTGTGTTTATTATTATTAATGTAATTGATTTTGATAAAGTTCAACATCAATACTAAATACACAGAATATACTTTGAGAAAAGTCTCTCTGCTTAGCATAATCTTCGGGAGGCTACATAGCCCAGTGGTTAGGCAACCCGCCTACAGTGCAGATGGTGATTGCAGGGTCACAGATTCGAATCCCAGGTTCAACTGGTGTTTATAGTATTTGTCATTTTCCACCTGATAGTGCTAACAGTCTCAATACATAAATGGCCATGTGGTTCCCCAGTGAGTACCTTGGAAATGCTTCCATACGGCTTAGAATAAATGTGCGTGTGGATGATGGTTGGATGTTGCACTGTGTTTATTATTATTATTTTAATTGATTTTGTTCAAGTTCTACATCAATACTAAATACACAGAATATACTTTGAGAAAAGTCTCTCTGCTTAGCATAATCTTTGGGAGCCTCCATAGCCCAGTGGTTAGGCAACCCACCTACAGTGCAAATGGTGATTGCAGGGTCACAGGTTCGAATCACAGGTTCAACTGGTGTTTGTAGTATTTGTCATTTTCCACCTGATAGTGCTAACAGTCTCAATACATAAATGGCCATGTGGTTACCCAGTGAGTATCTTAGAAATGCTTCCATATGGCTTAGAGCAAATGGGCATGTGGATGATGGTTGTATACTTAGTTGCATGTTGCACTGTGTTTATTATTATTAATGTAATTGATTTTGATAAAGTTCAACATCAATACTAAATACACAGAATATACTTTGAGAAAAGTTTCTCTGCTTAACATAATCTTCGGGAGGCTCAATAGCCCAGTGGTTAGGCAACCCGCCTACAGTGCAGATGGTGATTGCAGGGTCACAGGTTCGAATCCCAGGTTCAAATCCCAGGTTCAACTGGTGTTTGTAGTATTTGTCATTTTCCACCTGATAGTGCTAACAGTCTCAATACATAAATGGCCATGTGGTTCCCCAGTGAGTACCTTGGAAATGCTTCCATACGGCTTAGAATAAATGTGCGTGTGGATGATGGTTGGATGTTGCACTGTGTTTATTATTATTATTTTAATTGATTTTGTTAAAGTTCTACATCAATACTAAATACACAGAATATACTTTGAGAAAAGTCTCTCTGCTTAGCATAATCTTTGGGAGCCTCCATAGCCCAGTGGTTAGGCAACCCGCCTACAGTGCAGATGGTGATTGCAGGGTCACAGGTTCGAATCCCAGGTTCAACTGGTGTTTGTAGTATTTGTCATTTTCCACCTGATAGTGCTAACAGTCTCAATACATAAATGGCCATGTGGTTACCCAGTGAGTATCTTAGAAATGCTTCCATATGGCTTAGAGCAAATGGGCATGTGGATGATGGTTGTATACTTAGTTGCATGTTGCACTGTGTTTATTATTAGTAATGTAATTGATTTTGATAAAGTTCAACATCAATACTAAATACACAGAATATACTTTGAGAAAAGTCTCTCTGCTTAGCAAAATCTTTGGGAGGCTCCATAGCCCAGTGGTTAGGCAACCCGCCTACAGTGCAGATGGTGATTGCAGGGTCACAGGTTCAAATCCCAGGTTCAACTGGTGTTTGTAGTATTTGTCATTTTCCACCTGATAGTGCTAACAGTCTCAATACATAAATGGCCATGTGGTTCCCCAGTGAGTACCTTGGAAATGCTTCCATACGGCTTAGAATAAATGTGCGTGTGGATGATGGTTGGATGTTGCACTGTGTTTATTATTATTATTTTAATTGATTTTGGTAAAGTTCTACATCAATACTAAATACACAGAATATACTTTGAGAAAAGTCTCTCTGCTTAACATAATCTTTGGGAGCCTCCATAGCCCAGTGGTTAGGCAACCCGCCTACAGTGCAGATGGTGATTGCAGGGTCACAGGTTCGAATCCCAGGTTCAACTGGTGTTTGTAGTATTTGTCATTTTCCACCTGATAGTGCTAACAGTCTCAATACATAAATGGCCATGTGGTTCCCCAGTGAGTACCTTGGAAATGCTTCCATACGGCTTAGAATAAATGTGCGTGTGGATGATGGTTGGATGTTGCACTGTGTTTATTATTATTATTTTAATTGATTTTGGTAAAGTTCTACATCAATACTAAATACACAGAATATACTTTGAGAAAAGTCTCTCTGCTTAGCATAATCTTTGGGAGCCTCCATAGCCCAGTGGTTAGGCAACCCGCCTACAGTGCAGATGGTGATTGCAGGGTCACAGGTTCGAATCCCAGGTTCAACTGGTGTTTGTAGTATTTGTCATTTTCCACCTGATAGTGCTAACAGTCTCAATACATAAATGGCCATGTGGTTCCCCAGTGAGTACCTTGGAAATGCTTCCATACGGCTTAGAATAAATGTGCGTGTGGATGATGGTTGGATGTTGCACTGTGTTTATTATTATTATTTTAATTGATTTTGTTAAAGTTCTACATCAATACTAAATACACAGAATATACTTTGAGAAAAGTCTCTCTGCTTAGCATAATCTTTGGGAGCCTCCATAGCCCAGTGGTTAGGCAACCCGCCTACAGTGCAGATGGTGATTGCAGGGTCACAGGTTCGAATCCCAGGTTCAACTGGTGTTTGTAGTATTTGTCATTTTCCACCTGATAGTGCTAACAGTCTCAATACATAAATGGCCATGTGGTTACCCAGTGAGTATCTTAGAAATGCTTCCATATGGCTTAGAGCAAATGGGCATGTGGATGATGGTTGTATACTTAGTTGCATGTTGCACTGTGTTTATTATTAGTAATGTAATTGATTTTGATAAAGTTCAACATCAATACTAAATACACAGAATATACTTTGAGAAAAGTCTCTCTGCTTAGCAAAATCTTTGGGAGGCTCCATAGCCCAGTGGTTAGGCAACCCGCCTACAGTGCAGATGGTGATTGCAGGGTCACAGGTTCAAATCCCAGGTTCAACTGGTGTTTGTAGTATTTGTCATTTTCCACCTGATAGTGCTAACAGTCTCAATACATAAATGGCCATGTGGTTCCCCAGTGAGTACCTTGGAAATGCTTCCATACGGCTTAGAATAAATGTGCGTGTGGATGATGGTTGGATGTTGCACTGTGTTTATTATTATTATTTTAATTGATTTTGGTAAAGTTCTACATCAATACTAAATACACAGAATATACTTTGAGAAAAGTCTCTCTGCTTAACATAATCTTTGGGAGCCTCCATAGCCCAGTGGTTAGGCAACCCGCCTACAGTGCAGATGGTGATTGCAGGGTCACAGGTTCGAATCCCAGGTTCAACTGGTGTTTGTAGTATTTGTCATTTTCCACCTGATAGTGCTAACAGTCTCAATACATAAATGGCCATGTGGTTCCCCAGTGAGTACCTTGGAAATGCTTCCATACGGCTTAGAATAAATGTGCGTGTGGATGATGGTTGGATGTTGCACTGTGTTTATTATTATTATTTTAATTGATTTTGGTAAAGTTCTACATCAATACTAAATACACAGAATATACTTTGAGAAAAGTCTCTCTGCTTAGCATAATCTTTGGGAGCCTCCATAGCCCAGTGGTTAGGCAACCCGCCTACAGTGCAGATGGTGATTGCAGGGTCACAGGTTCGAATCCCAGGTTCAACTGGTGTTTGTAGTATTTGTCATTTTCCACCTGATAGTGCTAACAGTCTCAATACATAAATGGCCATGTGGTTCCCCAGTGAGTACCTTGGAAATGCTTCCATACGGCTTAGAATAAATGTGCGTGTGGATGATGGTTGGATGTTGCACTGTGTTTATTATTATTATTTTAATTGATTTTGTTAAAGTTCTACATCAATACTAAATACACAGAATATACTTTGAGAAAAGTCTCTCTGCTTAGCATAATCTTTGGGAGCCTCCATAGCCCAGTGGTTAGGCAACCCGCCTACAGTGCAGATGGTGATTGCAGGGTCACAGGTTCGAATCCCAGGTTCAACTGGTGTTTGTAGTATTTGTCATTTTCTACCTGATAGTGCTAACAGTCTCAATACATAAATGGCCATGTGGTTACCCAGTGAGTATCTTAGAAATGCTTCCATATGGCTTAGAGCAAATGGGCATGTGGATGATGGTTGTATACTTAGTTGCATGTTGCACTGTGTTTATTATTATTAATGTAATTGATTTTGATAAAGTTCAACATCAATACTAAATACACAGAATATACTTTGAGAAAAGTCTCTCTGCTTAGCATAATCTTCGGGAGGCTCCATAGCCCAGTGGTTAGGCAACCCGCCTACAGTGCAGATGGTGATTGCAGGGTCACAGGTTCGAATCCCAGGTTCAACTGGTGTTTGTAGTATTTGTCATTTTCCACCTGATAGTGCTAACAGTCTCAATACATAAATGGCCATGTGGTTCCCCAGTGAGTACCTTGGAAATGCTTCCATACGGCTTAGAATAAATGTGCGTGTGGATGATGGTTGGATGTTGCACTGTGTTTATTATTATTATTTTAATTGATTTTGTTAAAGTTCTACATCAATACTAAATACACAGAATATACTTTGAGAAAAGTCTCTCTGCTTAGCATAATCTTTGGGAGCCTCCATAGCCCAGTGGTTAGGCAACCCGCCTACAGTGCAGATGGTGATTGCAGGGTCACAGATTCGAATCCCAGGTTCAACTGGTGTTTGTAGTATTTGTCATTTTCCACCTGATAGTGCTAACAGTCTCAATACATAAATGGCCATGTGGTTACCCAGTGAGTATCTTAGAAATGCTTCCATATGGCTTAGAGCAAATGGGCATGTGGATGATGGTTGTATACTTAGTTGCATGTTGAACTGTGTTTATTATTATTAATGTAATTGATTTTGATAAAGTTCAACATCAATACTAAATACACAGAATATACTTTGAGAAAAGTCTCTCTGCTTAGCATAATCTTTGGGAGGCTCCATAGCCCAGTGGTTAGGCAACCCGCCTACAGTGCAGATGGTGATTGCAGGGTCACAGGTTCGAATCCCAGGTTCAACTGGTGTTTGTAGTATTTGTCATTTTCCACCTGATAGTGCTAACAGTCTCAATACATAAATGGCCATGTGGTTCCCCAGTGAGTACCTTGGAAATGCTTCCATACGGCTTAGAATAAATGTGCGTGTGGATGATGGTTGGATGTTGCACTGTGTTTATTATTATTATTTTAATTGATTTTGGTAAAGTTCTACATCAATACTAAATACACAGAATATACTTTGAGAAAAGTCTCTCTGCTTAGCATAATCTTTGGGAGCCTCCATAGCCCAGTGGTTAGGCAACCCGCCTACAGTGCAGATGGTGATTGCAGGGTCACAGGTTCGAATCCCAGGTTCAACTGGTGTTTGTAGTATTTGTCATTTTCCACCTGATAGTGCTAACAGTCTCAATACATAAATGGCCATGTGGTTCCCCAGTGAGTACCTTGGAAATGCTTCCATACGGCTTAGAATAAATGTGCGTGTGGATGATGGTTGGATGTTGCACTGTGTTTATTATTATTATTTTAATTGATTTTGGTAAAGTTCTACATCAATACTAAATACACAGAATATACTTTGAGAAAAGTCTCTCTGCTTAGCATAATCTTTGGGAGCCTCCATAGCCCAGTGGTTAGGCAACCCGCCTACAGTGCAGATGGTGATTGCAGGGTCACAGGTTCGAATCCCAGGTTCAACTGGTGTTTGTAGTATTTGTCATTTTCCACCTGATAGTGCTAACAGTCTCAATACATAAATGGCCATGTGGTTCCCCAGTGAGTACCTTGGAAATGCTTCCATACGGCTTAGAATAAATGTGCGTGTGGATGATGGTTGGATGTTGCACTGTGTTTATTATTATTATTTTAATTGATTTTGTTAAAGTTCTACATCAATACTAAATACACAGAATATACTTTGAGAAAAGTCTCTCTGCTTAGCATAATCTTTGGGAGCCTCCATAGCCCAGTGGTTAGGCAACCCGCCTACAGTGCAGATGGTGATTGCAGGGTCACAGGTTCGAATCCCAGGTTCAACTGGTGTTTGTAGTATTTGTCATTTTCTACCTGATAGTGCTAACAGTCTCAATACATAAATGGCCATGTGGTTACCCAGTGAGTATCTTAGAAATGCTTCCATATGGCTTAGAGCAAATGGGCATGTGGATGATGGTTGTATACTTAGTTGCATGTTGCACTGTGTTTATTATTATTAATGTAATTGATTTTGATAAAGTTCAACATCAATACTAAATACACAGAATATACTTTGAGAAAAGTCTCTCTGCTTAGCATAATCTTCGGGAGGCTCCATAGCCCAGTGGTTAGGCAACCCGCCTACAGTGCAGATGGTGATTGCAGGGTCACAGGTTCGAATCCCAGGTTCAACTGGTGTTTGTAGTATTTGTCATTTTCCACCTGATAGTGCTAACAGTCTCAATACATAAATGGCCATGTGGTTCCCCAGTGAGTACCTTGGAAATGCTTCCATACGGCTTAGAATAAATGTGCGTGTGGATGATGGTTGGATGTTGCACTGTGTTTATTATTATTATTTTAATTGATTTTGTTAAAGTTCTACATCAATACTAAATACACAGAATATACTTTGAGAAAAGTCTCTCTGCTTAGCATAATCTTTGGGAGCCTCCATAGCCCAGTGGTTAGGCAACCCGCCTACAGTGCAGATGGTGATTGCAGGGTCACAGATTCGAATCCCAGGTTCAACTGGTGTTTGTAGTATTTGTCATTTTCCACCTGATAGTGCTAACAGTCTCAATACATAAATGGCCATGTGGTTACCCAGTGAGTATCTTAGAAATGCTTCCATATGGCTTAGAGCAAATGGGCATGTGGATGATGGTTGTATACTTAGTTGCATGTTGAACTGTGTTTATTATTATTAATGTAATTGATTTTGATAAAGTTCAACATCAATACTAAATACACAGAATATACTTTGAGAAAAGTCTCTCTGCTTAGCATAATCTTTGGGAGGCTCCATAGCCCAGTGGTTAGGCAACCCGCCTACAGTGCAGATGGTGATTGCAGGGTCACAGGTTCGAATCCCAGGTTCAACTGGTGTTTGTAGTATTTGTCATTTTCCACCTGATAGTGCTAACAGTCTCAATACATAAATGGCCATGTGGTTCCCCAGTGAGTACCTTGGAAATGCTTCCATACGGCTTAGAATAAATGTGCGTGTGGATGATGGTTGGATGTTGCACTGTGTTTATTATTATTATTTTAATTGATTTTGGTAAAGTTCTACATCAATACTAAATACACAGAATATACTTTGAGAAAAGTCTCTCTGCTTAGCATAATCTTTGGGAGCCTCCATAGCCCAGTGGTTAGGCAACCCGCCTACAGTGCAGATGGTGATTGCAGGGTCACAGGTTCGAATCCCAGGTTCAACTGGTGTTTGTAGTATTTGTCATTTTCCACCTGATAGTGCTAACAGTC
Source organism: Pseudophryne corroboree (assembly GCF_028390025.1). Lineage (NCBI taxonomy): Eukaryota > Metazoa > Chordata > Amphibia > Anura > Myobatrachidae > Pseudophryne > Pseudophryne corroboree. Next base: position 68,132,417 of record NC_086453.1, read on the forward strand.
TCAATACATAAATGGCCATGTGGTTCCCCAGTGAGTACCTTGGAAATGCTTCCATACGGCTTAGAATAAATGTGCGTGTGGATGATGGTTGGATGTTGCACTGTGTTTATTATTATTATTTTAATTGATTTTGGTAAAGTTCTACATCAATACTAAATACACAGAATATACTTTGAGAAAAGTCTCTCTGCTTAGCATAATCTTTGGGAGCCTCCATAGCCCAGTGGTTAGGCAACCCGCCTACAGTGCAGATGGTGATTGCAGGGTCACAGGTTCGAATCCCAGGTTCAACTGGTGTTTGTAGTATTTGTCATTTTCCACCTGATAGTGCTAACAGTCTCAATACATAAATGGCCATGTGGTTCCCCAGTGAGTACCTTGGAAATGCTTCCATACGGCTTAGAATAAATGTGCGTGTGGATGATGGTTGGATGTTGCACTGTGTTTATTATTATTATTTTAATTGATTTTGTTAAAGTTCTACATCAATACTAAATACACAGAATATACTTTGAGAAAAGTCTCTCTGCTTAGCATAATCTTTGGGAGCCTCCATAGCTCAGTGGTTAGGCAACCCGCCTACAGTGCAGATGGTGATTGCAGGGTCACAGGTTCGAATCCCAGGTTCAACTGGTGTTTGTAGTATTTGTCATTTTCTACCTGATAGTGCTAACAGTCTCAATACATAAATGGCCATGTGGTTACCCAGTGAGTATCTTAGAAATGCTTCCATATGGCTTAGAGCAAATGGGCATGTGGATGATGGTTGTATACTTAGTTGCATGTTGAACTGTGTTTATTATTATTAATGTAATTGATTTTGATAAAGTTCAACATCAATACTAAATACACAGAATATACTTTGAGAAAAGTCTCTCTGCTTAGCATAATCTTCGGGAGGCTCCATAGCCCAGTGGTTAGGCAACCCGCCTACAGTGCAGATTGTGATTCCAGGGTCACAGGTTCGAATCCCAGGTTTAACTGGTGTTTATAGTATTTGTCATTTTCCACCTGATAGTGCTAACAGTCTCAATACATAAATGGCCATGTGGTTCCCCAGTGAGTACCTTGGAAATGCTTCCATACGGCTTAGAATAAATGTGCGTGTGGATGATGGTTGGATGTTGCACTGTGTTTATTATTATTATTTTAATTGATTTTGTTAAAGTTCTACATCAATACTAAATACACAGAATATACTTTGAGAAAAGTCTCTCTGCTTAGCATAATCTTTGGGAGCCTCCATAGCCCAGTGGTTAGGCAACCCGCCTACAGTGCAGATGGTGATTGCAGGGTCACAGGTTCAAATCCCAGGTTCAACTGGTGTTTGTAGTATTTGTCATTTTCCACCTGATAGTGCTAACAGTCTCAATACATAAATGGCCATGTGGTTACCCAGTGAGTATCTTAGAAATGCTTCCATATGGCTTAGAGCAAATGGGCATGTGGATGATGGTTGTATACTTAGTTGCATGTTGCACTGTGTTTATTATTATTAATGTAATTGATTTTGATAAAGTTCAACATCAATACTAAATACACAGAATATACTTTGAGAAAAGTCTCTCTGCTTAGCATAATCTTCGGGAGGCTCCATAGCCCAGTGGTTAGGCAACCCGCCTACAGTGCAGATGGTGATTGCAGGGTCACAGGTTCGAATCCCAGGTTCAACTGGTGTTTGTAGTATTTGTCATTTTCCACCTGATAGTGCTAACAGTCTCAATACATAAATGGCCATGTGGTTCCCCAGTGAGTACCTTGGAAATGCTTCCATACGGCTTAGAATAAATGTGCGTGTGGATGATGGTTGGATGTTGCACTGTGTTTATTATTATTATTTTAATTGATTTTGTTAAAGTTCTACATCAATACTAAATACACAGAATATACTTTGAGAAAAGTCTCTCTGCTTAGCATAATCTTTGGGAGCCTCCATAGCCCAGTGGTTAGGCAACCCGCCTACAGTGCAGATGGTGATTGCAGGGTCACAGGTTCAAATCCCAGGTTCAACTGGTGTTTGTAGTATTTGTCATTTTCCACCTGATAGTGCTAACAGTCTCAATACATAAATGGCCATGTGGTTACCCAGTGAGTATCTTAGAAATGCTTCCATATGGCTTAGAGCAAATGGGCATGTGGATGATGGTTGTATACTTAGTTGCATGTTGCACTGTGTTTATTATTATTAATGTAATTGATTTTGATAAAGTTCAACATCAATACTAAATACACAGAATATACTTTGAGAAAAGTCTCTCTGCTTAGCATAATCTTCGGGAGGCTCCATAGCCCAGTGGTTAGGCAACCCGCCTACAGTGCAGATTGTGATTCCAGGGTCACAGGTTCGAATCCCAGGTTTAACTGGTGTTTATAGTATTTGTCATTTTCCACCTGATAGTGCTAACAGTCTCAATACATAAATGGCCATGTGGTTCCCCAGTGAGTACCTTGGAAATGCTTCCATACGGCTTAGAATAAATGTGCGTGTGGATAATGGTTGGATGTTGCACTGTGTTTATTATTATTATTTTAATTGATTTTGTTAAAGTTCTACATCAATACTAAATACACAGAATATACTTTGAGAAAAGTCTCTCTGCTTAGCATAATCTTTGGGAGCCTCCATAGCCCAGTGGTTAGGCAACCCGCCTACAGTGCAGATGGTGATTGCAGGGTCACAGGTACAAATCCCAGGTTCAACTGGTGTTTGTAGTATTTGTCATTTTCCACCTGATAGTGCTAACAGTCTCAATACATAAATGGCCATGTGGTTACCCAGTGAGTATCTTAGAAATGCTTCCATATGGCTTAGAGCAAATGGGCATGTGGATGATGGTTGTATACTTAGTTGCATGTTGCACTGTGTTTATTATTATTAATGTAATTGATTTTGATAAAGTTCAACATCAATACTAAATACACAGAATATACTTTGAGAAAAGTCTCTCTGCTTAGCATAATCTTCGGGAGGCTCCATAGCCCAGTGGTTAGGCAACCCGCCTACAGTGCAGATGGTGATTGCAGGGTCACAGGTTCGAATCCCAGGTTCAACTGGTGTTTGTAGTATTTGTCATTTTCCACCTGATAGTGCTAACAGTCTCAATACATAAATGGCCATGTGGTTCCCCAGTGAGTACCTTGGAAATGCTTCCATACGGCTTAGAATAAATGTGCGTGTGGATGATGGTTGGATGTTGCACTGTGTTTATTATTATTATTTTAATTGATTTTGTTAAAGTTCTACATCAATACTAAATACACAGAATATACTTTGAGAAAAGTCTCTCTGCTTAGCATAATCTTTGGGAGCCTCCATAGCCCAGTGGTTAGGCAACCCGCCTACAGTGCAGATGGTGATTGCAGGGTCACAGGTTCAAATCCCAGGTTCAACTGGTGTTTGTAGTATTTGTCATTTTCCACCTGATAGTGCTAACAGTCTCAATACATAAATGGCCATGTGGTTACCCAGTGAGTATCTTAGAAATGCTTCCATATGGCTTAGAGCAAATGGGCATGTGGATGATGGTTGTATACTTAGTTGCATGTTGCACTGTGTTTATTATTATTAATGTAATTGATTTTGATAAAGTTCAACATCAATACTAAATACACAGAATATACTTTGAGAAAAGTCTCTCTGCTTGAGACTGTTAGCATTATCAGGCTCCATAGCCCAGTGGTTAGGCAACCCGCCTACAGTGCAGATGGTGATTGCAGGGTCACAGGTTCGAATCCCAGGTTCAACTGTTGTTTGTAGTATTTGTCATTTTCCACCTGATAGTGCTAACAGTCTCAATACATAAATATCCATGTGGTTCCCCAGTGAGTACCTTGGAAATGCTTCCATACGGCTTAGAATAAATGTGCGTGTGGATGATGGTTGGATGTTGCACTGTGTTTATTATTATTATTTTAATTGATTTTGTTAAAGTTCTACATCAATACTAAATACACAGAATATACTTTGAGAAAAGTCTCTCTGCTTAGCATAATCTTTGGGAGCCTCCATAGCCCAGTGGTTAGGCAACCCGCCTACAGTGCTGATGGTGATTGCAGGGTCACAGGTTCGAATCCCAGGTTCAACTGGTGTTTGTAGTATTTGTCATTTTCCACCTGATAGTGCTAACAGTCTCAATACATAAATGGCCATGTGGTTCCCCAGTGAGTACCTTGGAAATGCTTCCATACGGCTTAGAATAAATGTGCGTGTGGATGGTGGTTGGATGTTGCACTGTGTTTATTATTATTATTTTAATTGATTTTGTTAAAGTTCTACATCAATACTAAATACACAGAATATACTTTGAGAAAAGTCTCTCTGCTTAGCGTAATCTTTGGGAGCCTCCATAGCCCAGTGGTTAGGCAACCCGCCTACAGTGCAGATGGTGATTGCAGGGTCACAGGTTCGAATCCCAGGGTCAACTGGTGTTTGTAGTATTTGTCATTTTCCACCTGATAGTGCTAACAGTCTCAATACATAAATGGCCATGTGGTGACCCAGTGAGTACCTTAGAAATGCTTCCATATGGCTTAGAGCAAATGGGCATGTGGATGATGGTTGTATACTTAGTTGCATGTTGCACTGTGTTTATTATTATTATTGTAATTGATTTTGATACAGTTCAACATCAATACTAAATACACAGAATATACTTTGAGAAAAGTCTCTCTGCTTAGCATAATCTTCGGGAGGCTCCATAGCCCAGTGGTTAGGCAACCCGCCTATAGTGCAGATGGTGATTGCAGGGTCGCAGGTTCTGAATCCCAGGTTCAACTGGTGTTTGTAGTATTTGTCATTTTCCACCTGATAGTGCTAACAGTCTCAATACATAAATGGCCATGTGGTTCCCCAGTGAGTACCTTGGAAATGCTTCCATACGGCTTAGAATAAATGTGCGTGTGGATGATGGTTGTATGTTGCACTGTGTTTATTATTATTATTTTAATTGATTTTGTTAAAGTTCTACATCAATACTAAATACACAGAATATACTTTGAGAAAAGTCTCTCTGCTTAGCATAATCTTTGGGAGCCTCCATAGCCCAGTGGTTAGGCAACCCACCTACAGTGCAGATGGTGATTGCAGGGTCACAGGTTCGAATCCCAGGTTCAACTGGTGTTTGTAGTATTTGTCATTTTCCACCTGATAGTGCTAACAGTCTCAATACATAAATGGCCATGTGGTTACCCAGTGAGTATCTTAGAAATGCTTCCATATGGCTTAGAGCAAATGGGCATGTTGATGATGGTTGTATACTTAGTTGCATGTTGCACTGTGTTTATTATTATTAATGTAATTAATTTTGATAAAGTTCAACATCAATACTAAATACACAGAATATACTTTGAGAAAAGTCTCTCTGCTTAGCATAATCTTCGGGAGGCTCCATAGCCCAGTGGTTAGGCAACCCGCCTACAGTGCAGATGGTGATTGCAGGGTCACAGGTTTGAATCCCAGGTTCAACTGGTGTTTGTAGTATTTGTCATTTTCCACCTGATAGTGCTAACAGTCTCAATACATAAATAGCCATGTGGTTCCCCAGTGAGTACCTTGGAAATGCTTCCATACGGCTTAGAATAAATGTGCATGTGGATGATGGTTGGATGTTGCACTGTGTTTATTATTATTATTTTAATTGATTTTGTTAAAGTTCTACATCAATACTAAATACACAGAATATACTTTGAGAAAAGTCTCTCTGCTTAGCATAATCTTTGGGAGCCTCCATAGCCCAGTGGTTAGGCAACCTGCCTACAGTGCAGATGGTGATTGCAGGGTCACAGGTTCGAATCCCAGGTTCAACTGGTGTTTGTAGTATTTGTCATTTTCCACCTGATAGTGCTAACAGTCTCAATACATAAATGGCCATGTGGTTACCCAGTGAGTATCTTAGAAATGCTTCCATATGGCTTAGAGCAAATGGGCATGTGGATGATGGTTGTATACTTAGTTGCATGTTGCACTGTGTTTATTATTATTAATGTAATTGATTTTGATAAAGTTCAACATCAATACTAAATACACAGAATATACTTTGAGAAAAGTCTCTCTGCTTAGCATAATCTTCAGGAGGCTCAATAGCCCAGTGGTTAGGCAACCCGCCTACAGTGCAGATGGTGATTGCAGGGTCACAGGTTCGAATCCCAGGTTCAACTGGTGTTTGTAGTATTTGTCATTTTCCACCTGATAGTGCTAACAGTCTCAATACATAAATGGCCATGTGGTTCCCCAGTGAGTACCTTGGAAATGCTTCCATACGGCTTAGAATAAATGTGCGTGTGGATGATGGTTGGATGTTGCACTGTGTTTATTATTATTATTTTAATTGATTTTGTTAAAGTTCTACATCAATACTAAATACACAGAATATACTTTGAGAAAAGTCTCTCTGCTTAGCATAATCTTTGGGAGCCTCCATAGCCCAGTGGTTAGGCAACCCGCCTACAGTGCTGATGGTGATTGCAGGGTCACAGGTTCAAATCCCAGGTTTTACTGGTGTTTGTAGTATTTGTCATTTTCCACCTGATAGTGCTAACAGTCTCAATACATAAATGGCCATGTGGTTCCCCAGTGAGTACCTTGGAAATGCTTCCATACGGCTTAGAATAAATGTGCGTGTGGATGGTGGTTGGATGTTGCACTGTGTTTATTATTATTATTTTAATTGATTTTGTTAAAGTTCTACATCAATACTAAATACACAGAATATACTTTGATAAAAGTCTCTCTGCTTAGCGTAATCTTTGGGAGCCTCCATAGCCCAGTGGTTAGGCAACCCGCCTACAGTGTAGATGGTGATTGCAGGGTCACAGGTTCGAATCCCAGGTTCAACTGGTGTTTGTAGTATTTGTCATTTTCCACCTGATAGTGCTAACAGTCTCAATACATAAATGGCCATGTGGTTACCCAGTGAGTACCTTAGAAATGCTTCCATATGGCTTAGAGCAAATGGGCATGTGGATGATGGTTGTATACTTAGTTGCATGTTGCACTGTGTTTATTATTATTATTGTAATTGATTTTGATAAAGTTCAACATCAATACTAAATACACAGAATATACTTTGAGAAAAGTCTCTCTGCTTAGCATAATCTTCGGGAGGCTCCATAGCCCAGTGGTTAGGCAACCCGCCTATAGTGCAGATGGTGATTGCAGGGTCACAGGTTCTGAATCCCAGGTTCAACTGGTGTTTGTAGTATTTGTCATTTTCCACCTGATAGTGCTAACAGTCTCAATACATAAATGGCCATGTGGTTCCCCAGTGAGTACCTTGGAAATGCTTCCATACGGCTTAGAATAAATGTGCATGTGGATGATGGTTGGATGTTGCACTGTTTATTATTATTATTTTAATTGATTTTGTTAAAGTTCTACATCAATACTAAATACACAGAATATACTTTGAGAAAAGTCTCTCTGCTTAGCATAATCTTTGGGAGCCTCCATAGCCCAGTGGTTAGGCAACCTGCCTACAGTGCAGATGGTGATTGCAGGGTCACATGTTCGAATCCCAGGTTCAACTGGTGTTTGTAGTATTTGTCATTTTCCACCTGATAGTGCTAACAGTCTCAATACATAAATGGCCATGTGGTTCCCCAGTGAGTACCTTGGAAAGGCTTCCATACGGCTTAGAATAAATGTGCGTGTGGATGATGGTTGGATGTTTCACTGTGTTTATTATTATTATTTTAATTGATTTTGTTAAAGTTCTACATCAATACAAAATACACAGAATATACTTTGAGAAAAGTCTCTCTGCTTAGCATAATCTTTGGAAGCCTCCATAGCCCAGTGGTTAGGCAACCCGCCTACAGTGCAGATGGTGATTGCAGGGTCACAGGTTCGAATCCCAGGTTCAACTGGTGTTTGTAGTATTTGTCATTTTCCACCTGATAGTGCTAACAGTCTCAATACATAAATGGCCATGTGGTTACCCAGTGAGTATCTTAGAAATGCTTCCATATGGCTTAGAGCAAATGGGCATGTGGATGATGGTTGTATACTTAGTTGAATGTTGCACTGTGTTTATTATTATTAATGTAATTGATTTTGATAAAGTTCAACATCAATACTAAATACACAGAATATACTTTGAGAAAAGTCTCTCTGCTTAGCATAATCTTCGGGAGGCTCCATAGCCCAGTGGTTAGGCAACCCGCCTACAGTGCAGATGGTGATTGTAGGGTCACAGGTTCGAATCCCAGGTTCAACTGGTGTTTATAGTGTTTGTCATTTTCCACCTGATAGTGCTAACAGTCTCAATACATAAATGGCCATGTGGTTCCCCAGTGAGTACCTTGGAAATGCTTCCATACGGCTTAGAATAAATGTGCGTGTGGATGATGGTTGGATGTTGCACTGTGTTTATTATTATTATTTTAATTGATTTTGTTAAAGTTCTACATCAATACTAAATACACAGAATATACTTTGAGAAAAGTCTCTCTGCTTAGCATAATCTTTGGGAGCCTCCATAGCCCAGTGGTTAGGCAACCCGCCTACAGTGCAGATGGTGATTGCAGGGTCACAGGTTCGAATCCCAGGTTCAACTGGTGTTTGTAGTATTTGTCATTTTCCACCTGATAGTGCTAACAGTCTCAATACATAAATGGCCATGTGGTTACCCAGTGAGTATCTTAGAAATGCTTCCATATGGCTTAGAGCAAATGGGCATGTGGATGATGGTTGTATACTTAGTTGCATGTTGCACTGTGTTTATTATTATTAATGTAATTGATTTTGATAAAGTTCAACATCAATACTAAATACACAGAATATACTTTGAGAAAAGTCTCTCTGCTTAGCATAATCTTCGGGAGGCTCCATAGCCCAGTGGTTAGGCAACCTGCCTACAGTGCAGATGGTGATTGCAGGGTCACAGGTTCGAATCCCAGGTTCAACTGGTGTTTGTAGTATTTGTCATTTTCCACCTGATAGTGCTAACAGTCTCAATACATAAATGGCCATGTGGTTCCCCAGTGAGCACCTTGGAAATGCTTCCATACGGCTTAGAATAAATGTGCGTGTGGATGATGGTTGGATGTTGCACTGTGTTTATTATTATTATTTTAATTGATTTTGTTAAAGTTCTACATCAATACTAAATACACAGAATATACTTTGAGAAAAGTCTCTCTGCTTAGCATAATCTTTGGGAGCCTCCATAGCCCAGTGGTTAGGCAACCCGCCTACAGTGCAGATGGTAATTGCAGGGTCACAGGTTCGAATCCCAGGTTCAACTGGTGTTTATAGTATTTGTCATTTTCCACCTGATAGTGCTAACAGTCTCAATACATAAATGGCCATGTGGTTCCCCAGTGAGTACCTTGGAAATGCTTCCATACGGCTTAGAATAAATGTGCGTGTGGATGATGGTTGGATGTTGCACTGTGTTTATTATTATTATTTTAATTGATTTTGTTAAAGTTCTACATCAATACTAAATACACAGAATATACTTTGAGAAAAGTCTCTCTGCTTAGCATAATCTTTGGAAGCCTCCATAGCCCAGTGGTTAGGCAACCAGCCTACAGTGCAGATGGTGATTGCAGGGTCACAGGTTCGAATCCCAGGTTCAACTGGTGTTTGTAGTATTTGTCATTTTCCACCTGATAGTGCTAACAGTCTCAATACATAAATGGCCATGTGGTTACCCAGTGAGTATCTTAGAAATGCTTCCATATGGCTTAGAGCAAATGGGCATGTGGATGATGGTTGTATACTTAGTTGCATGTTGCACTGTGTTTATTATTATTAATGTAATTGATTTTGATAAAGTTCAACATCAATACTAAATACACAGAATATACTTTGATAAAAGTCTCTCTGCTTAGCGTAATCTTTGGGAGCCTCCATAGCCCAGTGGTTAGGCAACCCACCTACAGTGTAGATGGTGATTGCAGGGTCACAGGTTCGAATCCCAGGTTCAACTGGTGTTTGTAGTATTTGTCATTTTCCACCTGATAGTGCTAACAGTCTCAATACATAAATGGCCATGTGGTTACCCAGTGAGTACCTTAGAAATGCTTCCATATGGCTTAGAGCAAATGGGCATGTGGATGATGGTTGTATACTTAGTTGCATGTTGCACTGTGTTTATTATTATTATTGTAATTGATTTTGATAAAGTTCAACATCAATACTAAATACACAGAATATACTTTGAGAAAAGTCTCTCTGCTTAGCATAATCTTCGGGAGGCTCCATAGCCCAGTGGTTAGGCAACCCGCCTATAGTGCAGATGGTGATTGCAGGGTCACAGGTTCTGAATCCCAGGTTCAACTGGTGTTTGTAGTATTTGTCATTTTCCACCTGATAGTGCTAACAGTCTCAATACATAAATGGCCATGTGGTTCCCCAGTGAGTACCTTGGAAATGCTTCCATACGGCTTAGAATAAATGTGCGTGTGGATGATGGTTGGATGTTGCACTGTTTATTATTATTATTTTAATTGATTTTGTTAAAGTTCTACATCAATACTAAATACACAGAATATACTTTGAGAAAAGTCTCTCTGCTTAGCATAATCTTTGGGAGCCTCCATAGCCCAGTGGTTAGGCAACCTGCCTACAGTGCAGATGGTGATTGCAGGGTCACAGGTTCGAATCCCAGGTTCAACTGGTGTTTGTAGTATTTGTCATTTTCCACCTGATAGTGCTAACAGTCTCAATACATAAATGGCCATGTGGTTCCCCAGTGAGTACCTTGGAAAGGCTTCCATACGGCTTAGAATAAATGTGCGTGTGGATGTTTCACTGTGTTTATTATTATTATTTTAATTGATTTTGTTAAAGTTCTACATCAATACTAAATACACAGAATATACTTTGAGAAAAGTCTCTCTGCTTAGCATAATCTTTGGAAGCCTCCATAGCCCAGTGGTTAGGCAACCCGCCTACAGTGCAGATGGTGATTGCAGGGTCACAGGTTCGAATCCCAGGTTCAACTGGTGTTTGTAGTATTTGTCATTTTCCACCTGATAGTGCTAACAGTCTCAATACATAAATGGCCATGTGGTTACCCAGTGAGTATCTTAGAAATGCTTCCATATGGCTTAGAGCAAATGGGCATGTGGATGATGGTTGTATACTTAGTTGAATGTTGCACTGTGTTTATTATTATTAATGTAATTGATTTTGATAAAGTTCAACATCAATACTAAATACACAGAATATACTTTGAGAAAAGTCTCTCTGCTTAGCATAATCTTCGGGAGGCTCCATAGCCCAGTGGTTAGGCAACCCGCCTACAGTGCAGATGGTGATTGTAGGGTCACAAGTTCGAATCCCAGGTTCAACTGGTGTTTATAGTGTTTGTCATTTTCCACCTGATAGTGCTAACAGTCTCAATACATAAATGGCCATGTGGTTCCCCAGTGAGTACCTTGGAAATGCTTCCATACGGCTTAGAATAAATGTGCGTGTGGATGATGGTTGGATGTTGCACTGTGTTTATTATTATTATTTTAATTGATTTTGTTAAAGTTCTACATCAATACTAAATACACAGAATATACTTTGAGAAAAGTCTCTCTGCTTAGCATAATCTTTGGGAGCCTCCATAGCCCAGTGGTTAGGCAACCCACCTACAGTGCAGATGGTGATTGCAGGGTCACAGGTTCGAATCCCAGGTTCAACTGGTGTTTGTAGTATTTGTCATTTTCCACCTGATAGTGCTAACAGTCTCAATACATAAATGGCCATGTGGTTACCCAGTGAGTATCTTAGAAATGCTTCCATATGGCTTAGAGCAAATGGGCATGTGGATGATGGTTGTATACTTAGTTGCATGTTGCACTGTGTTTATTATTATTAATGTAATTGATTTTGATAAAGTTCAACATCAATACTAAATACACAGAATATACTTTGAGAAAAGTCTCTCTGCTTAGCATAATCTTCGGGAGGCTCCATAGCCCAGTGGTTAGGCAACCTGCCTACAGTGCAGATGGTGATTGCAGGGTCACAGGTTTGAATCCCAGGTTCAACTGGTGTTTGTAGTATTTGTCATTTTCCACCTGATAGTGCTAACAGTCTCAATACATAAATGGCCATGTGGTTCCCCAGTGAGCACCTTGGAAATGCTTCCATACGGCTTAGAATAAATGTGCGTGTGGATGATGGTTGGATGTTGCACTGTGTTTATTATTATTATTTTAATTGATTTTGTTAAAGTTCTACATCAATACTAAATACACAGAATATACTTTGAGAAAAGTCTCTCTGCTTAGCATAATCTTTGGGAGCCTCCATAGCCCAGTGGTTAGGCAACCCGCCTACAGTGCAGATGGTAATTGCAGGGTCACAGGTTCGAATCCCAGGTTCAACTGGTGTTTATAGTATTTGTCATTTTCCACCTGATAGTGCTAACAGTCTCAATACATAAATGGCCATGTGGTTCCCCAGTGAGTACCTTGGAAATGCTTCCATACGGCTTAGAATAAATGTGCGTGTGGATGATGGTTGGATGTTGCACTGTGTTTATTATTATTATTTTAATTGATTTTGTTAAAGTTCTACATCAATACTAAATACACAGAATATACTTTGAGAAAAGTCTCTCTGCTTAGCATAATCTTTGGAAGCCTCCATAGCCCAGTGGTTAGGCAACCAGCCTACAGTGCAGATGGTGATTGCAGGGTCACAGGTTCGAATCCCAGGTTCAACTGGTGTTTGTAGTATTTGTCATTTTCCACCTGATAGTGCTAACAGTCTCAATACATAAATGGCCATGTGGTTACCCAGTGAGTATCTTAGAAATGCTTCCATATGGCTTAGAGCAAATGGGCATGTGGATGATGGTTGTATACTTAGTTGCATGTTGCACTGTGTTTATTATTATTAATGTAATTGATTTTGATAAAGTTCAACATCAATACTAAATACACAGAATATACTTTGAGAAAAGTCTCTCTGCTTAGCATAATCTTCGGGAGGCTCCATAGCCCAGTGGTTAGGCAACCCGCCTACAGTGCAGATGGTGATTGCAGGGTCACAGGTTCGAATCCCAGGTTCAACTGGTGTTTGTAGTATTTGTCATTTTCCACCTGATAGTGCTAACAGTCTCAATACATAAATGGTCATGTGGTTCCCCAGTGAGTACCTTGGAAAGGCTTCCATACGGCTTAGAATAAATGTGCGTGTGGATGATGGTTGGATGTTTCACTGTGTTTATTATTATTATTTTAATTGATTTTGTTAAAGTTCTACATCAATACTAAATACACAGAATATACTTTGAGAAAAGTCTCTCTGCATAGCATAATCTTTGGGAGCCTCCATAGCCCAGTGGTTAGGCAACCCGCCTACAGTGCAGATGGTGATAACAGGGTCACAGAGGCGAATCCCAGGTTCAACTGGTGTTTGTAGTATTTGTCATTTTCCACCTGATAGTGCTAACAGTCTCAATACATAAATGGCCATGTGGTTACCCAGTGAGTACCTTAGAAATGCTTCCATATGGCTTAGAGTAAATGGGCATGTGGATGATGGTTGTATACTTAGTTGCATGTTGCACTGTGTTTATTATTATTATTGTAATTGATTTTGATAAAGTTCAACATCAATACTAAATACACAGAATATACTTTGAGAAAAGTCTCTCTGCTTAGCATAATCTTTGGGAGGCTCCATAGCCCAGTGTTTAGGCAACCCACCTACAGTGCAGATGGTGATTGCAGGGTCACAGGTTTGAATGCCAGGTTCAACTGGTGTTTGTAGTATTTGTCATTTTCCACCTGATAGTGCTAACAGTCTCAATACATAAATGGCCATGTGGTTACCCAGTGAGTACCTTAGAAATGCTTCCATATGGCTTAGAGTAAATGGGCATGTGGATGATGGTTGTATACTTAGTTGCATGTTGCACTGTGTTTATTATTATTATTGTAATTGATTTTGATAAAGTTCAACATCAATACTAAATACACAGAATATTCTTTGAGAAAAGTCTCTCTGCTTAGCATAATCTTCGGGAGGCTCCATAGCCCAGTGGTTAGGCAACCCGCCTACAGTGCAGATGGTGATTGCAGGGTCACAGGTTCAAATCCCAGGTTCAACTGGTGTTTGTAGTATTTGTCATTTTCCACCTGATAGTGCTAACAGTCTCAATACATAAATGGCCATGTGGTTCCCCAGTGAGTACCTTGGAAATGCTTCCATACAGCTTAGAATAAATGTGCGTGTGGATGATGGTTGGATGTTGCACTGTTTATTATTATTATTATTTTAATTGATTTTGTTAAAGTTCTACATCAATACTAAATACACAGAATATACTTTGAGAAAAGTCTCTCTGCTTAGCATAATCTTTGGGAGCCTCCATAGCCCAGTGGTTAGGCAACCCGCCTACAGTGCAGATGGTAATTGCAGGGTCACAGGTTCGAATCCCAGGTTCAACTGGTGTTTATAGTATTTGTCATTTTCCACCTGATAGTGCTAACAGTCTCAATACATAAATGGCCATGTGGTTCCCCAGTGAGTACCTTGGAAATGCTTCCATACGGCTTAGAATAAATGTGCGTGTGGATGATGGTTGGATGTTGCACTGTGTTTATTATTATTATTTTAATTGATTTTGTTAAAGTTCTACATCAATACTAAATACACAGAATATACTTTGAGAAAAGTCTCTCTGCTTAGCATAATCTTTGGAAGCCTCCATAGCCCAGTGGTTAGGCAACCAGCCTACAGTGCAGATGGTGATTGCAGGGTCACAGGTTCGAATCCCAGGTTCAACTGGTGTTTGTAGTATTTGTCATTTTCCACCTGATAGTGCTAACAGTCTCAATACATAAATGGCCATGTGGTTACCCAGTGAGTATCTTAGAAATGCTTCCATATGGCTTAGAGCAAATGGGCATGTGGATGATGGTTGTATACTTAGTTGCATGTTGCACTGTGTTTATTATTATTAATGTAATTGATTTTGATAAAGTTCAACATCAATACTAAATACACAGAATATACTTTGAGAAAAGTCTCTCTGCTTAGCATAATCTTCGGGAGGCTCCATAGCCCAGTGGTTAGGCAACCCGCCTACAGTGCAGATGGTGATTGCAGGGTCACAGGTTCGAATCCCAGGTTCAACTGGTGTTTGTAGTATTTGTCATTTTCCACCTGATAGTGCTAACAGTCTCAATACATAAATGGTCATGTGGTTCCCCAGTGAGTACCTTGGAAAGGCTTCCATACGGCTTAGAATAAATGTGCGTGTGGATGATGGTTGGATGTTTCACTGTGTTTATTATTATTATTTTAATTGATTTTGTTAAAGTTCTACATCAATACTAAATACACAGAATATACTTTGAGAAAAGTCTCTCTGCATAGCATAATCTTTGGGAGCCTCCATAGCCCAGTGGTTAGGCAACCCGCCTACAGTGCAGATGGTGATAACAGGGTCACAGAGGCGAATCCCAGGTTCAACTGGTGTTTGTAGTATTTGTCATTTTCCACCTGATAGTGCTAACAGTCTCAATACATAAATGGCCATGTGGTTACCCAGTGAGTACCTTAGAAATGCTTCCATATGGCTTAGAGTAAATGGGCATGTGGATGATGGTTGTATACTTAGTTGCATGTTGCACTGTGTTTATTATTATTATTGTAATTGATTTTGATAAAGTTCAACATCAATACTAAATACACAGAATATACTTTGAGAAAAGTCTCTCTGCTTAGCATAATCTTTGGGAGGCTCCATAGCCCAGTGTTTAGGCAACCCACCTACAGTGCAGATGGTGATTGCAGGGTCACAGGTTCGAATGCCAGGTTCAACTGGTGTTTGTAGTATTTGTCATTTTCCACCTGATAGTGCTAACAGTCTCAATACATAAATGGCCATGTGGTTACCCAGTGAGTACCTTAGAAATGCTTCCATATGGCTTAGAGTAAATGGGCATGTGGATGATGGTTGTATACTTAGTTGCATGTTGCACTGTGTTTATTATTATTATTGTAATTGATTTTGATAAAGTTCAACATCAATACTAAATACACAGAATATTCTTTGAGAAAAGTCTCTCTGCTTAGCATAATCTTCGGGAGGCTCCATAGCCCAGTGGTTAGGCAACCCGCCTACAGTGCAGATGGTGATTGCAGGGTCACAGGTTCAAATCCCAGGTTCAACTGGTGTTTGTAGTATTTGTCATTTTCCACCTGATAGTGCTAACAGTCTCAATACATAAATGGCCATGTGGTTCCCCAGTGAGTACCTTGGAAATGCTTCCATACAGCTTAGAATAAATGTGCGTGTGGATGATGGTTGGATGTTGCACTGTTTATTATTATTATTATTTTAATTGATTTTGTTAAAGTTCTACATCAATACTAAATACACAGAATATACTTTGAGAAAAGTCTCTCTGCTTAGCATAATCTTTGGGAGCCTCCATAGCCCAGTGGTTAGGCAACCCACCTACAGTGCAGATGGTGATTGCAGGGTCACAGGTTCGAATCCCAGGTTCAACTGGTGTTTGTAGTATTTGTCATTTTCCACCTGATAGTGCTAACAGTCTCAATACATAAATGGCCATGTGGTTACCCAGTGAGTATCTTAGAAATGCTTCCATATGGCTTAGAGCAAATGGGCATGTGGATGATGGTTGTATACTTAGTTGCATGTTGCACTGTGTTTATTATTATTAATGTAATTGATTTTGATAAAGTTCAACATCAATACTAAATACACAGAATATACTTTGAGAAAAGTCTCTCTGCTTAGCATAATCTTCGGGAGGCTCCATAGCCCAGTGGTTAGGCAACCCGCCTACAGTGCAGATGGTGATTGCAGGATCACAGGTTCGAATCCCAGGTTCAACTGGTGTTTGTAGTATTTGTCATTTTCCACCTGATAGTGCTAACAGTCTCAATACATAAATGGCCATGTGGTTCCCCAGTAAGTACCTTGGAAAAGCTTCCATACGGCTTAGAATAAATGTGCGTGTGGATGATGGTTGGATGTTGCACTGTGTTTATTATTATTATTTTAATTGATTTTGTTAAAGTTCTACATCAATACTAAATACACAGAATATACTTTGAGAAAAGTCTCTCTGCTTAGCAAAATCTTTGGGAGCCTCCATAGCCCAGTGGTTAGGCAACCCGCCTACAGTGCAGATGGTGATTGCAGGGTCACAGGTTCGAATCCCAGGTTCAACTGGTGTTTGTAGTATTTGTCATTTTCCACCTGATAGTGCTAACAGTCTCAATACATAAATGGCCATGTGGTTCCCCAGTGAGTACCTTGGAAATGCTTCCATACGGCTTAGAATAAATGTGCGTGTGGATGATGGTTGGATGTTGCTCTGATTATTATTATTATTTTAATTGATTGTGTTAAAGTTCTACATCAATACTAAATACACAGAATATACTTTGAGAAAAGTCTCTCTGCTTAGCATAATCTTTGGGAGCCTCCATAGTCCAGTGGTTAGGCAACCCGCCTACAGTGCAGATGGTGATTGCAGAGTCACAGGTTCGAATCCCAGGTTCAACTGGTGTTTGTAGTATTTGTCATTTTCCACCTGATAGTGCTAACAGTCTCAATACATAAATGGCCATGTGGTTACCCAGTGAGTACCTTAGAAATGCTTCCATATGGCTTAGAGTAAATTGGCATGTGGATGATGGTTGTGTACTTAGTTGCATGTTGCACTGTGTTTCTTTTTATTATTGTAATTGATTTTGATAAAGTTCAACATCAATACTAAATACACAGAATATACTTTGAGAAAAGTCTCTCTGCTTAGCATAATCTTCGGGAGGCTCCATAGCCCAGTGGTTAGGCAACCCGCCTACAGTGCAGATGGTGATTGCAGGGTCACAGGTTCAAATCCCAGGTTCAAATCCCAGGTTCAACTGGTGTTTGTAGTATTTGTCATTTTCCACCTGATAGTGCTAACAGTCTCAATACATAAATGGCCATGTGGTTCCCCAGTGAGTACCTTGGAAATGCTTCCATACGGCTTAGAATAAATGTGCGTGTGGATGATGGTTGGATGTTGCACTGTGTTTATTATTATTATTTTAATTGATTTTGTTAAAGTTCTACATCAATACTAAATACACAGAATATACTTTGAGAAAAGTCTCTCTGCTTAGCATAATCTTTGGGAGCCTCCATAGCCCAGTGGTTAGGCAACCCGCCTACAGTGCAGATGGTGATTGCAGGGTCACAGGTTCGAATTCCAGGTTCAACTGGTGTTTGTAGTATTTGTCATTTTCCACCTGATAGTGCTAACAGTCTCAATACATAAATGGCCATGTGGTTCCCCAGTGAGTACCTTGGAAATGCTTCCATACGGCTTAGAATAAATGTGCGTGTGGATGATGGTTGGATGATGCACTGTGTTTATTATTATTATTTTAATTGATTTTGTTAAAGTTCTACATCAATACTAAATACACAGAATATACTTTGAGAAAAGTCTCTCTGCTTAGCATAATCTTTGGGAGCCTCCATAGCCCAGTGGTTAGGCAACCCGCCTACAGTGCAGATGGTGATTGCAGGGTCACAGGTTCGAATTCCAGGTTCAACTGGTGTTTGTAGTATTTGTCATTTTCCACCTGATAGTGCTAACAGTCTCAATACATAAATGGCCATGTGGTTACCCAGTGAGTATCTTAGAAATGCCTCCATATGGCTTAGAGCAAATGGGCATGTGGATGATGGTTGTATACTTAGTTGCATGTTGCACTGTGTTTATTATTATTATTGTAATTGATTTTGATAAAGTTCAACATCAATACTAAATACACAGAATATACTTTGAGAAAAGTCTCTCTGCTTAGCATAATCTTCGGGAGGCTCCATAGCCCAGTGGTTAGGCAACCTGCCTACAGTGCAGATGGTGATTGCAGGGTCACAGGTTCGAATCCCAAATTCAACTGGTGTTTGTAGTATTTGTCATTTTCCACCTGATAGTGCTAACAGTCTCAATACATAAATGGCCACGTGGTTACCCAGTGAGTACCTTAGAAATGCTTCCATATGGCTTAGAGTAAATTGGCATGTGGATGATGGTTGTATACTTAGTTGCATGTTGCACTGTGTTTATTATTATTATTGTAATTGATTTTGATAAAGTTCAACATCAATACTAAATACACAGAATATACTTTGAGAAAAGTCTCTCTGCTTAGCATAATCTTTGGGAGGCTCCATAGCCCAGTGGTTAGGCAACCCGCCTATAGTGCAGATGGTGATTGCAGGGCCACAGGTTCAAATCCCAAGTTCAACTGGTGTTTGTAGTATTTATCATTTTCCACCTGATAGTGCTAACAGTCTCAATACATAAATGGCCATGTGGTTACCCAGTGAGTACCTTAGAAATGCTTCCATATGGCTTAGAGTAAATGGGCATGTGGATGATGGTTGTATACTTAGTTGCATGTTGCACTGTGTTTATTATTATTATTGTAATTGATTTTGATAAAGTTCAACATCAATACTAAATACACAGAATATACTTTGAGAAAAGTCTCTCTGCTTAGCATAATCTTTGGGAGCCTCCATATCCCAGTGGTTAGGCAACCCGCCTACAATGCTGATGGTGATTGCAGGGTCACAGGTTCGAATCCCAGGTTCAACTGGTGTTTGTAGTATTTGTCATTTTCCACCTGATAGTGCTAACAGTCTCAATACATAAATGGCCATGTGGTTCCCCAGTGAGTACCTTGGAAATGCTTCCATACGGCTTAGAATAAATGTGCGTGTGGATGATGGTTGGATGTTGCACTGTTTATTATTATTATTTTAATTGATTTTGTTAAAGTTCTACATCAATACTAAATACACAGAATATACTTTGAGAAAAGTCTCTCTGCTTAGCATAATCTTTGGGAGCCTCCATAGCCCAGTGGTTAGGCAACCCGCCTACAGTGCAGATGGTGATTGCAGGGTCACAGGTTCGAATTCCAGGTTCAACTGGTGTTTGTAGTATTTGTCATTTTCCACCTGATAGTGCTAACAGTCTCAATACATAAATGGCCATGTGGTTACCCAGTGAGTACCTTAGAAATGCTTCCATATGGCTTAGAGTAAATGGGCATGTGGATGATGGTTGTATACTTAGTTGCATGTTGCACTGTTTATTATTATTATTGTAATTGATTTTGATAAAGTTCAACATCAATACTAAATACACAGAATATACTTTGAGAAAAGTCTCTCTGCTTAGCATAATCTTCGGGAGGCTCCATAGCCCAGTGGTTAGGCAACCCGCCTACAGTGCAGATGGTGATTGCAGGGTCACAGGTTCAAATCCCAGGTTCAACTGGTGTTTGTAGTATTTGTCATTTTCCACCTGATAGTGCTAACAGTCTCAATACATAAATGGCCATGTGGTTCCCCAGTGAGTACCTTGGAAATGCTTCCATACGGCTTAGAATAAATGTGCGTGTGGATGATGGTTGGATGTTGCACTGTTTATTATTATTATTTTAATTGATTTTGTTAAAGTTCTACATCAATACTAAATACACAGAATATACTTTGAGAAAAGTCTCTCTGCTTAGCAGAATCTTTGGGAGCCTCCATAGCCCAGTGGTTAGGCAACCCGCCTACAGTGCAGATGGTGATTGCAGGGTCACAGGTTCGAATCCCAGGTTCAACTGGTGTTTGTAGTATTTGTCATTTTCCACCTGATAGTGCTAACAGTCTCAATACATAAATGGCCATGTGGTTACCCAGTGAGTATCTTAGAAATGCCTCCATATGGCTTAGAGCAAATGGGCATGTGGATGATGGTTGTATACTTAGTTGCATGTTGCACTGTGTTTATTATTATTATTGTAATTGATTTTGATAAAGTTCAACATCAATACTAAATACACAGAATATACTTTGAGAAAAGTCTCTCTGCTTAGCATAATCTTCGGGAGGCTCCATAGCCCAGTGGTTAGGCAACCTGCCTACAGTGCAGATGGTGATTGCAGGGTCACAGGTTCGAATCCCAAATTCAACTGGTGTTTGTAGTATTTGTCATTTTCCACCTGATAGTGCTAACAGTCTCAATACATAAATGGCCACGTGGTTACCCAGTGAGTACCTTAGAAATGCTTCCATATGGCTTAGAGTAAATTGGCATGTGGATGATGGTTGTATACTTAGTTGCATGTTGCACTGTGTTTATTATTATTATTGTAATTGATTTTGATAAAGTTCAACATCAATACTAAATACACAGAATATACTTTGAGAAAAGTCTCTCTGCTTAGCATAATCTTTGGGAGGCTCCATAGCCCAGTGGTTAGGCAACCCGCCTATAGTGCAGATGGTGATTGCAGGGCCACAGGTTCAAATCCCAAGTTCAACTGGTGTTTGTAGTATTTATCATTTTCCACCTGATAGTGCTAACAGTCTCAATACATAAATGGCCATGTGGTTACCCAGTGAGTACCTTAGAAATGCTTCCATATGGCTTAGAGTAAATGGGCATGTGGATGATGGTTGTATACTTAGTTGCATGTTGCACTGTGTTTATTATTATTATTGTAATTGATTTTGATAAAGTTCAACATCAATACTAAATACACAGAATATACTTTGAGAAAAGTCTCTCTGCTTAGCATAATCTTTGGGAGCCTCCATATCCCAGTGGTTAGGCAACCCGCCTACAATGCTGATGGTGATTGCAGGGTCACAGGTTCGAATCCCAGGTTCAACTGGTGTTTGTAGTATTTGTCATTTTCCACCTGATAGTGCTAACAGTCTCAATACATAAATGGCCATGTGGTTCCCCAGTGAGTACCTTGGAAATGCTTCCATACGGCTTAGAATAAATGTGCGTGTGGATGATGGTTGGATGTTGCACTGTTTATTATTATTATTTTAATTGATTTTGTTAAAGTTCTACATCAATACTAAATACACAGAATATACTTTGAGAAAAGTCTCTCTGCTTAGCATAATCTTTGGGAGCCTCCATAGCCCAGTGGTTAGGCAACCCGCCTACAGTGCAGATGGTGATTGCAGGGTCACAGGTTCGAATTCCAGGTTCAACTGGTGTTTGTAGTATTTGTCATTTTCCACCTGATAGTGCTAACAGTCTCAATACATAAATGGCCATGTGGTTACCCAGTGAGTACCTTAGAAATGCTTCCATATGGCTTAGAGTAAATGGGCATGTGGATGATGGTTGTATACTTAGTTGCATGTTGCACTGTTTATTATTATTATTGTAATTGATTTTGATAAAGTTCAACATCAATACTAAATACACAGAATATACTTTGAGAAAAGTCTCTCTGCTTAGCATAATCTTCGGGAGGCTCCATAGCCCAGTGGTTAGGCAACCCGCCTACAGTGCAGATGGTGATTGCAGGGTCACAGGTTCAAATCCCAGGTTCAACTGGTGTTTGTAGTATTTGTCATTTTCCACCTGATAGTGCTAACAGTCTCAATACATAAATGGCCATGTGGTTCCCCAGTGAGTACCTTGGAAATGCTTCCATACGGCTTAGAATAAATGTGCGTGTGGATGATGGTTGGATGTTGCACTGTTTATTATTATTATTTTAATTGATTTTGTTAAAGTTCTACATCAATACTAAATACACAGAATATACTTTGAGAAAAGTCTCTCTGCTTAGCATAATCTTTGGGAGCCTCCATAGCCCAGTGGTTAGGCAACCCGCCTACAGTGCAGATGGTGATTGCAGGGTCACAGGTTCGAATTCCAGGTTCAACTGGTGTTTGTAGTATTTGTCATTTTCCACCTGATAGTGCTAACAGTCTCAATACATAAATGGCCATGTGGTTCCCCAGTGAGTACCTTGGAAATGCTTCCATACGGCTTAGAATAAATGTGCGTGTGGATGATGGTTGGATGATGCACTGTGTTTATTATTAAAATTTTAATTGATTTTGTTAAAGTTCTACATCAATACTAAACACACAGAATATACTTTGAGAAAAGTCTCTCTGCTTAGCAGAATCTTTGGGAGCCTCCATAGCCCAGTGGTTAGGCAACCCGCCTACAGTGCAGATGGTGATTGCAGGGTCACAGGTTCGAATCCCAGGTTCAACTGGTGTTTGTAGTATTTGTCATTTTCCACCTGATAGTGCTAACAGTCTCAATACATAAATGGCCATGTGGTTACCCAGTGAGTATCTTAGAAATGCCTCCATATGGCTTAGAGCAAATGGGCATGTGGATGATGGTTGTATACTTAGTTGCATGTTGCACTGTGTTTATTATTATTATTGTAATTGATTTTGATAAAGTTCAACATCAATACTAAATACACAGAATATACTTTGAGAAAAGTCTCTCTGCTTAGCATAATCTTCGGGAGGCTCCATAGCCCAGTGGTTAGGCAACCTGCCTACAGTGCAGATGGTGATTGCAGGGTCACAGGTTCGAATCCCAAGTTCAACTGGTGTTTGTAGTATTTGTCATTTTCCACCTGATAGTGCTAACAGTCTCAATACATAAATGGCCACGTGGTTACCCAGTGAGTACCTTAGAAATGCTTCCATATGGCTTAGAGTAAATTGGCATGTGGATGATGGTTGTATACTTAGTTGCATGTTGCACTGTGTTTATTATTATTAATGTAATTGATTTTGATAAAGTTCAACATCAATACTAAATACACAGAATATACTTTGAGAAAAGTCTCTCTGCTTAGCATAATCTTCGGGAGGCTCCATAGCCCAGTGGTTAGGCAACCCGCCTACAGTGCAGATGGTGATTGCAGGGTCACAGGTTCGAATCCCAGGTTCAACTGGTGTTTGTAGTATTTGTCATTTTCCACCTGATAGTGCTAACAGTCTCAATACATAAATGGTCATGTGGTTCCCCAGTGAGTACCTTGGAAAGGCTTCCATACGGCTTAGAATAAATGTGCGTGTGGATGATGGTTGGATGTTTCACTGTGTTTATTATTATTATTTTAATTGATTTTGTTAAAGTTCTACATCAATACTAAATACACAGAATATACTTTGAGAAAAGTCTCTCTGCATAGCATAATCTTTGGGAGCCTCCATAGCCCAGTGGTTAGGCAACCCGCCTACAGTGCAGATGGTGATAACAGGGTCACAGAGGCGAATCCCAGGTTCAACTGGTGTTTGTAGTATTTGTCATTTTCCACCTGATAGTGCTAACAGTCTCAATACATAAATGGCCATGTGGTTACCCAGTGAGTACCTTAGAAATGCTTCCATATGGCTTAGAGTAAATGGGCATGTGGATGATGGTTGTATACTTAGTTGCATGTTGCACTGTGTTTATTATTATTATTGTAATTGATTTTGATAAAGTTCAACATCAATACTAAATACACAGAATATACTTTGAGAAAAGTCTCTCTGCTTAGCATAATCTTTGGGAGGCTCCATAGCCCAGTGTTTAGGCAACCCACCTACAGTGCAGATGGTGATTGCAGGGTCACAGGTTCGAATGCCAGGTTCAACTGGTGTTTGTAGTATTTGTCATTTTCCACCTGATAGTGCTAACAGTCTCAATACATAAATGGCCATGTGGTTACCCAGTGAGTACCTTAGAAATGCTTCCATATGGCTTAGAGTAAATGGGCATGTGGATGATGGTTGTATACTTAGTTGCATGTTGCACTGTGTTTATTATTATTATTGTAATTGATTTTGATAAAGTTCAACATCAATACTAAATACACAGAATATTCTTTGAGAAAAGTCTCTCTGCTTAGCATAATCTTCGGGAGGCTCCATAGCCCAGTGGTTAGGCAACCCGCCTACAGTGCAGATGGTGATTGCAGGGTCACAGGTTCAAATCCCAGGTTCAACTGGTGTTTGTAGTATTTGTCATTTTCCACCTGATAGTGCTAACAGTCTCAATACATAAATGGCCATGTGGTTCCCCAGTGAGTACCTTGGAAATGCTTCCATACAGCTTAGAATAAATGTGCGTGTGGATGATGGTTGGATGTTGCACTGTTTATTATTATTATTATTTTAATTGATTTTGTTAAAGTTCTACATCAATACTAAATACACAGAATATACTTTGAGAAAAGTCTCTCTGCTTAGCATAATCTTTGGGAGCCTCCATAGCCCAGTGGTTAGGCAACCCACCTACAGTGCAGATGGTGATTGCAGGGTCACAGGTTCGAATCCCAGGTTCAACTGGTGTTTGTAGTATTTGTCATTTTCCACCTGATAGTGCTAACAGTCTCAATACATAAATGGCCATGTGGTTACCCAGTGAGTATCTTAGAAATGCTTCCATATGGCTTAGAGCAAATGGGCATGTGGATGATGGTTGTATACTTAGTTGCATGTTGCACTGTGTTTATTATTATTAATGTAATTGATTTTGATAAAGTTCAACATCAATACTAAATACACAGAATATACTTTGAGAAAAGTCTCTCTGCTTAGCATAATCTTCGGGAGGCTCCATAGCCCAGTGGTTAGGCAACCCGCCTACAGTGCAGATGGTGATTGCAGGATCACAGGTTCGAATCCCAGGTTCAACTGGTGTTTGTAGTATTTGTCATTTTCCACCTGATAGTGCTAACAGTCTCAATACATAAATGGCCATGTGGTTCCCCAGTAAGTACCTTGGAAAAGCTTCCATACGGCTTAGAATAAATGTGCGTGTGGATGATGGTTGGATGTTGCACTGTGTTTATTATTATTATTTTAATTGATTTTGTTAAAGTTCTACATCAATACTAAATACACAGAATATACTTTGAGAAAAGTCTCTCTGCTTAGCAAAATCTTTGGGAGCCTCCATAGCCCAGTGGTTAGGCAACCCGCCTACAGTGCAGATGGTGATTGCAGGGTCACAGGTTCGAATCCCAGGTTCAACTGGTGTTTGTAGTATTTGTCATTTTCCACCTGATAGTGCTAACAGTCTCAATACATAAATGGCCATGTGGTTCCCCAGTGAGTACCTTGGAAATGCTTCCATACGGCTTAGAATAAATGTGCGTGTGGATGATGGTTGGATGTTGCTCTGATTATTATTATTATTTTAATTGATTGTGTTAAAGTTCTACATCAATACTAAATACACAGAATATACTTTGAGAAAAGTCTCTCTGCTTAGCATAATCTTTGGGAGCCTCCATAGTCCAGTGGTTAGGCAACCCGCCTACAGTGCAGATGGTGATTGCAGAGTCACAGGTTCGAATCCCAGGTTCAACTGGTGTTTGTAGTATTTGTCATTTTCCACCTGATAGTGCTAACAGTCTCAATACATAAATGGCCATGTGGTTACCCAGTGAGTACCTTAGAAATGCTTCCATATGGCTTAGAGTAAATTGGCATGTGGATGATGGTTGTGTACTTAGTTGCATGTTGCACTGTGTTTCTTTTTATTATTGTAATTGATTTTGATAAAGTTCAACATCAATACTAAATACACAGAATATACTTTGAGAAAAGTCTCTCTGCTTAGCATAATCTTCGGGAGGCTCCATAGCCCAGTGGTTAGGCAACCCGCCTACAGTGCAGATGGTGATTGCAGGGTCACAGGTTCAAATCCCAGGTTCAACTGGTGTTTGTAGTATTTGTCATTTTCCACCTGATAGTGCTAACAGTCTCAATACATAAATGGCCATGTGGTTCCCCAGTGAGTACCTTGGAAATGCTTCCATACGGCTTAGAATAAATGTGCGTGTGGATGATGGTTGGATGTTGCACTGTGTTTATTATTATTATTTTAATTGATTTTGTTAAAGTTCTACATCAATACTAAATACACAGAATATACTTTGAGAAAAGTCTCTCTGCTTAGCATAATCTTTGGGAGGCTCCACAGCCCAGTGGTTAGGCAACCCGCCTACAGTGCAGATGGTGATTGCAGAGTCACAGGTTCGAATCCCAGGTTCAACTGGTGTTTGTAGTATTTGTCATTTTCCACCTGATAGTGCTAACAGTCTCAATACATAAATGGCCATGTGGTTACCCAGTGAGTACCTTAGAAATGCTTCCATATGGCTTAGAGTAAATTGGCATGTGGATGATGGTTGTGTACTTAGTTGCATGTTGCACTGTGTTTCTTTTTATTATTGTAATTGATTTTGATAAAGTTCAACATCAATACTAAATACACAGAATATACTTTGAGAAAAGTCTCTCTGCTTAGCATAATCTTCGGGAGGCTCCATAGCCCAGTGGTTAGGCAACCCGCCTACAGTGCAGATGGTGATTGCAGGGTCACAGGTTCAAATCCCAGGTTCAACTGGTGTTTGTAGTATTTGTCATTTTCCACCTGATAGTGCTAACAGTCTCAATACATAAATGGCCATGTGGTTCCCCAGTGAGTACCTTGGAAATGCTTCCATACGGCTTAGAATAAATGTGCGTGTGGATGATGGTTGGATGTTGCACTGTGTTTATTATTATTATTTTAATTGATTTTGTTAAAGTTCTACATCAATACTAAATACACAGAATATACTTTGAGAAAAGTCTCTCTGCTTAGCATAATCTTTGGGAGCCTCCATAGCCCAGTGGTTAGGCAACCCGCCTACAGTGCAGATGGTGATTGCAGGGTCACAGGTTCGAATTCCAGGTTCAACTGGTGTTTGTAGTATTTGTCATTTTCCACCTGATAGTGCTAACAGTCTCAATACATAAATGGCCATGTGGTTCCCCAGTGAGTACCTTGGAAATGCTTCCATACGGCTTAGAATAAATGTGCGTGTGGATGATGGTTGGATGATGCACTGTGTTTATTATTATTATTTTAATTGATTTTGTTAAAGTTCTACATCAATACTAAATACACAGAATATACTTTGAGAAAAGTCTCTCTGCTTAGCAGAATCTTTGGGAGCCTCCATAGCCCAGTGGTTAGGCAACCCGCCTACAGTGCAGATGGTGATTGCAGGGTCACAGGTTCGAATCCCAGGTTCAACTGGTGTTTGTAGTATTTGTCATTTTCCACCTGATAGTGCTAACAGTCTCAATACATAAATGGCCATGTGGTTACCCAGTGAGTATCTTAGAAATGCCTCCATATGGCTTAGAGCAAATGGGCATGTGGATGATGGTTGTATACTTAGTTGCATGTTGCACTGTGTTTATTATTATTATTGTAATTGATTTTGATAAAGTTCAACATCAATACTAAATACACAGAATATACTTTGAGAAAAGTCTCTCTGCTTAGCATAATCTTCGGGAGGCTCCATAGCCCAGTGGTTAGGCAACCTGCCTACAGTGCAGATGGTGATTGCAGGGTCACAGGTTCGAATCCCAAATTCAACTGGTGTTTGTAGTATTTGTCATTTTCCACCTGATAGTGCTAACAGTCTCAATACATAAATGGCCACGTGGTTACCCAGTGAGTACCTTAGAAATGCTTCCATATGGCTTAGAGTAAATTGGCATGTGGATGATGGTTGTATACTTAGTTGCATGTTGCACTGTGTTTATTATTATTATTGTAATTGATTTTGATAAAGTTCAACATCAATACTAAATACACAGAATATACTTTGAGAAAAGTCTCTCTGCTTAGCATAATCTTTGGGAGGCTCCATAGCCCAGTGGTTAGGCAACCCGCCTATAGTGCAGATGGTGATTGCAGGGCCACAGGTTCAAATCCCAAGTTCAACTGGTGTTTGTAGTATTTATCATTTTCCACCTGATAGTGCTAACAGTCTCAATACATAAATGGCCATGTGGTTCCCCAGTGAGTACCTTGGAAATGCTTCCATACGGCTTAGAATAAATGTGCGTGTGGATGATGGTTGGATGTTGCACTGTTTATTATTATTATTTTAATTGATTTTGTTAAAGTTCTACATCAATACTAAATACACAGAATATACTTTGAGAAAAGTCTCTCTGCTTAGCATAATCTTTGGGAGCCTCCATAGCCCAGTGGTTAGGCAACCCGCCTACAGTGCAGATGGTGATTGCAGGGTCACAGGTTCGAATTCCAGGTTCAACTGGTGTTTGTAGTATTTGTCATTTTCCACCTGATAGTGCTAACAGTCTCAATACATAAATGGCCATGTGGTTACCCAGTGAGTACCTTAGAAATGCTTCCATATGGCTTAGAGTAAATGGGCATGTGGATGATGGTTGTATACTTAGTTGCATGTTGCACTGTTTATTATTATTATTGTAATTGATTTTGATAAAGTTCAACATCAATACTAAATACACAGAATATACTTTGAGAAAAGTCTCTCTGCTTAGCATAATCTTCGGGAGGCTCCATAGCCCAGTGGTTAGGCAACCCGCCTACAGTGCAGATGGTGATTGCAGGGTCACAGGTTCAAATCCCAGGTTCAACTGGTGTTTGTAGTATTTGTCATTTTCCACCTGATAGTGCTAACAGTCTCAATACATAAATGGCCATGTGGTTCCCCAGTGAGTACCTTGGAAATGCTTCCATACGGCTTAGAATAAATGTGCGTGTGGATGATGGTTGGATGTTGCACTGTTTATTATTATTATTTTAATTGATTTTGTTAAAGTTCTACATCAATACTAAATACACAGAATATACTTTGAGAAAAGTCTCTCTGCTTAGCAGAATCTTTGGGAGCCTCCATAGCCCAGTGGTTAGGCAACCCGCCTACAGTGCAGATGGTGATTGCAGGGTCACAGGTTCGAATCCCAGGTTCAACTGGTGTTTGTAGTATTTGTCATTTTCCACCTGATAGTGCTAACAGTCTCAATACATAAATGGCCATGTGGTTACCCAGTGAGTATCTTAGAAATGCCTCCATATGGCTTAGAGCAAATGGGCATGTGGATGATGGTTGTATACTTAGTTGCATGTTGCACTGTGTTTATTATTATTATTGTAATTGATTTTGATAAAGTTCAACATCAATACTAAATACACAGAATATACTTTGAGAAAAGTCTCTCTGCTTAGCATAATCTTCGGGAGGCTCCATAGCCCAGTGGTTAGGCAACCTGCCTACAGTGCAGATGGTGATTGCAGGGTCACAGGTTCGAATCCCAAATTCAACTGGTGTTTGTAGTATTTGACATTTTCCACCTGATAGTGCTAACAGTCTCAATACATAAATGGCCACGTGGTTACCCAGTGAGTACCTTAGAAATGCTTCCATATGGCTTAGAGTAAATTGGCATGTGGATGATGGTTGTATACTTAGTTGCATGTTGCACTGTGTTTATTATTATTATTGTAATTGATTTTGATAAAGTTCAACATCAATACTAAATACACAGAATATACTTTGAGAAAAGTCTCTCTGCTTAGCATAATCTTTGGGAGGCTCCATAGCCCAGTGGTTAGGCAACCCGCCTATAGTGCAGATGGTGATTGCAGGGCCACAGGTTCAAATCCCAAGTTCAACTGGTGTTTGTAGTATTTATCATTTTCCACCTGATAGTGCTAACAGTCTCAATACATAAATGGCCATGTGGTTACCCAGTGAGTACCTTAGAAATGCTTCCATATGGCTTAGAGTAAATGGGCATGTGGATGATGGTTGTATACTTAGTTGCATGTTGCACTGTGTTTATTATTATTATTGTAATTGATTTTGATAAAGTTCAACATCAATACTAAATACACAGAATATACTTTGAGAAAAGTCTCTCTGCTTAGCATAATCTTTGGGAGCCTCCATATCCCAGTGGTTAGGCAACCCGCCTACAATGCTGATGGTGATTGCAGGGTCACAGGTTCGAATCCCAGGTTCAACTGGTGTTTGTAGTATTTGTCATTTTCCACCTGATAGTGCTAACAGTCTCAATACATAAATGGCCATGTGGTTCCCCAGTGAGTACCTTGGAAATGCTTCCATACGGCTTAGAATAAATGTGCGTGTGGATGATGGTTGGATGTTGCACTGTTTATTATTATTATTTTAATTGATTTTGTTAAAGTTCTACATCAATACTAAATACACAGAATATACTTTGAGAAAAGTCTCTCTGCTTAGCATAATCTTTGGGAGCCTCCATAGCCCAGTGGTTAGGCAACCCGCCTACAGTGCAGATGGTGATTGCAGGGTCACAGGTTCGAATTCCAGGTTCAACTGGTGTTTGTAGTATTTGTCATTTTCCACCTGATAGTGCTAACAGTCTCAATACATAAATGGCCATGTGGTTACCCAGTGAGTACCTTAGAAATGCTTCCATATGGCTTAGAGTAAATGGGCATGTGGATGATGGTTGTATACTTAGTTGCATGTTGCACTGTTTATTATTATTATTGTAATTGATTTTGATAAAGTTCAACATCAATACTAAATACACAGAATATACTTTGAGAAAAGTCTCTCTGCTTAGCATAATCTTCGGGAGGCTCCATAGCCCAGTGGTTAGGCAACCCGCCTACAGTGCAGATGGTGATTGCAGGGTCACAGGTTCAAATCCCAGGTTCAACTGGTGTTTGTAGTATTTGTCATTTTCCACCTGATAGTGCTAACAGTCTCAATACATAAATGGCCATGTGGTTCCCCAGTGAGTACCTTGGAAATGCTTCCATACGGCTTAGAATAAATGTGCGTGTGGATGATGGTTGGATGTTGCACTGTTTATTATTATTATTTTAATTGATTTTGTTAAAGTTCTACATCAATACTAAATACACAGAATATACTTTGAGAAAAGTCTCTCTGCTTAGCATAATCTTTGGGAGCCTCCATAGCCCAGTGGTTAGGCAACCCGCCTACAGTGCAGATGGTGATTGCAGGGTCACAGGTTCGAATTCCAGGTTCAACTGGTGTTTGTAGTATTTGTCATTTTCCACCTGATAGTGCTAACAGTCTCAATACATAAATGGCCATGTGGTTCCCCAGTGAGTACCTTGGAAATGCTTCCATACGGCTTAGAATAAATGTGCGTGTGGATGATGGTTGGATGATGCACTGTGTTTATTATTAAAATTTTAATTGATTTTGTTAAAGTTCTACATCAATACTAAACACACAGAATATACTTTGAGAAAAGTCTCTCTGCTTAGCAGAATCTTTGGGAGCCTCCATAGCCCAGTGGTTAGGCAACCCGCCTACAGTGCAGATGGTGATTGCAGGGTCACAGGTTCGAATCCCAGGTTCAACTGGTGTTTGTAGTATTTGTCATTTTCCACCTGATAGTGCTAACAGTCTCAATACATAAATGGCCATGTGGTTACCCAGTGAGTATCTTAGAAATGCCTCCATATGGCTTAGAGCAAATGGGCATGTGGATGATGGTTGTATACTTAGTTGCATGTTGCACTGTGTTTATTATTATTATTGTAATTGATTTTGATAAAGTTCAACATCAATACTAAATACACAGAATATACTTTGAGAAAAGTCTCTCTGCTTAGCATAATCTTCGGGAGGCTCCATAGCCCAGTGGTTAGGCAACCTGCCTACAGTGCAGATGGTGATTGCAGGGTCACAGGTTCGAATCCCAAGTTCAACTGGTGTTTGTAGTATTTGTCATTTTCCACCTGATAGTGCTAACAGTCTCAATACATAAATGGCCACGTGGTTACCCAGTGAGTACCTTAGAAATGCTTCCATATGGCTTAGAGTAAATTGGCATGTGGATGATGGTTGTATACTTAGTTGCATGTTGCACTGTGTTTATTATTATTATTGTAATTGATTTTGATAAAGTTCAACATCAATACTAAATACACAGAATATACTTTGAGAAAAGTCTCTCTGCTTAGCATAATCTTTGGGAGGCTCCATAGCCCAGTGGTTAGGCAACCCGCCTATAGTACAGATGGTGATTGCAGGGCCACAGGTTCGAATCCCAAGTTCAACTGGTGTTTGTAGTATTTATCATTTTCCACCTGATAGTGCTAACAGTCTCAATACATAAATGGCCATGTGGTTACCCAGTGAGTACCTTAGAAATGCTTCCATATGGCTTAGAGTAAATGGGCATGTGGATGATGGTTGTATACTTAGTTGCATGTTGCACTGTGTTTATTATTATTATTGTAATTGATTTTGATAAAGTTCAACATCAATACTAAATACACAGAATATACTTTGAGAAAAGTCTCTCTGCTTAGCATAATCTTCGGGAGCCTCCATATCCCAGTGGTTAGGCAACCCGCCTACAATGCTGATGGTGATTGCAGGGTCACAGGTTCGAATCCCAGGTTCAACTGGTGTTTGTAGTATTTGTCATTTTCCACCTGATAGTGCTAACAGTCTCAATACATAAATGGCCATGTGGTTCCCCAGTGAGTACCTTGGAAATGCTTCCATACGGCTTAGAATAAATGTGCGTGTGGATGATGGTTGGATGTTGCACTGTTTATTATTATTATTTTAATTGATTTTGTTAAAGTTCTACATCAATACTAAATACACAGAATATACTTTGAGAAAAGTCTCTCTGCTTAGCATAATCTTTGGGAGCCTCCATAGCCCAGTGGTTAGGCAACCCGCCTACAGTGCAGATGGTGATTGCAGGGTCACAGGTTCGAATTCCAGGTTCAACTGGTGTTTGTAGTATTTGTCATTTTCCACCTGATAGTGCTAACAGTCTCAATACATAAATGGCCATGTGGTTACCCAGTGAGTACCTTAGAAATGCTTCCATATGGCTTAGAGTAAATGGGCATGTGGATGATGGTTGTATACTTAGTTGCATGTTGCACTGTTTATTATTATTATTGTAATTGATTTTGATAAAGTTCAACATCAATACTAAATACACAGAATATACTTTGAGAAAAGTCTCTCTGCTTAGCATAATCTTTGGAAGGCTCCATAGCCCAGTGGTTAGGCAACCCGCCTACAGTGCAGATGGTGATTGCAGGGTCACAGGTTCGAATCCCAGGTTCAACTGGTGTTTGTAGTATTTATCATTTTCCACCTGATAGTGCTAACAGTCTCAATACATAAATGGCCATGTGGTTCCCCAGTGAGTACCTTGGAAATGCTTCCATACGGCTTAGAATAAATGTGCGTGTGGATGATGGTTGGATGTTGCACTGTGTTTATTATTATTATTTTAATTAATTTTGTTAAAGTTCTACATCAATACTAAATACACAGAATATACTTTGAGAAAAGTCTCTCTGCATAGCATAATCTTTGGGAGCCTCCATAGCCCAGTGGTTAGGCAACCCGCCTACAGTGCAGATGGTGATAACAGGGTCACAGGTTCGAATCCCAGGTTCAACTGGTGTTTGTAGTATTTGTCATTTTCCACCTGATAGTGCTAACAGTCTCAATACATAAATGGCCATGTGGTTACCCAGTGAGTACCTTAGAAATGCTTCCATATGGCTTAGAGTAAATGGGCATGTGGATGATGGTTGTATACTTAGTTGCATGTTGCACTGTGTTTATTATTATTATTGTAATTGATTTTGATAAAGTTCAACATCAATACTAAATACACAGAATATACTTTGAGAAAAGTCTCTCTGCTTAGCATAATCTTTGGGAGGCTCCATAGCCCAGTGGTTAGG
This sequence comes from Pseudophryne corroboree, assembly GCF_028390025.1. Lineage (NCBI taxonomy): Eukaryota > Metazoa > Chordata > Amphibia > Anura > Myobatrachidae > Pseudophryne > Pseudophryne corroboree. Next base: position 68,166,785 of record NC_086453.1, read on the forward strand.
CAACCCGCCTATAGTGCAGATGGTGATTGCAGGGCCACAGGTTCAAATCCCAAGTTCAACTGGTGTTTGTAGTATTTATCATTTTCCACCTGATAGTGCTAACAGTCTCAATACATAAATGGCCATGTGGTTACCCAGTGAGTACCTTAGAAATGCTTCCATATGGCTTAGAGTAAATGGGCATGTGGATGATGGTTGTATACTTAGTTGCATGTTGCACTGTGTTTATTATTATTATTGTAATTGATTTTGATAAAGTTCAACATCAATACTAAATACACAGAATATACTTTGAGAAAAGTCTCTCTGCTTAGCATAATCTTTGGGAGCCTCCATATCCCAGTGGTTAGGCAACCCGCCTACAATGCTGATGGTGATTGCAGGGTCACAGGTTCGAATCCCAGGTTCAACTGGTGTTTGTAGTATTTGTCATTTTCCACCTGATAGTGCTAACAGTCTCAATACATAAATGGCCATGTGGTTCCCCAGTGAGTACCTTGGAAATGCTTCCATACGGCTTAGAATAAATGTGCGTGTGGATGATGGTTGGATGTTGCACTGTTTATTATTATTATTTTAATTGATTTTGTTAAAGTTCTACATCAATACTAAATACACAGAATATACTTTGAGAAAAGTCTCTCTGCTTAGCATAATCTTTGGGAGCCTCCATAGCCCAGTGGTTAGGCAACCCGCCTACAGTGCAGATGGTGATTGCAGGGTCACAGGTTCGAATTCCAGGTTCAACTGGTGTTTGTAGTATTTGTCATTTTCCACCTGATAGTGCTAACAGTCTCAATACATAAATGGCCATGTGGTTACCCAGTGAGTACCTTAGAAATGCTTCCATATGGCTTAGAGTAAATGGGCATGTGGATGATGGTTGTATACTTAGTTGCATGTTGCACTGTTTATTATTATTATTGTAATTGATTTTGATAAAGTTCAACATCAATACTAAATACACAGAATATACTTTGAGAAAAGTCTCTCTGCTTAGCATAATCTTCGGGAGGCTCCATAGCCCAGTGGTTAGGCAACCCGCCTACAGTGCAGATGGTGATTGCAGGGTCACAGGTTCAAATCCCAGGTTCAACTGGTGTTTGTAGTATTTGTCATTTTCCACCTGATAGTGCTAACAGTCTCAATACATAAATGGCCATGTGGTTCCCCAGTGAGTACCTTGGAAATGCTTCCATACGGCTTAGAATAAATGTGCGTGTGGATGATGGTTGGATGTTGCACTGTTTATTATTATTATTTTAATTGATTTTGTTAAAGTTCTACATCAATACTAAATACACAGAATATACTTTGAGAAAAGTCTCTCTGCTTAGCATAATCTTTGGGAGCCTCCATAGCCCAGTGGTTAGGCAACCCGCCTACAGTGCAGATGGTGATTGCAGGGTCACAGGTTCGAATTCCAGGTTCAACTGGTGTTTGTAGTATTTGTCATTTTCCACCTGATAGTGCTAACAGTCTCAATACATAAATGGCCATGTGGTTCCCCAGTGAGTACCTTGGAAATGCTTCCATACGGCTTAGAATAAATGTGCGTGTGGATGATGGTTGGATGATGCACTGTGTTTATTATTAAAATTTTAATTGATTTTGTTAAAGTTCTACATCAATACTAAACACACAGAATATACTTTGAGAAAAGTCTCTCTGCTTAGCAGAATCTTTGGGAGCCTCCATAGCCCAGTGGTTAGGCAACCCGCCTACAGTGCAGATGGTGATTGCAGGGTCACAGGTTCGAATCCCAGGTTCAACTGGTGTTTGTAGTATTTGTCATTTTCCACCTGATAGTGCTAACAGTCTCAATACATAAATGGCCATGTGGTTACCCAGTGAGTATCTTAGAAATGCCTCCATATGGCTTAGAGCAAATGGGCATGTGGATGATGGTTGTATACTTAGTTGCATGTTGCACTGTGTTTATTATTATTATTGTAATTGATTTTGATAAAGTTCAACATCAATACTAAATACACAGAATATACTTTGAGAAAAGTCTCTCTGCTTAGCATAATCTTCGGGAGGCTCCATAGCCCAGTGGTTAGGCAACCTGCCTACAGTGCAGATGGTGATTGCAGGGTCACAGGTTCGAATCCCAAGTTCAACTGGTGTTTGTAGTATTTGTCATTTTCCACCTGATAGTGCTAACAGTCTCAATACATAAATGGCCACGTGGTTACCCAGTGAGTACCTTAGAAATGCTTCCATATGGCTTAGAGTAAATTGGCATGTGGATGATGGTTGTATACTTAGTTGCATGTTGCACTGTGTTTATTATTATTATTGTAATTGATTTTGATAAAGTTCAACATCAATACTAAATACACAGAATATACTTTGAGAAAAGTCTCTCTGCTTAGCATAATCTTTGGGAGGCTCCATAGCCCAGTGGTTAGGCAACCCGCCTATAGTACAGATGGTGATTGCAGGGCCACAGGTTCGAATCCCAAGTTCAACTGGTGTTTGTAGTATTTATCATTTTCCACCTGATAGTGCTAACAGTCTCAATACATAAATGGCCATGTGGTTACCCAGTGAGTACCTTAGAAATGCTTCCATATGGCTTAGAGTAAATGGGCATGTGGATGATGGTTGTATACTTAGTTGCATGTTGCACTGTGTTTATTATTATTATTGTAATTGATTTTGATAAAGTTCAACATCAATACTAAATACACAGAATATACTTTGAGAAAAGTCTCTCTGCTTAGCATAATCTTCGGGAGCCTCCATATCCCAGTGGTTAGGCAACCCGCCTACAATGCTGATGGTGATTGCAGGGTCACAGGTTCGAATCCCAGGTTCAACTGGTGTTTGTAGTATTTGTCATTTTCCACCTGATAGTGCTAACAGTCTCAATACATAAATGGCCATGTGGTTCCCCAGTGAGTACCTTGGAAATGCTTCCATACGGCTTAGAATAAATGTGCGTGTGGATGATGGTTGGATGTTGCACTGTTTATTATTATTATTTTAATTGATTTTGTTAAAGTTCTACATCAATACTAAATACACAGAATATACTTTGAGAAAAGTCTCTCTGCTTAGCATAATCTTTGGGAGCCTCCATAGCCCAGTGGTTAGGCAACCCGCCTACAGTGCAGATGGTGATTGCAGGGTCACAGGTTCGAATTCCAGGTTCAACTGGTGTTTGTAGTATTTGTCATTTTCCACCTGATAGTGCTAACAGTCTCAATACATAAATGGCCATGTGGTTACCCAGTGAGTACCTTAGAAATGCTTCCATATGGCTTAGAGTAAATGGGCATGTGGATGATGGTTGTATACTTAGTTGCATGTTGCACTGTTTATTATTATTATTGTAATTGATTTTGATAAAGTTCAACATCAATACTAAATACACAGAATATACTTTGAGAAAAGTCTCTCTGCTTAGCATAATCTTTGGAAGGCTCCATAGCCCAGTGGTTAGGCAACCCGCCTACAGTGCAGATGGTGATTGCAGGGTCACAGGTTCGAATCCCAGGTTCAACTGGTGTTTGTAGTATTTATCATTTTCCACCTGATAGTGCTAACAGTCTCAATACATAAATGGCCATGTGGTTCCCCAGTGAGTACCTTGGAAATGCTTCCATACGGCTTAGAATAAATGTGCGTGTGGATGATGGTTGGATGTTGCACTGTGTTTATTATTATTATTTTAATTAATTTTGTTAAAGTTCTACATCAATACTAAATACACAGAATATACTTTGAGAAAAGTCTCTCTGCATAGCATAATCTTTGGGAGCCTCCATAGCCCAGTGGTTAGGCAACCCGCCTACAGTGCAGATGGTGATAACAGGGTCACAGGTTCGAATCCCAGGTTCAACTGGTGTTTGTAGTATTTGTCATTTTCCACCTGATAGTGCTAACAGTCTCAATACATAAATGGCCATGTGGTTACCCAGTGAGTACCTTAGAAATGCTTCCATATGGCTTAGAGTAAATGGGCATGTGGATGATGGTTGTATACTTAGTTGCATGTTGCACTGTGTTTATTATTATTATTGTAATTGATTTTGATAAAGTTCAACATCAATACTAAATACACAGAATATACTTTGAGAAAAGTCTCTCTGCTTAGCATAATCTTTGGGAGGCTCCATAGCCCAGTGGTTAGGCAACCCGCCTATAGTGCAGATGGTGATTGCAGGGCCACAGGTTCAAATCCCAAGTTCAACTGGTGTTTGTAGTATTTATCATTTTCCACCTGATAGTGCTAACAGTCTCAATACATAAATGGCCATGTGGTTACCCAGTGAGTACCTTAGAAATGCTTCCATATGGCTTAGAGTAAATGGGCATGTGGATGATGGTTGTATACTTAGTTGCATGTTGCACTGTGTTTATTATTATTATTGTAATTGATTTTGATAAAGTTCAACATCAATACTAAATACACAGAATATACTTTGAGAAAAGTCTCTCTGCTTAGCATAATCTTTGGGAGCCTCCATATCCCAGTGGTTAGGCAACCCGCCTACAATGCTGATGGTGATTGCAGGGTCACAGGTTCGAATCCCAGGTTCAACTGGTGTTTGTAGTATTTGTCATTTTCCACCTGATAGTGCTAACAGTCTCAATACATAAATGGCCATGTGGTTCCCCAGTGAGTACCTTGGAAATGCTTCCATACGGCTTAGAATAAATGTGCGTGTGGATGATGGTTGGATGTTGCACTGTTTATTATTATTATTTTAATTGATTTTGTTAAAGTTCTACATCAATACTAAATACACAGAATATACTTTGAGAAAAGTCTCTCTGCTTAGCATAATCTTTGGGAGCCTCCATAGCCCAGTGGTTAGGCAACCCGCCTACAGTGCAGATGGTGATTGCAGGGTCACAGGTTCGAATTCCAGGTTCAACTGGTGTTTGTAGTATTTGTCATTTTCCACCTGATAGTGCTAACAGTCTCAATACATAAATGGCCATGTGGTTACCCAGTGAGTACCTTAGAAATGCTTCCATATGGCTTAGAGTAAATGGGCATGTGGATGATGGTTGTATACTTAGTTGCATGTTGCACTGTTTATTATTATTATTGTAATTGATTTTGATAAAGTTCAACATCAATACTAAATACACAGAATATACTTTGAGAAAAGTCTCTCTGCTTAGCATAATCTTCGGGAGGCTCCATAGCCCAGTGGTTAGGCAACCCGCCTACAGTGCAGATGGTGATTGCAGGGTCACAGGTTCAAATCCCAGGTTCAACTGGTGTTTGTAGTATTTGTCATTTTCCACCTGATAGTGCTAACAGTCTCAATACATAAATGGCCATGTGGTTCCCCAGTGAGTACCTTGGAAATGCTTCCATACGGCTTAGAATAAATGTGCGTGTGGATGATGGTTGGATGTTGCACTGTTTATTATTATTATTTTAATTGATTTTGTTAAAGTTCTACATCAATACTAAATACACAGAATATACTTTGAGAAAAGTCTCTCTGCTTAGCATAATCTTTGGGAGCCTCCATAGCCCAGTGGTTAGGCAACCCGCCTACAGTGCAGATGGTGATTGCAGGGTCACAGGTTCGAATTCCAGGTTCAACTGGTGTTTGTAGTATTTGTCATTTTCCACCTGATAGTGCTAACAGTCTCAATACATAAATGGCCATGTGGTTCCCCAGTGAGTACCTTGGAAATGCTTCCATACGGCTTAGAATAAATGTGCGTGTGGATGATGGTTGGATGATGCACTGTGTTTATTATTAAAATTTTAATTGATTTTGTTAAAGTTCTACATCAATACTAAACACACAGAATATACTTTGAGAAAAGTCTCTCTGCTTAGCAGAATCTTTGGGAGCCTCCATAGCCCAGTGGTTAGGCAACCCGCCTACAGTGCAGATGGTGATTGCAGGGTCACAGGTTCGAATCCCAGGTTCAACTGGTGTTTGTAGTATTTGTCATTTTCCACCTGATAGTGCTAACAGTCTCAATACATAAATGGCCATGTGGTTACCCAGTGAGTATCTTAGAAATGCCTCCATATGGCTTAGAGCAAATGGGCATGTGGATGATGGTTGTATACTTAGTTGCATGTTGCACTGTGTTTATTATTATTATTGTAATTGATTTTGATAAAGTTCAACATCAATACTAAATACACAGAATATACTTTGAGAAAAGTCTCTCTGCTTAGCATAATCTTCGGGAGGCTCCATAGCCCAGTGGTTAGGCAACCTGCCTACAGTGCAGATGGTGATTGCAGGGTCACAGGTTCGAATCCCAAGTTCAACTGGTGTTTGTAGTATTTGTCATTTTCCACCTGATAGTGCTAACAGTCTCAATACATAAATGGCCACGTGGTTACCCAGTGAGTACCTTAGAAATGCTTCCATATGGCTTAGAGTAAATTGGCATGTGGATGATGGTTGTATACTTAGTTGCATGTTGCACTGTGTTTATTATTATTATTGTAATTGATTTTGATAAAGTTCAACATCAATACTAAATACACAGAATATACTTTGAGAAAAGTCTCTCTGCTTAGCATAATCTTTGGGAGGCTCCATAGCCCAGTGGTTAGGCAACCCGCCTATAGTACAGATGGTGATTGCAGGGCCACAGGTTCGAATCCCAAGTTCAACTGGTGTTTGTAGTATTTATCATTTTCCACCTGATAGTGCTAACAGTCTCAATACATAAATGGCCATGTGGTTACCCAGTGAGTACCTTAGAAATGCTTCCATATGGCTTAGAGTAAATGGGCATGTGGATGATGGTTGTATACTTAGTTGCATGTTGCACTGTGTTTATTATTATTATTGTAATTGATTTTGATAAAGTTCAACATCAATACTAAATACACAGAATATACTTTGAGAAAAGTCTCTCTGCTTAGCATAATCTTCGGGAGCCTCCATATCCCAGTGGTTAGGCAACCCGCCTACAATGCTGATGGTGATTGCAGGGTCACAGGTTCGAATCCCAGGTTCAACTGGTGTTTGTAGTATTTGTCATTTTCCACCTGATAGTGCTAACAGTCTCAATACATAAATGGCCATGTGGTTCCCCAGTGAGTACCTTGGAAATGCTTCCATACGGCTTAGAATAAATGTGCGTGTGGATGATGGTTGGATGTTGCACTGTTTATTATTATTATTTTAATTGATTTTGTTAAAGTTCTACATCAATACTAAATACACAGAATATACTTTGAGAAAAGTCTCTCTGCTTAGCATAATCTTTGGGAGCCTCCATAGCCCAGTGGTTAGGCAACCCGCCTACAGTGCAGATGGTGATTGCAGGGTCACAGGTTCGAATTCCAGGTTCAACTGGTGTTTGTAGTATTTGTCATTTTCCACCTGATAGTGCTAACAGTCTCAATACATAAATGGCCATGTGGTTACCCAGTGAGTACCTTAGAAATGCTTCCATATGGCTTAGAGTAAATGGGCATGTGGATGATGGTTGTATACTTAGTTGCATGTTGCACTGTTTATTATTATTATTGTAATTGATTTTGATAAAGTTCAACATCAATACTAAATACACAGAATATACTTTGAGAAAAGTCTCTCTGCTTAGCATAATCTTTGGAAGGCTCCATAGCCCAGTGGTTAGGCAACCCGCCTACAGTGCAGATGGTGATTGCAGGGTCACAGGTTCGAATCCCAGGTTCAACTGGTGTTTGTAGTATTTATCATTTTCCACCTGATAGTGCTAACAGTCTCAATACATAAATGGCCATGTGGTTCCCCAGTGAGTACCTTGGAAATGCTTCCATACGGCTTAGAATAAATGTGCGTGTGGATGATGGTTGGATGTTGCACTGTGTTTATTATTATTATTTTAATTAATTTTGTTAAAGTTCTACATCAATACTAAATACACAGAATATACTTTGAGAAAAGTCTCTCTGCATAGCATAATCTTTGGGAGCCTCCATAGCCCAGTGGTTAGGCAACCCGCCTACAGTGCAGATGGTGATAACAGGGTCACAGGTTCGAATCCCAGGTTCAACTGGTGTTTGTAGTATTTGTCATTTTCCACCTGATAGTGCTAACAGTCTCAATACATAAATGGCCATGTGGTTACCCAGTGAGTACCTTAGAAATGCTTCCATATGGCTTAGAGTAAATGGGCATGTGGATGATGGTTGTATACTTAGTTGCATGTTGCACTGTGTTTCTTATTATTATTGTAATTGATTTTGATAAAGTTCAACATCAATACTAAATACACAGAATATACTTTGAGAAAAGTCTCTCTGCTTAGCATAATCTTCGGGAGGCTCCATAGCCCAGTGGTTAGGCAACCCGCCTACAGTGCAGATGGTGATTGCAGGGTCACAGGTTCAAATCCCAGGTTCAACTGGTGTTTGTAGTATTTGTCATTTTCCACCTGATAGTGCTAACAGTCTCAATACATAAATGGCCATGTGGTTCCCCAGTGAGTACCTTGGAAATGCTTCCATACGGCTTAGAATAAATGTGCGTGTGGATGATGGTTGGATGTTGCACTGTGTTTATTATTATTATTTTAATTGATTTTGTTAAAGTTCTACATCAATACTAAATACACAGAATATACTTTGAGAAAAGTCTCTCTGCTTAGCATAATCTTTGGGAGCCTCCATAGCCCAGTGGTTAGGCAACCCGCCTACAGTGCAGATGGTGATTGCAGGGTCACAGGTTCGAATTCCAGGTTCAACTGGTGTTTGTAGTATTTGTCATTTTCCACCTGATAGTGCTAACAGTCTCAATACATAAATGGCCATGTGGTTCCCCAGTGAGTACCTTGGAAATGCTTCCATACGGCTTAGAATAAATGTGCGTGTGGATGATGCACTGTGTTTTATTATTATTATTTTAATTGATTTTGTTAAAGTTCTACATCAATACTAAATACACAGAATATACTTTGAGAAAAGTCTCTCTGCTTAGCAGAATTTTTGGGAGCCTCCATAGCCCAGTGGTTAGGCAACCCGCCTACAATGCAGATGGTGATTGCAGGGTCACAGGTTCGAATCCCAGGTTCAACTGGTGTTTGTAGTATTTGTCATTTTCCACCTGATAGTGCTAACAGTCTCAATACATAAATGGCCATGTGGTTACCCAGTGAGTATCTTAGAAATGCCTCCATATGGCTTAGAGCAAATGGGCATGTGGATGATGGTTGTATACTTAGTTGCATGTTGCACTGTGTTTATTATTATTATTGTAATTGATTTTGATAAAGTTCAACATCAATACTAAATACACAGAATATACTTTGAGAAAAGTCTCTCTGCTTAGCATAATCTTCGGGAGGCTCCATAGCCCAGTGGTTAGGCAACCTGCCTACAGTGCAGATGGTGATTGCAGGGTCACAGGTTCGAATCCCAAGTTCAACTGGTGTTTGTAGTATTTGTCATTTTCCACCTGATAGTGCTAACAGTCTCAATACATAAATGGCCACGTGGTTACCCAGTGAGTACCTTAGAAATGCTTCCATATGGCTTAGAGTAAATTGGCATGTGGATGATGGTTGTATACTTAGTTGCATGTTGCACTGTGTTTATTATTATTATTGTAATTGATTTTGATAAAGTTCAACATCAATACTAAATACACAGAATATACTTTGAGAAAAGTCTCTCTGCTTAGCATAATCTTTGGGAGGCTCCATAGCCCAGTGGTTAGGCAACCCGCCTATAGTGCAGATGGTGATTGCAAGGCCACAGGTTCGAATCCCAAGTTCAACTGGTGTTTGTAGTATTTATCATTTTCCACCTGATAGTGCTAACAGTCTCAATACATAAATGGCCATGTGGTTACCCAGTGAGTACCTTAGAAATGCTTCCATATGGCTTAGAGTAAATGGGCATGTGGATGATGGTTGTATACTTGGTTGCATGTTGCACTGTGTTTATTATTATTATTGTAATTGATTTTGATAAAGTTCAACATCAATACTAAATACACAGAATATACTTTGAGAAAAGTCTCTCTGCTTAGCATAATCTTTGGGAGCCTCCATAGCCCAGTGGTTAGGCAACCCGCCTACAATGCTGATGGTGATTGCAGGGTCACAGGTTCGAATCCCAGGTTCAACTGGTGTTTGTAGTATTTGTCATTTTCCACCTGATAGTGCTAACAGTCTCAATACATAAATGGCCATGTGGTTCCCCAGTGAGTACCTTGGAAATGCTTCCATACGGCTTAGAATAAATGTGCGTGTGGATGATGGTTGGATGTTGCACTGTTTATTATTATTATTTTAATTAATTTTGTTAAAGTTCTACATCAATACTAAATACACAGAATATACTTTGAGAAAAGTCTCTCTGCATAGCATAATCTTTGGGAGCCTCCATAGCCCAGTGGTTAGGCAACCCGCCTACAGTGCAGATGGTGATAACAGGGTCACAGGTTCGAATCCCAGGTTCAACTGGTGTTTGTAGTATTTGTCATTTTCCACCTGATAGTGCTAACAGTCTCAATACATAAATGGCCATGTGGTTACCCAGTGAGTACCTTAGAAATGCTTCCATATGGCTTAGAGTAAATGGGCATGTGGATGATGGTTGTATACTTAGTTGCATGTTGCACTGTGTTTATTATTATTATTGTAATTGATTTTGATAAAGTTCAACATCAATACTAAATACACAGAATATACTTTGAGAAAAGTCTCTCTGCTTAGCATAATCTTCGGGAGGCTCCATAGCCCAGTGGTTAGGCAACCCGCCTACAGTGCAGATGGTGATTGCAGGGTCACAGGTTCGAATTCCAGGTTCAACTGGTGTTTGTAGTATTTGTCATTTTCCACCTGATAGTGCTAACAGTCTCAATACATAAATGGCCATGTGGTTCCCCAGTGAGTACCTTGGAAATGCTTCCATACGGCTTAGAATAAATGTGCGTGTGGATGATGGTTGGATGATGCACTGTGTTTATTATTATTATTTTAATTGATTTTGTTAAAGTTCTACATCAATACTAAATACACAGAATATACTTTGAGAAAAGTCTCTCTGCTTAGCAGAATCTTTGGGAGCCTCCATAGCCCAGTGGTTAGGCAACCCGCCTACAGTGCAGATGGTGATTGCAGGGTCACAGGTTCGAATCCCAGGTTCAACTGGTGTTTGTAGTATTTGTCATTTTCCACCTGATAGTGCTAACAGTCTCAATACATAAATGGCCATGTGGTTACCCAGTGAGTATCTTAGAAATGCCTCCATATGGCTTAGAGCAAATGGGCATGTGGATGATGGTTGTATACTTAGTTGCATGTTGCACTGTGTTTATTATTATTATTGTAATTGATTTTGATAAAGTTCAACATCAATACTAAATACACAGAATATACTTTGAGAAAAGTCTCTCTGCTTAGCATAATCTTCGGGAGGCTCCATAGCCCAGTGGTTAGGCAACCTGCCTACAGTGCAGATGGTGATTGCAGGGTCACAGGTTCGAATCCCAAGTTCAACTGGTGTTTGTAGTATTTGTCATTTTCCACCTGATAGTGCTAACAGTCTCAATACATAAATGGCCACGTGGTTACCCAGTGAGTACCTTAGAAATGCTTCCATATGGCTTAGAGTAAATTGGCATGTGGATGATGGTTGTATACTTAGTTGCATGTTGCACTGTGTTTATTATTATTATTGTAATTGATTTTGATAAAGTTCAACATCAATACTAAATACACAGAATATACTTTGAGAAAAGTCTCTCTGCTTAGCATAATCTTTGGGAGGCTCCATAGCCCAGTGGTTAGGCAACCCACCTATAGTGCAGATGGTGATTGCAGGGCCACAGGTTCGAATCCCAAGTTCAACTGGTGTTTGTAGTATTTATCATTTTCCACCTGATAGTGCTAACAGTCTCAATACATAAATGGCCATGTGGTTACCCAGTGAGTACCTTAGAAATGCTTCCATATGGCTTAGAGTAAATGGGCATGTGGATGATGGTTGTATACTTAGTTGCATGTTGCACTGTGTTTATTATTATTATTGTAATTGATTTTGATAAAGTTCAACATCAATACTAAATACACAGAATATACTTTGAGAAAAGTCTCTCTGCTTAGCATAATCTTTGGGAGCCTCCATATCCCAGTGGTTAGGCAACCCGCCTACAATGCTGATGGTGATTGCAGGGTCACAGGTTCGAATCCCAGGTTCAACTGGTGTTTGTAGTATTTGTCATTTTCCACCTGATAGTGCTAACAGTCTCAATACATAAATGGCCATGTGGTTCCCCAGTGAGTACCTTGGAAATGCTTCCATACGGCTTAGAATAAATGTGCGTGTGGATGATGGTTGGATGTTGCACTGTTTATTATTATTATTTTAATTGATTTTGTTAAAGTTCTACATCAATACTAAATACACAGAATATACTTTGAGAAAAGTCTCTCTGCTTAGCATAATCTTTGGGAGCCTCCATAGCCCAGTGGTTAGGCAACCCGCCTACAGTGCAGATGGTGATTGCAGGGTCACAGGTTCGAATTCCAGGTTCAACTGGTGTTTGTAGTATTTGTCATTTTCCACCTGATAGTGCTTACAGTCTCAATACATAAATGGCCATGTGGTTACCCAGTGAGTACCTTAGAAATGCTTCCATATGGCTTAGAGTAAATGGGCATGTGGATGATGGTTGTATACTTAGTTGCATGTTGCACTGTGTTTATTATTATTATTGTAATTGATTTTGATAAAGTTCAACATCAATACTAAATACACAGAATATACTTTGAGAAAAGTCTCTCTGCTTAGCATAATCTTTGGGAGGCTCCATAGCCCAGTGGTTAGGCAACCCGCCTATAGTGCAGATGTGATTGCAGGGCCACAGGTTCGAATCCCAAGTTCAACTGGTGTTTGTAGTATTTATCATTTTCCACCTGATAGTGCTAACAGTCTCAATACATAAATGGCCATGTGGTTACCCAGTGAGTACCTTAGAAATGCTTCCATATGGCTTAGAGTAAATGGGCATGTGGATGATGGTTGTATACTTAGTTGCATGTTGCACTGTGTTTATTATTATTATTGTAATTGATTTTGATAAAGTTCAACATCAATACTAAATACACAGAATATACTTTGAGAAAAGTCTCTCTGCTTAGCATAATCTTTGGAAGGCTCCATAGCCCAGTGGTTAGGCAACCCGCCTACAGTGCAGATGGTGATTGCAGGGTCACAGGTTCGAATCCCAGGTTCAACTGGTGTTTGTAGTATTTATCATTTTCCACCTGATAGTGCTAACAGTCTCAATACATAAATGGCCATGTGGTTCCCCAGTGAGTACCTTGGAAATGCTTCCATACGGCTTAGAATAAATGTGCGTGTGGATGATGGTTGGATGTTGCACTGTGTTTATTATTATTATTTTAATTAATTTTGTTAAAGTTCTACATCAATACTAAATACACAGAATATACTTTGAGAAAAGTCTCTCTGCATAGCATAATCTTTGGGAGCCTCCATAGCCCAGTGGTTAGGCAACCCGCCTACAGTGCAGATGGTGATTGCAGGGTCACAGGTTCGAATTCCAGGTTCAACTGGTGTTTGTAGTATTTGTCATTTTCCACCTGATAGTGCTAACAGTCTCAATACATAAATGGCCATGTGGTTACCCAGTGAGTACCTTAGAAATGCTTCCATATGGCTTAGAGTAAATGGGCATGTGGATGATGGTTGTATACTTAGTTGCATGTTGCACTGTTTATTATTATTATTGTAATTGATTTTGATAAAGTTCAACATCAATACTAAATACACAGAATATACTTTGAGAAAAGTCTCTCTGCTTAGCATAATCTTCGGGAGGCTCCATAGCCCAGTGGTTAGGCAACCTGCCTACAGTGCAGATGGTGATTGCAGGGTCACAGGTTCGAATCCCAAGTTCAACTGGTGTTTGTAGTATTTGTCATTTTCCACCTGATAGTGCTAACAGTCTCAATACATAAATGGCCACGTGGTTACCCAGTGAGTACCTTAGAAATGCTTCCATATGGCTTAGAGTAAATTGGCATGTGGATGATGGTTGTATACTTAGTTGCATGTTGCACTGTGTTTATTATTATTATTGTAATTGATTTTGATAAAGTTCAATATCAATACTAAATACACAGAATATACTTTGAGAAAAGTCTCTCTGCTTAGCATAATCTTTGGGAGGCTCCATAGCCCAGTGGTTAGGCAACCCGCCTATAGTACAGATGGTGATTGCAGGGCCACAGGTTCGAATCCCAAGTTCAACTGGTGTTTGTAGTATTTATCATTTTCCACCTGATAGTGCTAACAGTCTCAATACATAAATGGCCATGTGGTTACCCAGTGAGTACCTTAGAAATGCTTCCATATGGCTTAGAGTAAATGGGCATGTGGATGATGGTTGTATACTTAGTTGCATGTTGCACTGTGTTTATTATTATTATTGTAATTGATTTTGATAAAGTTCAACATCAATACTAAATACACAGAATATACTTTGAGAAAAGTCTCTCTGCTTAGCATAATCTTTGGGAGCCTCCATATCCCAGTGGTTAGGCAACCCGCCTACAATGCTGATGGTGATTGCAGGGTCACAGGTTCGAATCCCAGGTTCAACTGGTGTTTGTAGTATTTGTCATTTTCCACCTGATAGTGCTAACAGTCTCAATACATAAATGGCCATGTGGTTCCCCAGTGAGTACCTTGGAAATGCTTCCATACGGCTTAGAATAAATGTGCGTGTGGATGATGGTTGGATGTTGCACTGTTTATTATTATTATTTTAATTGATTTTGTTAAAGTTCTACATCAATACTAAATACACAGAATATACTTTGAGAAAAGTCTCTCTGCTTAGCATAATCTTTGGGAGCCTCCATAGCCCAGTGGTTAGGCAACCCGCCTACAGTGCAGATGGTGATTGCAGGGTCACAGGTTCGAATTCCAGGTTCAACTGGTGTTTGTAGTATTTGTCATTTTCCACCTGATAGTGCTAACAGTCTCAATACATAAATGGCCATGTGGTTACCCAGTGAGTACCTTAGAAATGCTTCCATATGGCTTAGAGTAAATGGGCATGTGGATGATGGTTGTATACTTAGTTGCATGTTGCACTGTTTATTATTATTATTGTAATTGATTTTGATAAAGTTCAACATCAATACTAAATACACAGAATATACTTTGAGAAAAGTCTCTCTGCTTAGCATAATCTTTGGAAGGCTCCATAGCCCAGTGGTTAGGCAACCCGCCTACAGTGCAGATGGTGATTGCAGGGTCACAGGTTCGAATCCCAGGTTCAACTGGTGTTTGTAGTATTTGTCATTTTCCACCTGATAGTGCTAACAGTCTCAATACATAAATGGCCATGTGGTTCCCCAGTGAGTACCTTGGAAATGCTTCCATACGGCTTAGAATAAATGTGCGTGTGGATGATGGTTGGATGTTGCACTGTGTTTATTATTATTATTTTAATTGATTTTGTTAAAGTTCTACATCAATACTAAATACACAGAATATACTTTGAGAAAAGTCTCTCTGCTTAGCATAATCTTTGGGAGCCTCCATAGCCCAGTGGTTAGGCAACCCGCCTACAGTGCAGATGGTGATTGCAGGGTCACAGGTTCGAATTCCAGGTTCAACTGGTGTTTGTAGTATTTGTCATTTTCCACCTGATAGTGCTAACAGTCTCAATACATAAATGGCCATGTGGTTCCCCAGTGAGTACCTTGGAAATGCTTCCATACGGCTTAGAATAAATGTGCGTGTGGATGATGCACTGTGTTTTATTATTATTATTTTAATTGATTTTGTTAAAGTTCTACATCAATACTAAATACACAGAATATACTTTGAGAAAAGTCTCTCTGCTTAGCAGAATTTTTGGGAGCCTCCATAGCCCAGTGGTTAGGCAACCCGCCTACAGTGCAGATGGTGATTGCAGGGTCACAGGTTCGAATCCCAGGTTCAACTGGTGTTTGTAGTATTTGTCATTTTCCACCTGATAGTGCTAACAGTCTCAATACATAAATGGCCATGTGGTTACCCAGTGAGTATCTTAGAAATGCCTCCATATGGCTTAGAGCAAATGGGCATGTGGATGATGGTTGTATACTTAGTTGCATGTTGCACTGTGTTTATTATTATTATTGTAATTGATTTTGATAAAGTTCAACATCAATACTAAATACACAGAATATACTTTGAGAAAAGTCTCTCTGCTTAGCATAATCTTTGGAAGGCTCCATAGCCCAGTGGTTAGGCAACCCGCCTACAGTGCAGATGGTGATTGCAGGGCCACAGGTTCGAATCCCAAGTTCAACTGGTGTTTGTAGTATTTATCATTTTCCACCTGATAGTGCTAACAGTCTCAATACATAAATGGCCATGTGGTTACCCAGTGAGTACCTTAGAAATGCTTCCATATGGCTTAGAGTAAATGGGCATGTGGATGATGGTTGTATACTTAGTTGCATGTTGCACTGTGTTTATTATTATTATTGTAATTGATTTTGATAAAGTTCAACATCAATACTAAATACACAGAATATACTTTGAGAAAAGTCTCTCTGCTTAGCATAATCTTTGGAAGGCTCCATAGCCCAGTGGTTAGGCAACCCGCCTACAGTGCAGATGGTGATTGCAGGGTCACAGGTTCGAATCCCAGGTTCAACTGGTGTTTGTAGTATTTATCATTTTCCACCTGATAGTGCTAACAGTCTCAATACATAAATGGCCATGTGGTTCCCCAGTGAGTACCTTGGAAATGCTTCCATACGGCTTAGAATAAATGTGCGTGTGGATGATGGTTGGATGTTGCACTGTGTTTATTATTATTATTTTAATTAATTTTGTTAAAGTTCTACATCAATACTAAATACACAGAATATACTTTGAGAAAAGTCTCTCTGCATAGCATAATCTTTGGGAGCCTCCATAGCCCAGTGGTTAGGCAACCCGCCTACAGTGCAGATGGTGATTGCAGGGTCACAGGTTCGAATTCCAGGTTCAACTGGTGTTTGTAGTATTTGTCATTTTCCACCTGATAGTGCTAACAGTCTCAATACATAAATGGCCATGTGGTTACCCAGTGAGTACCTTAGAAATGCTTCCATATGGCTTAGAGTAAATGGGCATGTGGATGATGGTTGTATACTTAGTTGCATGTTGCACTGTTTATTATTATTATTGTAATTGATTTTGATAAAGTTCAACATCAATACTAAATACACAGAATATACTTTGAGAAAAGTCTCTCTGCTTAGCATAATCTTCGGGAGGCTCCATAGCCCAGTGGTTAGGCAACCTGCCTACAGTGCAGATGGTGATTGCAGGGTCACAGGTTCGAATCCCAAGTTCAACTGGTGTTTGTAGTATTTGTCATTTTCCACCTGATAGTGCTAACAGTCTCAATACATAAATGGCCACGTGGTTACCCAGTGAGTACCTTAGAAATGCTTCCATATGGCTTAGAGTAAATTGGCATGTGGATGATGGTTGTATACTTAGTTGCATGTTGCACTGTGTTTATTATTATTATTGTAATTGATTTTGATAAAGTTCAATATCAATACTAAATACACAGAATATACTTTGAGAAAAGTCTCTCTGCTTAGCATAATCTTTGGGAGGCTCCATAGCCCAGTGGTTAGGCAACCCGCCTATAGTACAGATGGTGATTGCAGGGCCACAGGTTCGAATCCCAAGTTCAACTGGTGTTTGTAGTATTTATCATTTTCCACCTGATAGTGCTAACAGTCTCAATACATAAATGGCCATGTGGTTACCCAGTGAGTACCTTAGAAATGCTTCCATATGGCTTAGAGTAAATGGGCATGTGGATGATGGTTGTATACTTAGTTGCATGTTGCACTGTGTTTATTATTATTATTGTAATTGATTTTGATAAAGTTCAACATCAATACTAAATACACAGAATATACTTTGAGAAAAGTCTCTCTGCTTAGCATAATCTTTGGGAGCCTCCATATCCCAGTGGTTAGGCAACCCGCCTACAATGCTGATGGTGATTGCAGGGTCACAGGTTCGAATCCCAGGTTCAACTGGTGTTTGTAGTATTTGTCATTTTCCACCTGATAGTGCTAACAGTCTCAATACATAAATGGCCATGTGGTTCCCCAGTGAGTACCTTGGAAATGCTTCCATACGGCTTAGAATAAATGTGCGTGTGGATGATGGTTGGATGTTGCACTGTTTATTATTATTATTTTAATTGATTTTGTTAAAGTTCTACATCAATACTAAATACACAGAATATACTTTGAGAAAAGTCTCTCTGCTTAGCATAATCTTTGGGAGCCTCCATAGCCCAGTGGTTAGGCAACCCGCCTACAGTGCAGATGGTGATTGCAGGGTCACAGGTTCGAATTCCAGGTTCAACTGGTGTTTGTAGTATTTGTCATTTTCCACCTGATAGTGCTAACAGTCTCAATACATAAATGGCCATGTGGTTACCCAGTGAGTACCTTAGAAATGCTTCCATATGGCTTAGAGTAAATGGGCATGTGGATGATGGTTGTATACTTAGTTGCATGTTGCACTGTTTATTATTATTATTGTAATTGATTTTGATAAAGTTCAACATCAATACTAAATACACAGAATATACTTTGAGAAAAGTCTCTCTGCTTAGCATAATCTTTGGAAGGCTCCATAGCCCAGTGGTTAGGCAACCCGCCTACAGTGCAGATGGTGATTGCAGGGTCACAGGTTCGAATCCCAGGTTCAACTGGTGTTTGTAGTATTTGTCATTTTCCACCTGATAGTGCTAACAGTCTCAATACATAAATGGCCATGTGGTTCCCCAGTGAGTACCTTGGAAATGCTTCCATACGGCTTAGAATAAATGTGCGTGTGGATGATGGTTGGATGTTGCACTGTGTTTATTATTATTATTTTAATTGATTTTGTTAAAGTTCTACATCAATACTAAATACACAGAATATACTTTGAGAAAAGTCTCTCTGCTTAGCATAATCTTTGGGAGCCTCCATAGCCCAGTGGTTAGGCAACCCGCCTACAGTGCAGATGGTGATTGCAGGGTCACAGGTTCGAATTCCAGGTTCAACTGGTGTTTGTAGTATTTGTCATTTTCCACCTGATAGTGCTAACAGTCTCAATACATAAATGGCCATGTGGTTCCCCAGTGAGTACCTTGGAAATGCTTCCATACGGCTTAGAATAAATGTGCGTGTGGATGATGCACTGTGTTTTATTATTATTATTTTAATTGATTTTGTTAAAGTTCTACATCAATACTAAATACACAGAATATACTTTGAGAAAAGTCTCTCTGCTTAGCAGAATTTTTGGGAGCCTCCATAGCCCAGTGGTTAGGCAACCCGCCTACAGTGCAGATGGTGATTGCAGGGTCACAGGTTCGAATCCCAGGTTCAACTGGTGTTTGTAGTATTTGTCATTTTCCACCTGATAGTGCTAACAGTCTCAATACATAAATGGCCATGTGGTTACCCAGTGAGTATCTTAGAAATGCCTCCATATGGCTTAGAGCAAATGGGCATGTGGATGATGGTTGTATACTTAGTTGCATGTTGCACTGTGTTTATTATTATTATTGTAATTGATTTTGATAAAGTTCAACATCAATACTAAATACACAGAATATACTTTGAGAAAAGTCTCTCTGCTTAGCATAATCTTCGGGAGGCTCCATAGCCCAGTGGTTAGGCAACCTGCCTACAGTGCAGATGGTGATTGCAGGGTCACAGGTTCGAATCCCAAGTTCAACTGGTGTTTGTAGTATTTGTCATTTTCCACCTGATAGTGCTAACAGTCTCAATACATAAATGGCCACGTGGTTACCCAGTGAGTACCTTAGAAATGCTTCCATATGGCTTAGAGTAAATTGGCATGTGGATGATGGTTGTATACTTAGTTGCATGTTGCACTGTGTTTATTATTATTATTGTAATTGATTTTGATAAAGTTCAACATCAATACTAAATACACAGAATATACTTTGAGAAAAGTCTCTCTGCTTAGCATAATCTTTGGGAGGCTCCATAGCCCAGTGGTTAGGCAACCCGCCTATAGTGCAGATGGTGATTGCAAGGCCACAGGTTCGAATCCCAAGTTCAACTGGTGTTTGTAGTATTTATCATTTTCCACCTGATAGTGCTAACAGTCTCAATACATAAATGGCCATGTGGTTACCCAGTGAGTACCTTAGAAATGCTTCCATATGGCTTAGAGTAAATGGGCATGTGGATGATGGTTGTATACTTGGTTGCATGTTGCACTGTGTTTATTATTATTATTGTAATTGATTTTGATAAAGTTCAACATCAATACTAAATACACAGAATATACTTTGAGAAAAGTCTCTCTGCTTAGCATAATCTTTGGGAGCCTCCATAGCCCAGTGGTTAGGCAACCCGCCTACAATGCTGATGGTGATTGCAGGGTCACAGGTTCGAATCCCAGGTTCAACTGGTGTTTGTAGTATTTGTCATTTTCCACCTGATAGTGCTAACAGTCTCAATACATAAATGGCCATGTGGTTCCCCAGTGAGTACCTTGGAAATGCTTCCATACGGCTTAGAATAAATGTGCGTGTGGATGATGGTTGGATGTTGCACTGTTTATTATTATTATTTTAATTAATTTTGTTAAAGTTCTACATCAATACTAAATACACAGAATATACTTTGAGAAAAGTCTCTCTGCATAGCATAATCTTTGGGAGCCTCCATAGCCCAGTGGTTAGGCAACCCGCCTACAGTGCAGATGGTGATAACAGGGTCACAGGTTCGAATCCCAGGTTCAACTGGTGTTTGTAGTATTTGTCATTTTCCACCTGATAGTGCTAACAGTCTCAATACATAAATGGCCATGTGGTTACCCAGTGAGTACCTTAGAAATGCTTCCATATGGCTTAGAGTAAATGGGCATGTGGATGATGGTTGTATACTTAGTTGCATGTTGCACTGTGTTTATTATTATTATTGTAATTGATTTTGATAAAGTTCAACATCAATACTAAATACACAGAATATACTTTGAGAAAAGTCTCTCTGCTTAGCATAATCTTCGGGAGGCTCCATAGCCCAGTGGTTAGGCAACCCGCCTACAGTGCAGATGGTGATTGCAGGGTCACAGGTTCGAATTCCAGGTTCAACTGGTGTTTGTAGTATTTGTCATTTTCCACCTGATAGTGCTAACAGTCTCAATACATAAATGGCCATGTGGTTCCCCAGTGAGTACCTTGGAAATGCTTCCATACGGCTTAGAATAAATGTGCGTGTGGATGATGGTTGGATGATGCACTGTGTTTATTATTATTATTTTAATTGATTTTGTTAAAGTTCTACATCAATACTAAATACACAGAATATACTTTGAGAAAAGTCTCTCTGCTTAGCAGAATCTTTGGGAGCCTCCATAGCCCAGTGGTTAGGCAACCCGCCTACAGTGCAGATGGTGATTGCAGGGTCACAGGTTCGAATCCCAGGTTCAACTGGTGTTTGTAGTATTTGTCATTTTCCACCTGATAGTGCTAACAGTCTCAATACATAAATGGCCATGTGGTTACCCAGTGAGTATCTTAGAAATGCCTCCATATGGCTTAGAGCAAATGGGCATGTGGATGATGGTTGTATACTTAGTTGCATGTTGCACTGTGTTTATTATTATTATTGTAATTGATTTTGATAAAGTTCAACATCAATACTAAATACACAGAATATACTTTGAGAAAAGTCTCTCTGCTTAGCATAATCTTCGGGAGGCTCCATAGCCCAGTGGTTAGGCAACCTGCCTACAGTGCAGATGGTGATTGCAGGGTCACAGGTTCGAATCCCAAGTTCAACTGGTGTTTGTAGTATTTGTCATTTTCCACCTGATAGTGCTAACAGTCTCAATACATAAATGGCCACGTGGTTACCCAGTGAGTACCTTAGAAATGCTTCCATATGGCTTAGAGTAAATTGGCATGTGGATGATGGTTGTATACTTAGTTGCATGTTGCACTGTGTTTATTATTATTATTGTAATTGATTTTGATAAAGTTCAACATCAATACTAAATACACAGAATATACTTTGAGAAAAGTCTCTCTGCTTAGCATAATCTTTGGGAGGCTCCATAGCCCAGTGGTTAGGCAACCCACCTATAGTGCAGATGGTGATTGCAGGGCCACAGGTTCGAATCCCAAGTTCAACTGGTGTTTGTAGTATTTATCATTTTCCACCTGATAGTGCTAACAGTCTCAATACATAAATGGCCATGTGGTTACCCAGTGAGTACCTTAGAAATGCTTCCATATGGCTTAGAGTAAATGGGCATGTGGATGATGGTTGTATACTTAGTTGCATGTTGCACTGTGTTTATTATTATTATTGTAATTGATTTTGATAAAGTTCAACATCAATACTAAATACACAGAATATACTTTGAGAAAAGTCTCTCTGCTTAGCATAATCTTTGGGAGCCTCCATATCCCAGTGGTTAGGCAACCCACCTACAATGCTGATGGTGATTGCAGGGTCACAGGTTCGAATCCCAGGTTCAACTGGTGTTTGTAGTATTTGTCATTTTCCACCTGATAGTGCTAACAGTCTCAATACATAAATGGCCATGTGGTTCCCCAGTGAGTACCTTGGAAATGCTTCCATACGGCTTAGAATAAATGTGCGTGTGGATGATGGTTGGATGTTGCACTGTTTATTATTATTATTTTAATTGATTTTGTTAAAGTTCTACATCAATACTAAATACACAGAATATACTTTGAGAAAAGTCTCTCTGCTTAGCATAATCTTTGGGAGCCTCCATAGCCCAGTGGTTAGGCAACCCGCCTACAGTGCAGATGGTGATTGCAGGGTCACAGGTTCGAATTCCAGGTTCAACTGGTGTTTGTAGTATTTGTCATTTTCCACCTGATAGTGCTTACAGTCTCAATACATAAATGGCCATGTGGTTACCCAGTGAGTACCTTAGAAATGCTTCCATATGGCTTAGAGTAAATGGGCATGTGGATGATGGTTGTATACTTAGTTGCATGTTGCACTGTGTTTATTATTATTATTGTAATTGATTTTGATAAAGTTCAACATCAATACTAAATACACAGAATATACTTTGAGAAAAGTCTCTCTGCTTAGCATAATCTTTGGGAGGCTCCATAGCCCAGTGGTTAGGCAACCCGCCTATAGTGCAGATGGTGATTGCAGGGCCACAGGTTCGAATCCCAAGTTCAACTGGTGTTTGTAGTATTTATCATTTTCCACCTGATAGTGCTAACAGTCTCAATACATAAATGGCCATGTGGTTA
The DNA here is from genome assembly GCF_028390025.1 of Pseudophryne corroboree. Classification (NCBI taxonomy): domain Eukaryota; kingdom Metazoa; phylum Chordata; class Amphibia; order Anura; family Myobatrachidae; genus Pseudophryne; species Pseudophryne corroboree. The sequence goes on from NC_086453.1 coordinate 68,190,052, forward strand.
CCCAGTGAGTACCTTAGAAATGCTTCCATATGGCTTAGAGTAAATGGGCATGTGGATGATGGTTGTATACTTAGTTGCATGTTGCACTGTGTTTATTATTATTATTGTAATTGATTTTGATAAAGTTCAACATCAATACTAAATACACAGAATATACTTTGAGAAAAGTCTCTCTGCTTAGCATAATCTTTGGAAGGCTCCATAGCCCAGTGGTTAGGCAACCCGCCTACAGTGCAGATGGTGATTGCAGGGTCACAGGTTCGAATCCCAGGTTCAACTGGTGTTTGTAGTATTTATCATTTTCCACCTGATAGTGCTAACAGTCTCAATACATAAATGGCCATGTGGTTCCCCAGTGAGTACCTTGGAAATGCTTCCATACGGCTTAGAATAAATGTGCGTGTGGATGATGGTTGGATGTTGCACTGTGTTTATTATTATTATTTTAATTAATTTTGTTAAAGTTCTACATCAATACTAAATACACAGAATATACTTTGAGAAAAGTCTCTCTGCATAGCATAATCTTTGGGAGCCTCCATAGCCCAGTGGTTAGGCAACCCGCCTACAGTGCAGATGGTGATTGCAGGGTCACAGGTTCGAATTCCAGGTTCAACTGGTGTTTGTAGTATTTGTCATTTTCCACCTGATAGTGCTAACAGTCTCAATACATAAATGGCCATGTGGTTACCCAGTGAGTACCTTAGAAATGCTTCCATATGGCTTAGAGTAAATGGGCATGTGGATGATGGTTGTATACTTAGTTGCATGTTGCACTGTTTATTATTATTATTGTAATTGATTTTGATAAAGTTCAACATCAATACTAAATACACAGAATATACTTTGAGAAAAGTCTCTCTGCTTAGCATAATCTTTGGAAGGCTCCATAGCCCAGTGGTTAGGCAACCCGCCTACAGTGCAGATGGTGATTGCAGGGTCACAGGTTCGAATCCCAGGTTCAACTGGTGTTTGTAGTATTTATCATTTTCCACCTGATAGTGCTAACAGTCTCAATACATAAATGGCCATGTGGTTCCCCAGTGAGTACCTTGGAAATGCTTCCATACGGCTTAGAATAAATGTGCGTGTGGATGATGGTTGGATGTTGCACTGTGTTTATTATTATTATTTTAATTAATTTTGTTAAAGTTCTACATCAATACTAAATACACAGAATATACTTTGAGAAAAGTCTCTCTGCATAGCATAATCTTTGGGAGCCTCCATAGCCCAGTGGTTAGGCAACCCGCCTACAGTGCAGATGGTGATAACAGGGTCACAGGTTCGAATCCCAGGTTCAACTGGTGTTTGTAGTATTTGTCATTTTCCACCTGATAGTGCTAACAGTCTCAATACATAAATGGCCATGTGGTTACCCAGTGAGTACCTTAGAAATGCTTCCATATGGCTTAGAGTAAATGGGCATGTGGATGATGGTTGTATACTTAGTTGCATGTTGCACTGTGTTTCTTATTATTATTGTAATTGATTTTGATAAAGTTCAACATCAATACTAAATACACAGAATATACTTTGAGAAAAGTCTCTCTGCTTAGCATAATCTTCGGGAGGCTCCATAGCCAAGTGGTTAGGCAACCCGCCTACAGTGCAGATGGTGATTGCAGGGTCACAGGTTCAAATCCCAGGTTCAACTGGTGTTTGTAGTATTTGTCATTTTCCACCTGATAGTGCTAACAGTCTCAATACATAAATGGCCATGTGGTTCCCCAGTGAGTACCTTGGAAATGCTTCCATACGGCTTAGAATAAATGTGCGTGTGGATGATGGTTGGATGTTGCACTGTGTTTATTATTATTATTTTAATTGATTTTGTTAAAGTTCTACATCAATACTAAATACACAGAATATACTTTGAGAAAAGTCTCTCTGCTTAGCATAATCTTTAGGAGCCTCCATAGCCCAGTGGTTAGGCAACCCGCCTACAGTGCAGATGGTGATTGCAGGGTCACAGGTTCGAATCCCAGGTTCAACTGGTGTTTGTAGTATTTGTCATTTTCCACCTGATAGTGCTAACAGTCTCAATACATAAATGGCCATGTGGTTACCCAGTGAGTATCTTAGAAATGCCTCCATATGGCTTAGAGCAAATGGGCATGTGGATGATGGTTGTATACTTAGTTGCATGTTGCACTGTGTTTATTATTATTATTGTAATTGATTTTGATAAAGTTCAACATCAATACTAAATACACAGAATATACTTTGAGAAAAGTCTCTCTGCTTAGCATAATCTTCGGGAGGCTCCATAGCCCAGTGGTTAGGCAACCTACCTACAGTGCAGATGGTGATTGCAGGGTCACAGGTTCGAATCCCAAGTTCAACTGGTGTTTGTAGTATTTGTCATTTTCCACCTGATAGTGCTAACAGTCTCAATACATAAATGGCCACGTGGTTACCCAGTGAGTACCTTAGAAATGCTTCCATATGGCTTAGAGTAAATTGGCATGTGGATGATGGTTGTATACTTAGTTGCATGTTGCACTGTTTATTATTATTATTGTAATTGATTTTGATAAAGTTCAACATCAATACTAAATACACAGAATATACTTTGAGAAAAGTCTCTCTGCTTAGCATAATCTTCGGGAGGCTCCATAGCCCAGTGGTTAGGCAACCTGCCTACAGTGCAGATGGTGATTGCAGGGTCACAGGTTCGAATCCCAAGTTCAACTGGTGTTTGTAGTATTTGTCATTTTCCACCTGATAGTGCTAACAGTCTCAATACATAAATGGCCACGTGGTTACCCAGTGAGTACCTTAGAAATGCTTCCATATGGCTTAGAGTAAATTGGCATGTGGATGATGGTTGTATACTTAGTTGCATGTTGCACTGTGTTTATTATTATTATTGTAATTGATTTTGATAAAGTTCAACATCAATACTAAATACACAGAATATACTTTGAGAAAAGTCTCTCTGCTTAGCATAATCTTTGGGAGGCTCCATAGCCCAGTGGTTAGGCAACCCACCTATAGTGCAGATGGTGATTGCAGGGCCACAGGTTCGAATCCCAAGTTCAACTGGTGTTTGTAGTATTTATCATTTTCCACCTGATAGTGCTAACAGTCTCAATACATAAATGGCCATGTGGTTACCCAGTGAGTACCTTAGAAATGCTTCCATATGGCTTAGAGTAAATGGGCATGTGGATGATGGTTGTATACTTAGTTGCATGTTGCACTGTGTTTATTATTATTATTGTAATTGATTTTGATAAAGTTCAACATCAATACTAAATACACAGAATATACTTTGAGAAAAGTCTCTCTGCTTAGCATAATCTTTGGGAGCCTCCATATCCCAGTGGTTAGGCAACCCGCCTACAATGCTGATGGTGATTGCAGGGTCACAGGTTCGAATCCCAGGTTCAACTGGTGTTTGTAGTATTTGTCATTTTCCACCTGATAGTGCTAACAGTCTCAATACATAAATGGCCATGTGGTTCCCCAGTGAGTATCTTGGAAATGCTTCCATACGGCTTAGAATAAATGTGCGTGTGGATGATGGTTGGATGTTGCACTGTTTATTATTATTATTTTAATTGATTTTGTTAAAGTTCTACATCAATACTAAATACACAGAATATACTTTGAGAAAAGTCTCTCTGCTTAAAATAATCTTTGGGAGCCTCCATAGCCCAGTGGTTAGGCAACCCGCCTACAGTGCAGATGGTGATTGCAGGGTCACAGGTTCGAATTCCAGGTTCAACTGGTGTTTGTAGTATTTGTCATTTTCCACCTGATAGTGCTTACAGTCTCAATACATAAATGGCCATGTGGTTACCCAGTGAGTACCTTAGAAATGCTTCCATATGGCTTAGAGTAAATGGGCATGTGGATGATGGTTGTATACTTAGTTGCATGTTGCACTGTGTTTATTATTATTATTGTAATTGATTTTGATAAAGTTCAACATCAATACTAAATACACAGAATATACTTTGAGAAAAGTCTCTCTGCTTAGCATAATCTTTGGGAGGCTCCATAGCCCAGTGGTTAGGCAACCCGCCTATAGTGCAGATGGTGATTGCAGGGCCACAGGTTCGAATCCCAAGTTCAACTGGTGTTTGTAGTATTTATCATTTTCCACCTGATAGTGCTAACAGTCTCAATACATAAATGGCCATGTGGTTACCCAGTGAGTACCTTAGAAATGCTTCCATATGGCTTAGAGTAAATGGGCATGTGGATGATGGTTGTATACTTAGTTGCATGTTGCACTGTGTTTATTATTATTATTGTAATTGATTTTGATAAAGTTCAACATCAATACTAAATACACAGAATATACTTTGAGAAAAGTCTCTCTGCTTAGCATAATCTTTGGAAGGCTCCATAGCCCAGTGGTTAGGCAACCCGCCTACAGTGCAGATGGTGATTGCAGGGTCACAGGTTCGAATCCCAGGTTCAACTGGTGTTTGTAGTATTTATCATTTTCCACCTGATAGTGCTAACAGTCTCAATACATAAATGGCCATGTGGTTCCCCAGTGAGTACCTTGGAAATGCTTCCATACGGCTTAGAATAAATGTGCGTGTGGATGATGGTTGGATGTTGCACTGTGTTTATTATTATTATTTTAATTAATTTTGTTAAAGTTCTAAATCAATACTAAATACACAGAATATACTTTGAGAAAAGTCTCTCTGCATAGCATAATCTTTGGGAGCCTCCATAGCCCAGTGGTTAGGCAACCCGCCTACAGTGCAGATGGTGATTGCAGGGTCACAGGTTCGAATTCCAGGTTCAACTGGTGTTTGTAGTATTTGTCATTTTCCACCTGATAGTGCTAACAGTCTCAATACATAAATGGCCATGTGGTTACCCAGTGAGTACCTTAGAAATGCTTCCATATGGCTTAGAGTAAATGGGCATGTGGATGATGGTTGTATACTTAGTTGCATGTTGCACTGTTTATTATTATTATTGTAATTGATTTTGATAAAGTTCAACATCAATACTAAATACACAGAATATACTTTGAGAAAAGTCTCTCTGCTTAGCATAATCTTTGGAAGGCTTCATAGCCCAGTGGTTAGGCAACCCGCCTACAGTGCAGATGGTGATTGCAGGGTCACAGGTTCGAATCCCAGGTTCAACTGGTGTTTGTAGTATTTATCATTTTCCACCTGATAGTGCTAACAGTCTCAATACATAAATGGCCATGTGGTTCCCCAGTGAGTACCTTGGAAATGCTTCCATACGGCTTAGAATAAATGTGCGTGTGGATGATGGTTGGATGTTGCACTGTGTTTATTATTATTATTTTAATTAATTTTGTTAAAGTTCTACATCAATACTAAATACACAGAATATACTTTGAGAAAAGTCTCTCTGCATAGCATAATCTTTGGGAGCCTCCATAGCCCAGTGGTTAGGCAACCCGCCTACAGTGCAGATGGTGATAACAGGGTCACAGGTTCGAATCCCAGGTTCAACTGGTGTTTGTAGTATTTGTCATTTTCCACCTGATAGTGCTAACAGTCTCAATACATAAATGGCCATGTGGTTACCCAGTGAGTACCTTAGAAATGCTTCCATATGGCTTAGAGTAAATGGGCATGTGGATGATGGTTGTATACTTAGTTGCATGTTGCACTGTGTTTCTTATTATTATTGTAATTGATTTTGATAAAGTTCAACATCAATACTAAATACACAGAATATACTTTGAGAAAAGTCTCTCTGCTTAGCATAATCTTCGGGAGGCTCCATAGCCCAGTGGTTAGGCAACCCGCCTACAGTGCAGATGGTGATTGCAGGGTCACAGGTTCAAATCCCAGGTTCAACTGGTGTTTGTAGTATTTGTCATTTTCCACCTGATAGTGCTAACAGTCTCAATACATAAATGGCCATGTGGTTCCCCAGTGAGTACCTTGGAAATGCTTCCATACGGCTTAGAATAAATGTGCGTGTGGATGATGGTTGGATGTTGCACTGTGTTTATTATTATTATTTTAATTGATTTTGTTAAAGTTCTACATCAATACTAAATACACAGAATATACTTTGAGAAAAGTCTCTCTGCTTAGCATAATCTTTGGGAGCCTCCATAGCCCAGTGGTTAGGCAACCCGCCTACAGTGCAGATGGTGATTGCAGGGTCACAGGTTCGAATCCCAGGTTCAACTGGTGTTTGTAGTATTTGTCATTTTCCACCTGATAGTGCTAACAGTCTCAATACATAAATGGCCATGTGGTTACCCAGTGAGTATCTTAGAAATGCCTCCATATGGCTTAGAGCAAATGGGCATGTGGATGATGGTTGTATACTTAGTTGCATGTTGCACTGTGTTTATTATTATTATTGTAATTGATTTTGATAAAGTTCAACATCAATACTAAATACACAGAATATACTTTGAGAAAAGTCTCTCTGCATAGCATAATCTTTGGGAGCCTCCATAGCCCAGTGGTTAGGCAACCCGCCTACAGTGCAGATGGTGATAACAGGGTCACAGGTTCGAATCCCAGGTTCAACTGGTGTTTGTAGTATTTGTCATTTTCCACCTGATAGTGCTAACAGTCTCAATACATAAATGGCCATGTGGTTACCCAGTGAGTATCTTAGAAATGCCTCCATATGGCTTAGAGCAAATGGGCATGTGGATGATGGTTGTATACTTAGTTGCATGTTGCACTGTGTTTATTATTATTATTGTAATTGATTTTGATAAAGTTCAACATCAATACTAAATACACAGAATATACTTTGAGAAAAGTCTCTCTGCTTAGCATAATCTTCGGGAGGCTCCATAGCCCAGTGGTTAGGCAACCTGCCTACAGTGCAGATGGTGATTGCAGGGTCACAGGTTCGAATCCCAAGTTCAACTGGTGTTTGTAGTATTTGTCATTTTCCACCTGATAGTGCTAACAGTCTCAATACATAAATGGCCACGTGGTTACCCAGTGAGTACCTTAGAAATGCTTCCATATGGCTTAGAGTAAATTGGCATGTGGATGATGGTTGTATACTTAGTTGCATGTTGCACTGTTTATTATTATTATTGTAATTGATTTTGATAAAGTTCATCATCAATACTAAATACACAGAATATACTTTGAGAAAAGTCTCTCTGCTTAGCATAATCTTTGGGAGGCTCCATAGCCCAGTGGTTAGGCAACCCGCCTATAGTGCAGATGGTGATTGCAAGGCCACAGGTTCGAATCCCAAGTTCAACTGGTGTTTGTAGTATTTATCATTTTCCACCTGATAGTGCTAACAGTCTCAATACATAAATGGCCATGTGGTTACCCAGTGAGTACCTTAGAAATGCTTCCATATGGCTTAGAGTAAATGGGCATGTGGATGATGGTTGTATACTTAGTTGCATGTTGCACTGTGTTTATTATTATTATTGTAATTGATTTTGATAAAGTTCAACATCAATACTAAATACACAGAATATACTTTGAGAAAAGTCTCTCTGCTTAGCATAATCTTTGGGAGCCTCCATAGCCCAGTGGTTAGGCAACCCGCCTACAATGCTGATGGTGATTGCAGGGTCACAGGTTCGAATCCCAGGTTCAACTGGTGTTTGTAGTATTTGTCATTTTCCACCTGATAGTGCTAACAGTCTCAATACATAAATGGCCATGTGGTTCCCCAGTGAGTACCTTGGAAATGCTTCCATACGGCTTAGAATAAATGTGCGTGTGGATGATGGTTGGATGTTGCACTGTTTATTATTATTATTTTAATTAATTTTGTTAAAGTTCTACATCAATACTAAATACACAGAATATACTTTGAGAAAAGTCTCTCTGCATAGCATAATCTTTGGGAGCCTCCTAAGCCCAGTGGTTAGGCAACCCGCCTACAGTGCAGATGGTGATAACAGGGTCACAGGTTCGAATCCCAGGTTCAACTGGTGTTTGTAGTATTTGTCATTTTCCACCTGATAGTGCTAACAGTCTCAATACATAAATGGCCATGTGGTTACCCAGTGAGTACCTTAGAAATGCTTCCATATGGCTTAGAGTAAATGGGCATGTGGATGATGGTTGTATACTTAGTTGCATGTTGCACTGTGTTTCTTATTATTATTGTAATTGATTTTGATAAAGTTCAACATCAATACTAAATACACAGAATATACTTTGAGAAAAGTCTCTCTGCTTAGCATAATCTTCGGGAGGCTCCATAGCCCAGTGGTTAGGCAACCCGCCTACAGTGCAGATGGTGATTGCAGGGTCACAGGTTCAAATCCCAGGTTCAACTGGTGTTTGTAGTATTTGTCATTTTCCACCTGATAGTGCTAACAGTCTCAATACATAAATGGCCATGTGGTTCCCCAGTGAGTACCTTGGAAATGCTTCCATACGGCTTAGAATAAATGTGCGTGTGGATGATGGTTGGATGTTGCACTGTGTTTATTATTATTATTTTAATTGATTTTGTTAAAGTTCTACATCAATACTAAATACACAGAATATACTTTGAGAAAAGTCTCTCTGCTTAGCATAATCTTTGGGAGCCTCCATAGCCCAGTGGTTAGGCAACCCGCCTACAGTGCAGATGGTGATTGCAGGGTCACAGGTTCGAATTCCAGGTTCAACTGGTGTTTGTAGTATTTGTCATTTTCCACCTGATAGTGCTAACAGTCTCAATACATAAATGGCCATGTGGTTCCCCAGTGAGTACCTTGGAAATGCTTCCATACGGCTTAGAATAAATGTGCGTGTGGATGATGCACTGTGTTTATTATTATTATTTTAATTGATTTTGTTAAAGTTCTACATCAATACTAAATAAACAGAATATACTTTGAGAAAAGTCTCTCTGCTTAGCAGAATCTTTGGGAGCCTCCATAGCCCAGTGGTTAGGCAACCCGCCTACAGTGCAGATGGTGATTGCAGGGTCACAGGTTCGAATCCCAGGTTCAACTGGTGTTTGTAGTATTTGTCATTTTCCACCTGATAGTGCTAACAGTCTCAATACATAAATGGCCATGTGGTTACCCAGTGAGTATCTTAGAAATGCCTCCATATGGCTTAGAGCAAATGGGCATGTGGATGATGGTTGTATACTTAGTTGCATGTTGCACTGTGTTTATTATTATTATTGTAATTGATTTTGATAAAGTTCAACATCAATACTAAATACACAGAATATACTTTGAGAAAAGTCTCTCTGCTTAGCATAATCTTCGGGAGGCTCCATAGCCCAGTGGTTAGGCAACCTGCCTACAGTGCAGATGGTGATTGCAGGGTCACAGGTTCGAATCCCAAGTTCAACTGGTGTTTGTAGTATTTGTCATTTTCCACCTGATAGTGCTAACAGTCTCAATACATAAATGGCCATGTGGTTACCCAGTGAGTACCTTAGAAATGCTTCCATATGGCTTAGAGTAAATTGGCATGTGGATGATGGTTGTATACTTAGTTGCATGTTGCACTGTGTTTATTATTATTATTGTAATTGATTTTGATAAAGTTCAACATCAATACTAAATACACAGAATATACTTTGAGAAAAGTCTCTCTGCTTAGCATAATCTTTGGGAGGCTCCATAGCCCAGTGGTTAGGCAACCCGCCTATAGTGCAGATGGTGATTGCAAGGCCACAGGTTCGAATCCCAAGTTCAACTGGTGTTTGTAGTATTTATCATTTTCCACCTGATAGTGCTAACAGTCTCAATACATAAATGGCCATGTGGTTACCCAGTGAGTACCTTAGAAATGCTTCCATATGGCTTAGAGTAAATGGGCATGTGGATGATGGTTGTATACTTAGTTGCATGTTGCACTGTGTTTATTATTATTATTGTAATTGATTTTGATAAAGTTCAACATCAATACTAAATACACAGAATATACTTTGAGAAAAGTCTCTCTGCTTAGCATAATCTTTGGGAGCCTCCATAGCCCAGTGGTTAGGCAACCCGCCTACAGTGCAGATGGTGATTGCAGGGTCACAGGTTCGAATCCCAGGTTCAACTGGTGTTTGTAGTATTTGTCATTTTCCACCTGATAGTGCTAACAGTCTCAATACATAAATGGCCATGTGGTTCCCCAGTGAGTACCTTGGAAATGCTTCCATACGGCTTAGAATAAATGTGCGTGTGGATGATGGTTGGATGTTGCACTGTGTTTATTATTATTATTTTAATTGATTTTGTTAAAGTTCTACATCAATACTAAATACACAGAATATACTTTGAGAAAAGTCTCTCTGCTTAGCATAATCTTTGGGAGCCTCCATAGCCCAGTGGTTAGGCAACCCGCCTACAGTGCAGATGGTGATTGCAGGGTCACAGGTTCGAATTCCAGGTTCAACTGGTGTTTGTAGTATTTGTCATTTTCCACCTGATAGTGCTAACAGTCTCAATACATAAATGGCCATGTGGTTCCCCAGTGAGTACCTTGGAAATGCTTCCATACGGCTTAGAATAAATGTGCGTGTGGATGATGCACTGTGTTTATTATTATTATTTTAATTGATTTTGTTAAAGTTCTACATCAATACTAAATACACAGAATATACTTTGAGAAAAGTCTCTCTGCTTAGCAGAATCTTTGGGAGCCTCCATAGCCCAGTGGTTAGGCAACCCGCCTACAGTGCAGATGGTGATTGCAGGGTCACAGGTTCGAATCCCAGGTTCAACTGGTGTTTGTAGTATTTGTCATTTTCCACCTGATAGTGCTAACAGTCTCAATACATAAATGGCCATGTGGTTACCCAGTGAGTATCTTAGAAATGCCTCCATATGGCTTAGAGCAAATGGGCATGTGGATGATGGTTGTATACTTAGTTGCATGTTGCACTGTGTTTATTATTATTATTGTAATTGATTTTGATAAAGTTCAACATCAATACTAAATACACAGAATATACTTTGAGAAAAGTCTCTCTGCTTAGCATAATCTTCGGGAGGCTCCATAGCCCAGTGGTTAGGCAACCTGCCTACAGTGCAGATGGTGATTGCAGGGTCACAGGTTCGAATCCCAAGTTCAACTGGTGTTTGTAGTATTTGTCATTTTCCACCTGATAGTGCTAACAGTCTCAATACATAAATGGCCATGTGGTTACCCAGTGAGTACCTTAGAAATGCTTCCATATGGCTTAGAGTAAATTGGCATGTGGATGATGGTTGTATACTTAGTTGCATGTTGCACTGTGTTTATTATTATTATTGTAATTGATTTTGATAAAGTTCAACATCAATACTAAATACACAGAATATACTTTGAGAAAAGTCTCTCTGCTTAGCATAATCTTTGGGAGGCTCCATAGCCCAGTGGTTAGGCAACCCACCTATAGTGCAGATGGTGATTGCATGGGCCACAGGTTCGAATCCCAAGTTCAACTGGTGTTTGTAGTATTTATCATTTTCCACCTGATAGTGCTAACAGTCTCAATACATAAATGGCCATGTGGTTACCCAGTGAGTACCTTAGAAATGCTTCCATATGGCTTAGAGTAAATGGGCATGTGGATGATGGTTGTATACTTAGTTGCATGTTGCACTGTGTTTATTATTATTATTGTAATTGATTTTGATAAAGTTCAACATCAATACTAAATACACAGAATATACTTTGAGAAAAGTCTCTCTGCTTAGCATAATCTTTGGGAGCCTCCATAGCCCAGTGGTTAGGCAACCCGCCTACAATGCTGATGGTGATTGCAGGGTCACAGGTTCGAATCCCAGGTTCAACTGGTGTTTGTAGTATTTGTCATTTTCCACCTGATATTGCTAACAGTCTCAATACATAAATGGCCATGTGGTTCCCCAGTGAGTACCTTGGAAATGCTTCCATACGGCTTAGAATAAATGTGCGTGTGGATGATGGTTGGATGTTGCACTGTTTATTATTATTATTTTAATTGATTTTGTTAAAGTTCTACATCAATACTAAATACACAGAATATACTTTGAGAAAAGTCTCTCTGCTTAGCATAATCTTCGGGAGCCTCCATAGCCCAGTGGTTAGGCAACCCGCCTACAGTGCAGATGGTGATTGCAGGGTCACCGGTTCGAATTCCAGGTTCAACTGGTGTTTGTAGTATTTGTCATTTTCCACCTGATAGTGCTAACAGTCTCAATACATAAATGGCCATGTGGTTACCCAGTGAGTACCTTGGAAATGCTTCCATACGGCTTAGAATAAATGTGCGTGTGGATGATGGTTGGATGTTGCACTGTGTTTATTATTATTATTTTAATTAATTTTGTTAAAGTTCTACATCAATACTAAATACACAGAATATACTTTGAGAAAAGTCTCTCTGCATAGCATAATCTTTGGGAGCCTCAATAGCCCAGTGGTTAGGCAACCCGCCTACAGTGCAGATGGTGATAACAGGGTCACAGGTTCGAATCCCAGGTTCAACTGGTGTTTGTAGTATTTGTCATTTTCCACCTGATAGTGCTAACAGTCTCAATACATAAATGGCCATGTGGTTACCCAGTGAGTACCTTAGAAATGCTTCCATATGGCTTAGAGTAAATGGGCATGTGGATGATGGTTGTATACTTAGTTGCATGTTGCACTGTGTTTATTATTATTATTGTAATTGATTTTGATAAAGTTCAACATCAATACTAAATACACAGAATATACTTTGAGAAAAGTCTCTCTGCTTAGCATAATCTTTGGGAGGCTCCATAGCCCAGTGGTTAGGCAACCCACCTACAGTGCAGATGGTGATTGCAGGGTCACAGGTTCGAATGCCAGGTTCAACTGGTGTTTGTAGTATTTGTCATTTTCCACCTGATAGTGCTAACAGTCTCAATACATAAATGGCCATGTGGTTACCCAGTGAGTACCTTAGAAATGCTTCCATATGGCTTAGAGTAAATGGGCATGTGGATGATGGTTGTATACTTAGTTGCATGTTGCACTGTGTTTATTATTATTATTGTAATTGATTTTGATAAAGTTCAACATCAATACTAAATACACAGAATATACTTTGAGAAAAGTCTCTCTGCTTAGCATAATTTTTGGGAGCCTCCATAGCCCAGTGGTTAGGCAACCCGCCTACAGTGCAGATGGTGATTGCAGGGTCACAGGTTCGAATCCCAGGTTCAACTGGTGTTTGTAGTTTTTGTCATTTTCCACCTGATAGTGCTAACAGTCTCAATACATAAATGGCCATGTGGTTCCCCAGTGAGTACCTTGGAAATGCTTCCATACGGCTTAGAATAAATGTGCGTGTGGATGATGGTTGGATGTTGCACTGTGTTTATTATTATTATTTTAATTGATTTTGTTAAAGTTCTACATCAATACTAAATACACAGAATATACTTTGAGAAAAGTCTCTCTGCTTAGCAGAATCTTTGGGAGCCTCCATAGCCCAGTGGTTAGGCAACCCGCCTACAGTGCAAATGGTGATAACAGGGTCACAGGTTCGAATCCCAGGTTCAACTGGTGTTTGTAGTATTTGTCATTTTCCACCTGATAGTGCTAACAGTCTCAATACATAAATGGCCATGTGGTTACCCAGTGAGTACCTTAGAAATGCTTCCATATGGCTTAGAGTAAATGGGCATGTGGATGATGGTTGTATACTTAGTTGCATGTTGCACTGTGTTTATTATTATTATTGTAATTGATTTTGATAAAGTTCAACATCAATACTAAATACACAGAATATACTTTGAGAAAAGTCTCTCTGCTTAGCATAATCTTTGGGAGGCTCCATAGCCCAGTGGTTAGGCAACCCGCCTACAGTGCAGATGGTGATTGCAGGGTCACAGGTTCGAATGCCAGGTTCAACTGGTGTTTGTAGTATTTGTCATTTTCCACCTGATAGTGCTAACAGTCTCAATACATAAATGGCCATGTGGTTACCCAGTGAGTACCTTAGAAATGCTTCCATATGGCTTAGAGTAAATGGGCATGTGGATGATGGTTGTATACTTAGTTGCATGTTGCACTGTGTTTATTATTATTATTGTAATTGATTTTGATAAAGTTCAACATCAATACTAAATACACAGAATATACTTTGAGAAAAGTCTCTCTGCATAGCATAATCTTTGGGAGCCTCAATAGCCCAGTGGTTAGGCAACCCGCCTACAGTGCAGATGGTGATAACAGGGTCACAGGTTCGAATCCCAGGTTCAACTGGTGTTTGTAGTATTTGTCATTTTCCACCTGATAGTGCTAACAGTCTCAATACATAAATGGCCATGTGGTTACCCAGTGAGTACCTTAGAAATGCTTCCATATGGCTTAGAGTAAATGGGCATGTGGATGATGGTTGTATACTTAGTTGCATGTTGCACTGTGTTTATTATTATTATTGTAATTGATTTTGATAAAGTTCAACATCAATACTAAATACACAGAATATACTTTGAGAAAAGTCTCTCTGCTTAGCATAATCTTTGGGAGGCTCCATAGCCCAGTGGTTAGGCAACCCACCTACAGTGCAGATGGTGATTGCAGGGTCACAGGTTCGAATGCCAGGTTCAACTGGTGTTTGTAGTATTTGTCATTTTCCACCTGATAGTGCTAACAGTCTCAATACATAAATGGCCATGTGGTTACCCAGTGAGTACCTTAGAAATGCTTCCATATGGCTTAGAGTAAATGGGCATGTGGATGATGGTTGTATACTTAGTTGCATGTTGCACTGTGTTTATTATTATTATTGTAATTGATTTTGATAAAGTTCAACATCAATACTAAATACACAGAATATACTTTGAGAAAAGTCTCTCTGCTTAGCATAATTTTTGGGAGCCTCCATAGCCCAGTGGTTAGGCAACCCGCCTACAGTGCAGATGGTGATTGCAGGGTCACAGGTTCGAATCCCAGGTTCAACTGGTGTTTGTAGTTTTTGTCATTTTCCACCTGATAGTGCTAACAGTCTCAATACATAAATGGCCATGTGGTTCCCCAGTGAGTACCTTGGAAATGCTTCCATACGGCTTAGAATAAATGTGCGTGTGGATGATGGTTGGATGTTGCACTGTGTTTATTATTATTATTTTAATTGATTTTGTTAAAGTTCTACATCAATACTAAATACACAGAATATACTTTGAGAAAAGTCTCTCTGCTTAGCAGAATCTTTGGGAGCCTCCATAGCCCAGTGGTTAGGCAACCCGCCTACAGTGCAGATGGTGATAACAGGGTCACAGGTTCGAATCCCAGGTTCAACTGGTGTTTGTAGTATTTGTCATTTTCCACCTGATAGTGCTAACAGTCTCAATACATAAATGGCCATGTGGTTACCCAGTGAGTACCTTAGAAATGCTTCCATATGGCTTAGAGTAAATGGGCATGTGGATGATGGTTGTATACTTAGTTGCATGTTGCACTGTGTTTATTATTATTATTGTAATTGATTTTGATAAAGTTCAACATCAATACTAAATACACAGAATATACTTTGAGAAAAGTCTCTCTGCTTAGCATAATCTTTGGGAGGCTCCATAGCCCAGTGGTTAGGCAACCCGCCTACAGTGCAGATGGTGATTGCAGGGTCACAGGTTCGAATGCCAGGTTCAACTGGTGTTTGTAGTATTTGTCATTTTCCACCTGATAGTGCTAACAGTCTCAATACATAAATGGCCATGTGGTTACCCAGTGAGTACCTTAGAAATGCTTCCATATGGCTTAGAGTAAATGGGCATGTGGATGATGGTTGTATACTTAGTTGCATGTTGCACTGTGTTTATTATTATTATTGTAATTGATTTTGATAAAGTTCAACATCAATACTAAATACACAGAATATACTTTGAGAAAAGTCTCTCTGCTTAGCATAATCTACGGGAGGCTCCATAGCCCAGTGGTTAGGCAACCCACCTACAGTGCAGATTGTGATTGCAGGGTCACAGGTTCAAATCCCAGGTTCAACTGGTGTTTGTAGTATTTGTCATTTTCCACCTGATAGTGCTAACAGTCTCAATACATAAATGGCCATGTGGTTCCCCAGTGAGTACCTTGGAAATGCTTCCATACGGCTTAGAATAAATGTGTGTGGATGATGGTTGGATGTTGCGCTGTGTTTATTATTATTATTTTAATTGATTTTGTTAAAGTTCTACATCAATACTAAATACACAGAATATACTTTGAGAAAAGTCTCTCTGCTTAGCATAATCTTTGGGAGCCTCCATAGCCCAGTGGTTAGGCAACCCGCCTACAGTGCAGATGGTGATTGCAGGGTCACAGGTTCGAATCCCAGGTTCAACTGGTGTTTGTAGTATTTGTCATTTTCCACCTGATAGTGCTAACAGTCTCAATACATAAATGGCCATGTGGTTACCCAGTGAGTATCTTAGAAATGCTTCCATATGGCTTAGAGCAAATGGGCATTTGGATGATGGTTGTATACTTAGTTGCATGTTGCACTGTGTTTATTATTATTAATGTAATTGATTTTGATAAAGTTCAACATCAATACTAAATACACAGAATATACTTTGAGAAAAGTCTCTCTGCTTAGCATAATCTTCGGGAGGCTCCATAGCCCAGTGGTTAGGCAACCCGCCGACAGTGCGGATGGTGATTGCAGGGTCACAGGTTCGAATCCCAGGTTCAACTGGTGTTCGTAGTATTTGTCATTTTCCACCTGATAGTGCTAACAGTCTCAATACATAAATGGCCATGTGGTTCCCCAGTGAGTACCTTGGAAATGCTTCCATACGGCTTAGAATAAATGTGCATGTGGATGATGGTTGGATGTTGCACTGTGTTTATTATTATTATTTTAATTGATTTTGTTAAAGTTCTACATCAATACTAAATACACAGAATATACTTTGAGAAAAGTCTCTCTGCTTAGCATAATCTTTGGGAGCCTCCATAGCCCAGTGGTTAGGCAACCCGCCTACAGTGCAGATGGTGATTGTAGGGTCACAGGTTCGAATCCCAGGTTCAACTGGTGTTTGTAGTATTTGTGATTTTCCACCTGATAGTGCTAACAGTCTCAATACATAAATGGCCATGTGGTTCCCCAGTGAGTACCTTGGAAATGCTTCCATACGGCTTAGAATAAATGTGCGTGTGGATGATGGTTGGATGTTGCTCTGTGTTTATTATTATTATTTTAATTGATTGTGTTAAAGTTCTACATCAATACTAAATACACAGAATATACTTTGAGAAAAGTCTCTCTGCTTAGCATAATCTTTGGGAGCCTCCATAGTCCAGTGGTTAGGCAACCCGCCTACAGTGCAGATGGTGATTGCAGAGTCACAGGTTCGAATCCCAGGTTCAACTGGTGTTTGTAGTATTTGTCATTTTCCACCTGATAGTGCTAACAGTCTCAATACATAAATGGCCATTTGGTTACCCAGTGAGTACCTTAGAAATGCTTCCATATGGCATAGAGTAAATTGGCATGTGGATGATGGTTGTATACTTAGTTGCATGTTGCACTGTGTTTCTTATTATTATTGTAATTGATTTTGATAAAGTTCAACATCAATACTAAATACACAGAATATACTTTGAGAAAAGTCTCTCTGCTTAGCTTAATCTTCGGGAGGCTCCATAGCCCAGTGGTTAGGCAACCCGCCTACAGTGCAGATGGTGATTGCAGGGTCACAGGTTCGAATCCCAGGTTCAACTGGTGTTTGTAGTATTTGTCATTTTCCACCTGATAGTGCTAACAGTCTCAATACATAAATGGCCATGTGGTTCCCCAGTGAGTACCTTGGAAATGCTTCCATACGGCTTAGAATAAATGTGCGTGTGGATGATGGTTGGATGTTGCACTGTGTTTATTATTATTATTTTAATTGATTTTGTTAAAGTTCTACATCAATACTAAATACACAGAATATACTTTGAGAAAAGTCTCTCTGCTTAGCATAATCTTTGGGAGCCTCCATAGCCCAGTGGTTAGGCAACCCGCCTACAGTGCTGATGGTGATTGCAGGGTCACAGGTTCGAATCCCAAGTTCAACTGGTGTTTGTAGTATTTATCATTTTCCACCTGATAGTGCTAACAGTCTCAATACATAAATGGCCATGTGGTTACCCAGTGAGTACCTTAGAAATGCTTCCATATGGCTTAGAGTAAATGGGCATGTGGATGATGGTTGTATACTTAGTTGCATGTTGCACTGTGTTTATTATTATTATTGTAATTGATTTTGATAAAGTTCAACATCAATACTAAATACACAGAATATACTTTGAGAAAAGTCTCTCTGCTTAGCATAATCTTTGGGAGCCTCCATAGCCCAGTGGTTAGGCAACCCGCCTACAGTGCAGATGGTGATTGCAGGGTCACAGGTTCGAATTCCAGGTTCAACTGGTGTTTGTAGTATTTGTCATTTTCCACCTGATAGTGCTAACAGTCTCAATACATAAATGGCCATGTGGTTACCCAGTGAGTACCTTAGAAATGCTTCCATATGGCTTAGAGTAAATGGGCATGTGGATGATGGTTGTATACTTAGTTGCATGTTGCACTGTTTATTATTATTATTGTAATTGATTTTGATAAAGTTCAACATCAATACTAAATACACAGAATATACTTTGAGAAAAGTCTCTCTGCATAATCTTTGGAAGGCTCCATAGCCCAGTGGTTAGGCAACCCGCCTACAGTGCAGATGGTGATTGCAGGGTCACAGGTTCAAATCCCAGGTTCAACTGGTGTTCGTAGTATTTGTTATTTTCCACCTGATAGTGCTAACAGTCTCAATACATAAATGGCCATGTGGTTCCCCAGTGAGTACCTTGGAAATGCTTCCATACGGCTTAGAATAAATGTGCGTGTGGATGATGGTTGGATGTTGCACTGTGTTTATTATTATTATTTTAATTGATTTTGTTAAAGTTCTACATCAATACTAAATACACAGAATATACTTTGAGAAAAGTCTCTCTGCTTAGCATAATCTTTGGGAGCCTCCACAGCCCAGTGGTTAGGCAACCCGCCTACAGTGCAGATGGTGATTGCAGGGTCACAGGTTCGAATTCCAGGTTCAACTGGTGTTTGTAGTATTTGTCATTTTCCACCTGATAGTGCTAACAGTCTCAATACATAAATGGCCATGTGGTTCCCCAGTGAGTACCTTGGAAATGCTTCCATACGGCTTAGAATAAATGTGCGTGTGGATGATGCACTGTGTTTATTATTATTATTTTAATTGATTTTGTTAAAGTTCTACATCAATACTAAATAAACAGAATATACTTTGAGAAAAGTCTCTCTGCTTAGCAGAATCTTTGGGAGCCTCCATAGCCCAGTGGTTAGGCAACCCGCCTACAGTGCAGATGGTGATAACAGGGTCACAGGTTCGAATCCCAGGTTCAACTGGTGTTTGTAGTATTTGTCATTTTCCACCTGATAGTGCTAACAGTCTCAATACATAAATGGCCATGTGGTTCCCCAGTGAGTACCTTGGAAATGCTTCCATACGGCTTAGAATAAATGTGCGTGTGGATGATGGTTGGATGTTGCACTGTGTTTATTATTATTATTTTAATTGATTTTGTTAAAGTTCTACATCAATACTAAATACACAGAATATACTTTGAGAAAAGTCTCTCTGCTTAGCATAATCTTTGGGAGCCTCCATAGCCCAGTGGTTAGGCAACCCGCCTACAGTGCAGATGGTGATTGCAGGGTCACAGGTTCGAATTCCAGGTTCAACTGGTGTTTGTAGTATTTGTCATTTTCCACCTGATAGTGCTAACAGTCTCAATACATAAATGGCCATGTGGTTCCCCAGTGAGTACCTTGGAAATGCTTCCATACGGCTTAGAATAAATGTGCGTGTGGATGATGCACTGTGTTTATTATTATTATTTTAATTGATTTTGTTAAAGTTCTACATCAATACTAAATAAACAGAATATACTTTGAGAAAAGTCTCTCTGCTTAGCAGAATCTTTGGGAGCCTCCATAGCCCAGTGGTTAGGCAACCCGCCTACAGTGCAGATGGTGATTGCAGGGTCACAGGTTCGAATCCCAGGTTCAACTGGTGTTTGTAGTATTTGTCATTTTCCACCTGATAGTGCTAACAGTCTCAATACATAAATGGCCATGTGGTTACCCAGTGAGTATCTTAGAAATGCCTCCATATGGCTTAGAGCAAATGGGCATGTGGATGATGGTTGTATACTTAGTTGCATGTTGCACTGTGTTTATTATTATTATTGTAATTGATTTTGATAAAGTTCAACATCAATACTAAATACACAGAATATACTTTGAGAAAAGTCTCTCTGCTTAGCATAATCTTCGGGAGGCTCCATAGCCCAGTGGTTAGGCAACCTGCCTACAGTGCAGATGGTGATTGCAGGGTCACAGGTTCGAATCCCAAGTTCAACTGGTGTTTGTAGTATTTGTCATTTTCCACCTGATAGTGCTAACAGTCTCAATACATAAATGGCCATGTGGTTACCCAGTGAGTACCTTAGAAATGCTTCCATATGGCTTAGAGTAAATTGGCATGTGGATGATGGTTGTATACTTAGTTGCATGTTGCACTGTGTTTATTATTATTATTGTAATTGATTTTGATAAAGTTCAACATCAATACTAAATACACAGAATATACTTTGAGAAAAGTCTCTCTGCTTAGCATAATCTTTGGGAGGCTCCATAGCCCAGTGGTTAGGCAACCCGCCTATAGTGCAGATGGTGATTGCAAGGCCACAGGTTCGAATCCCAAGTTCAACTGGTGTTTGTAGTATTTATCATTTTCCACCTGATAGTGCTAACAGTCTCAATACATAAATGGCCATGTGGTTACCCAGTGAGTACCTTAGAAATGCTTCCATATGGCTTAGAGTAAATGGGCATGTGGATGATGGTTGTATACTTAGTTGCATGTTGCACTGTGTTTATTATTATTATTGTAATTGATTTTGATAAAGTTCAACATCAATACTAAATACACAGAATATACTTTGAGAAAAGTCTCTCTGCTTAGCATAATCTTTGGGAGCCTCCATAGCCCAGTGGTTAGGCAACCCGCCTACAGTGCAGATGGTGATTGCAGGGTCACAGGTTCGAATCCCAGGTTCAACTGGTGTTTGTAGTATTTGTCATTTTCCACCTGATAGTGCTAACAGTCTCAATACATAAATGGCCATGTGGTTCCCCAGTGAGTACCTTGGAAATGCTTCCATACGGCTTAGAATAAATGTGCGTGTGGATGATGGTTGGATGTTGCACTGTGTTTATTATTATTATTTTAATTGATTTTGTTAAAGTTCTACATCAATACTAAATACACAGAATATACTTTGAGAAAAGTCTCTCTGCTTAGCATAATCTTTGGGAGCCTCCATAGCCCAGTGGTTAGGCAACCCGCCTACAGTGCAGATGGTGATTGCAGGGTCACAGGTTCGAATTCCAGGTTCAACTGGTGTTTGTAGTATTTGTCATTTTCCACCTGATAGTGCTAACAGTCTCAATACATAAATGGCCATGTGGTTCCCCAGTGAGTACCTTGGAAATGCTTCCATACGGCTTAGAATAAATGTGCGTGTGGATGATGCACTGTGTTTATTATTATTATTTTAATTGATTTTGTTAAAGTTCTACATCAATACTAAATACACAGAATATACTTTGAGAAAAGTCTCTCTGCTTAGCAGAATCTTTGGGAGCCTCCATAGCCCAGTGGTTAGGCAACCCGCCTACAGTGCAGATGGTGATTGCAGGGTCACAGGTTCGAATCCCAGGTTCAACTGGTGTTTGTAGTATTTGTCATTTTCCACCTGATAGTGCTAACAGTCTCAATACATAAATGGCCATGTGGTTACCCAGTGAGTATCTTAGAAATGCCTCCATATGGCTTAGAGCAAATGGGCATGTGGATGATGGTTGTATACTTAGTTGCATGTTGCACTGTGTTTATTATTATTATTGTAATTGATTTTGATAAAGTTCAACATCAATACTAAATACACAGAATATACTTTGAGAAAAGTCTCTCTGCTTAGCATAATCTTCGGGAGGCTCCATAGCCCAGTGGTTAGGCAACCTGCCTACAGTGCAGATGGTGATTGCAGGGTCACAGGTTCGAATCCCAAGTTCAACTGGTGTTTGTAGTATTTGTCATTTTCCACCTGATAGTGCTAACAGTCTCAATACATAAATGGCCATGTGGTTACCCAGTGAGTACCTTAGAAATGCTTCCATATGGCTTAGAGTAAATTGGCATGTGGATGATGGTTGTATACTTAGTTGCATGTTGCACTGTGTTTATTATTATTATTGTAATTGATTTTGATAAAGTTCAACATCAATACTAAATACACAGAATATACTTTGAGAAAAGTCTCTCTGCTTAGCATAATCTTTGGGAGGCTCCATAGCCCAGTGGTTAGGCAACCCACCTATAGTGCAGATGGTGATTGCATGGGCCACAGGTTCGAATCCCAAGTTCAACTGGTGTTTGTAGTATTTATCATTTTCCACCTGATAGTGCTAACAGTCTCAATACATAAATGGCCATGTGGTTACCCAGTGAGTACCTTAGAAATGCTTCCATATGGCTTAGAGTAAATGGGCATGTGGATGATGGTTGTATACTTAGTTGCATGTTGCACTGTGTTTATTATTATTATTGTAATTGATTTTGATAAAGTTCAACATCAATACTAAATACACAGAATATACTTTGAGAAAAGTCTCTCTGCTTAGCATAATCTTTGGGAGCCTCCATAGCCCAGTGGTTAGGCAACCCGCCTACAATGCTGATGGTGATTGCAGGGTCACAGGTTCGAATCCCAGGTTCAACTGGTGTTTGTAGTATTTGTCATTTTCCACCTGATATTGCTAACAGTCTCAATACATAAATGGCCATGTGGTTCCCCAGTGAGTACCTTGGAAATGCTTCCATACGGCTTAGAATAAATGTGCGTGTGGATGATGGTTGGATGTTGCACTGTTTATTATTATTATTTTAATTGATTTTGTTAAAGTTCTACATCAATACTAAATACACAGAATATACTTTGAGAAAAGTCTCTCTGCTTAGCATAATCTTCGGGAGCCTCCATAGCCCAGTGGTTAGGCAACCCGCCTACAGTGCAGATGGTGATTGCAGGGTCACCGGTTCGAATTCCAGGTTCAACTGGTGTTTGTAGTATTTGTCATTTTCCACCTGATAGTGCTAACAGTCTCAATACATAAATGGCCATGTGGTTACCCAGTGAGTACCTTGGAAATGCTTCCATACGGCTTAGAATAAATGTGCGTGTGGATGATGGTTGGATGTTGCACTGTGTTTATTATTATTATTTTAATTAATTTTGTTAAAGTTCTACATCAATACTAAATACACAGAATATACTTTGAGAAAAGTCTCTCTGCATAGCATAATCTTTGGGAGCCTCAATAGCCCAGTGGTTAGGCAACCCGCCTACAGTGCAGATGGTGATAACAGGGTCACAGGTTCGAATCCCAGGTTCAACTGGTGTTTGTAGTATTTGTCATTTTCCACCTGATAGTGCTAACAGTCTCAATACATAAATGGCCATGTGGTTACCCAGTGAGTACCTTAGAAATGCTTCCATATGGCTTAGAGTAAATGGGCATGTGGATGATGGTTGTATACTTAGTTGCATGTTGCACTGTGTTTATTATTATTATTGTAATTGATTTTGATAAAGTTCAACATCAATACTAAATACACAGAATATACTTTGAGAAAAGTCTCTCTGCTTAGCATAATCTTTGGGAGGCTCCATAGCCCAGTGGTTAGGCAACCCACCTACAGTGCAGATGGTGATTGCAGGGTCACAGGTTCGAATGCCAGGTTCAACTGGTGTTTGTAGTATTTGTCATTTTCCACCTGATAGTGCTAACAGTCTCAATACATAAATGGCCATGTGGTTACCCAGTGAGTACCTTAGAAATGCTTCCATATGGCTTAGAGTAAATGGGCATGTGGATGATGGTTGTATACTTAGTTGCATGTTGCACTGTGTTTATTATTATTATTGTAATTGATTTTGATAAAGTTCAACATCAATACTAAATACACAGAATATACTTTGAGAAAAGTCTCTCTGCATAGCATAATCTTTGGGAGCCTCAATAGCCCAGTGGTTAGGCAACCCGCCTACAGTGCAGATGGTGATAACAGGGTCACAGGTTCGAATCCCAGGTTCAACTGGTGTTTGTAGTATTTGTCATTTTCCACCTGATAGTGCTAACAGTCTCAATACATAAATGGCCATGTGGTTACCCAGTGAGTACCTTAGAAATGCTTCCATATGGCTTAGAGTAAATGGGCATGTGGATGATGGTTGTATACTTAGTTGCATGTTGCACTGTGTTTATTATTATTATTGTAATTGATTTTGATAAAGTTCAACATCAATACTAAATACACAGAATATACTTTGAGAAAAGTCTCTCTGCTTAGCATAATCTTTGGGAGGCTCCATAGCCCAGTGGTTAGGCAACCCACCTACAGTGCAGATGGTGATTGCAGGGTCACAGGTTCGAATGCCAGGTTCAACTGGTGTTTGTAGTATTTGTCATTTTCCACCTGATAGTGCTAACAGTCTCAATACATAAATGGCCATGTGGTTACCCAGTGAGTACCTTAGAAATGCTTCCATATGGCTTAGAGTAAATGGGCATGTGGATGATGGTTGTATACTTAGTTGCATGTTGCACTGTGTTTATTATTATTATTGTAATTGATTTTGATAAAGTTCAACATCAATACTAAATACACAGAATATACTTTGAGAAAAGTCTCTCTGCTTAGCATAATTTTTGGGAGCCTCCATAGCCCAGTGGTTAGGCAACCCGCCTACAGTGCAGATGGTGATTGCAGGGTCACAGGTTCGAATCCCAGGTTCAACTGGTGTTTGTAGTTTTTGTCATTTTCCACCTGATAGTGCTAACAGTCTCAATACATAAATGGCCATGTGGTTCCCCAGTGAGTACCTTGGAAATGCTTCCATACGGCTTAGAATAAATGTGCGTGTGGATGATGGTTGGATGTTGCACTGTGTTTATTATTATTATTTTAATTGATTTTGTTAAAGTTCTACATCAATACTAAATACACAGAATATACTTTGAGAAAAGTCTCTCTGCTTAGCAGAATCTTTGGGAGCCTCCATAGCCCAGTGGTTAGGCAACCCGCCTACAGTGCAGATGGTGATAACAGGGTCACAGGTTCGAATCCCAGGTTCAACTGGTGTTTGTAGTATTTGTCATTTTCCACCTGATAGTGCTAACAGTCTCAATACATAAATGGCCATGTGGTTACCCAGTGAGTACCTTAGAAATGCTTCCATATGGCTTAGAGTAAATGGGCATGTGGATGATGGTTGTATACTTAGTTGCATGTTGCACTGTGTTTATTATTATTATTGTAATTGATTTTGATAAAGATAAACATCAATACTAAATACACAGAATATACTTTGAGAAAAGTCTCTCTGCTTAGCATAATCTTTGGGAGGCTCCATAGCCCAGTGGTTAGGCAACCCGCCTACAGTGCAGATGGTGATTGCAGGGTCACAGGTTCGAATGCCAGGTTCAACTGGTGTTTGTAGTATTTGTCATTTTCCACCTGATAGTGCTAACAGTCTCAATACATAAATGGCCATGTGGTTACCCAGTGAGTACCTTAGAAATGCTTCCATATGGCTTAGAGTAAATGGGCATGTGGATGATGGTTGTATACTTAGTTGCATGTTGCACTGTGTTTATTATTATTATTGTAATTGATTTTGATAAAGTTCAACATCAATACTAAATACACAGAATATACTTTGAGAAAAGTCTCTCTGCTTAGCATAATCTACGGGAGGCTCCATAGCCCAGTGGTTAGGCAACCCACCTACAGTGCAGATTGTGATTGCAGGGTCACAGGTTCAAATCCCAGGTTCAACTGGTGTTTGTAGTATTTGTCATTTTCCACCTGATAGTGCTAACAGTCTCAATACATAAATGGCCATGTGGTTCCCCAGTGAGTACCTTGGAAATGCTTCCATACGGCTTAGAATAAATGTGTGTGGATGATGGTTGGATGTTGCGCTGTGTTTATTATTATTATTTTAATTGATTTTGTTAAAGTTCTACATCAATACTAAATACACAGAATATACTTTGAGAAAAGTCTCTCTGCTTAGCATAATCTTTGGGAGCCTCCATAGCCCAGTGGTTAGGCAACCCGCCTACAGTGCAGATGGTGATTGCAGGGTCACAGGTTCGAATCCCAGGTTCAACTGGTGTTTGTAGTATTTGTCATTTTCCACCTGATAGTGCTAACAGTCTCAATACATAAATGGCCATGTGGTTACCCAGTGAGTATCTTAGAAATGCTTCCATATGGCTTAGAGCAAATGGGCATTTGGATGATGGTTGTATACTTAGTTGCATGTTGCACTGTGTTTATTATTATTAATGTAATTGATTTTGATAAAGTTCAACATCAATACTAAATACACAGAATATACTTTGAGAAAAGTCTCTCTGCTTAGCATAATCTTCGGGAGGCTCCATAGCCCAGTGGTTAGGCAACCCGCCGACAGTGCGGATGGTGATTGCAGGGTCACAGGTTCGAATCCCAGGTTCAACTGGTGTTCGTAGTATTTGTCATTTTCCACCTGATAGTGCTAACAGTCTCAATACATAAATGGCCATGTGGTTCCCCAGTGAGTACCTTGGAAATGCTTCCATACGGCTTAGAATAAATGTGCATGTGGATGATGGTTGGATGTTGCACTGTGTTTATTATTATTATTTTAATTGATTTTGTTAAAGTTCTACATCAATACTAAATACACAGAATATACTTTGAGAAAAGTCTCTCTGCTTAGCATAATCTTTGGGAGCCTCCATAGCCCAGTGGTTAGGCAACCCGCCTACAGTGCAGATGGTGATTGTAGGGTCACAGGTTCGAATCCCAGGTTCAACTGGTGTTTGTAGTATTTGTGATTTTCCACCTGATAGTGCTAACAGTCTCAATACATAAATGGCCATGTGGTTCCCCAGTGAGTACCTTGGAAATGCTTCCATACGGCTTAGAATAAATGTGCGTGTGGATGATGGTTGGATGTTGCTCTGTGTTTATTATTATTATTTTAATTGATTGTGTTAAAGTTCTACATCAATACTAAATACACAGAATATACTTTGAGAAAAGTCTCTCTGCTTAGCATAATCTTTGGGAGCCTCCATAGTCCAGTGGTTAGGCAACCCGCCTACAGTGCAGATGGTGATTGCAGAGTCACAGGTTCGAATCCCAGGTTCAACTGGTGTTTGTAGTATTTGTCATTTTCCACCTGATAGTGCTAACAGTCTCAATACATAAATGGCCATTTGGTTACCCAGTGAGTACCTTAGAAATGCTTCCATATGGCATAGAGTAAATTGGCATGTGGATGATGGTTGTATACTTAGTTGCATGTTGCACTGTGTTTCTTATTATTATTGTAATTGATTTTGATAAAGTTCAACATCAATACTAAATACACAGAATATACTTTGAGAAAAGTCTCTCTGCTTAGCTTAATCTTCGGGAGGCTCCATAGCCCAGTGGTTAGGCAACCCGCCTACAGTGCAGATGGTGATTGCAGGGTCACAGGTTCGAATCCCAGGTTCAACTGGTGTTTGTAGTATTTGTCATTTTCCACCTGATAGTGCTAACAGTCTCAATACATAAATGGCCATGTGGTTCCCCAGTGAGTACCTTGGAAATGCTTCCATACGGCTTAGAATAAATGTGCGTGTGGATGATGGTTGGATGTTGCACTGTGTTTATTATTATTATTTTAATTGATTTTGTTAAAGTTCTACATCAATACTAAATACACAGAATATACTTTGAGAAAAGTCTCTCTGCTTAGCATAATCTTTGGGAGCCTCCATAGCCCAGTGGTTAGGCAACCCGCCTACAGTGCTGATGGTGATTGCAGGGTCACAGGTTCGAATCCCAAGTTCAACTGGTGTTTGTAGTATTTATCATTTTCCACCTGATAGTGCTAACAGTCTCAATACATAAATGGCCATGTGGTTACCCAGTGAGTACCTTAGAAATGCTTCCATATGGCTTAGAGTAAATGGGCATGTGGATGATGGTTGTATACTTAGTTGCATGTTGCACTGTGTTTATTATTATTATTGTAATTGATTTTGATAAAGTTCAACATCAATACTAAATACACAGAATATACTTTGAGAAAAGTCTCTCTGCTTAGCATAATCTTTGGGAGCCTCCATAGCCCAGTGGTTAGGCAACCCGCCTACAGTGCAGATGGTGATTGCAGGGTCACAGGTTCGAATTCCAGGTTCAACTGGTGTTTGTAGTATTTGTCATTTTCCACCTGATAGTGCTAACAGTCTCAATACATAAATGGCCATGTGGTTACCCAGTGAGTACCTTAGAAATGCTTCCATATGGCTTAGAGTAAATGGGCATGTGGATGATGGTTGTATACTTAGTTGCATGTTGCACTGTTTATTATTATTATTGTAATTGATTTTGATAAAGTTCAACATCAATACTAAATACACAGAATATACTTTGAGAAAAGTCTCTCTGCTTAGCATAATCTTTGGAAGGCTCCATAGCCCAGTGGTTAGGCAACCCGCCTACAGTGCAGATGGTGATTGCAGGGTCACAGGTTCGAATCCCAGGTTCAACTGGTGTTTGTAGTATTTGTCATTTTCCACCTGATAGTGCTAACAGTCTCAATACATAAATGGCCATGTGGTTCCCCAGTGAGTACCTTGGAAATGCTTCCATACGGCTTAGAATAAATGTGCATGTGGATGATGGTTGGATGTTGCACTGTGTTTATTATTATTATTTTAATTGATTTTGTTAAAGTTCTACATCAATACTAAATACACAGAATATACTTTGAGAAAAGTCTCTCTGCTTAGCATAATCTTTGGGAGCCTCCATAGCCCAGTGGTTAGGCAACCCGCCTACAGTGCAGATGGTGATAACAGGGTCACAGGTTCGAATCCCAGGTTCAACTGGTGTTTGTAGTATTTGTCATTTTCCACCTGATAGTGCTAACAGTCTCAATACATAAATGGCCATGTGGTTACCCAGTGAGTACCTTAGAAATGCTTCCATATGGCTTAGAGTAAATGGGCATGTGGATGATGGTTGTATACTTAGTTGCATGTTGCACTGTGTTTCTTATTATTATTGTAATTGATTTTGATAAAGTTCAACATCAATACTAAATACACAGAATATACTTTGAGAAAAGTCTCTCTGCTTAGCATAATCTTCGGGAGGCTCCATAGCCCAGTGGTTAGGCAACCCGCCTACAGTGCAGATGGTGATTGCAGGGTCACAGGTTCAAATCCCAGGTTCAACTGGTGTTCGTAGTATTTGTTATTTTCCACCTGATAGTGCTAACAGTCTCAATACATAAATGGCCATGTGGTTCCCCAGTGAGTACCTTGGAAATGCTTCCATACGGCTTAGAATAAATGTGCGTGTGGATGATGGTTGGATGTTGCACTGTGTTTATTATTATTATTTTAATTGATTTTGTTAAAGTTCTACATCAATACTAAATACACAGAATATACTTTGAGAAAAGTCTCTCTGCTTAGCATAATCTTTGGGAGCCTCCACAGCCCAGTGGTTAGGCAACCCGCCTACAGTGCAGATGGTGATTGCAGGGTCACAGGTTCGAATTCCAGGTTCAACTGGTGTTTGTAGTATTTGTCATTTTCCACCTGATAGTGCTAACAGTCTCAATACATAAATGGCCATGTGGTTCCCCAGTGAGTACCTTGGAAATGCTTCCATACGGCTTAGAATAAATGTGCGTGTGGATGATGCACTGTGTTTATTATTATTATTTTAATTGATTTTGTTAAAGTTCTACATCAATACTAAATAAACAGAATATACTTTGAGAAAAGTCTCTCTGCTTAGCAGAATCTTTGGGAGCCTCCATAGCCCAGTGGTTAGGCAACCCGCCTACAGTGCAGATGGTGATTGCAGGGTCACAGGTTCGAATCCCAGGTTCAACTGGTGTTTGTAGTATTTGTCATTTTCCACCTGATAGTGCTAACAGTCTCAATACATAAATGGCCATGTGGTTACCCAGTGAGTATCTTAGAAATGCCTCCATATGGCTTAGAGCAAATGGGCATGTGGATGATGGTTGTATACTTAGTTGCATGTTGCACTGTGTTTATTATTATTATTGTAATTGATTTTGATAAAGTTCTAGATCAATACTAAATAAACAGAATATACTTTGAGAAAAGTCTCTCTGCTTAGCAGAATCTTTGGGAGCCTCCATAGCCCAGTGGTTAGGCAACCCGCCTACAATGCAGATGGTGATTGCAGGGTCACAGGTTCGAATCCCAAGTTCAACTGGTGTTTGTAGTATTTATCATTTTCCACCTGATAGTGCTAACAGTCTCAATACATAAATGGCCATGTGGTTACCCAGTGAGTACCTTAGAAATGCTTCCATATGGCTTAGAGTAAATGGGCATGTGGATGATGGTTGTATACTTAGTTGCATGTTGCACTGTGTTTATTATTATTATTGTAATTGATTTTGATAAAGTTCAACATCAATACTAAATACACAGAATATACTTTGAGAAAAGTCTCTCTGCTTAGCATAATCTTTGGGAGCCTCCATAGCCCAGTGGTTAGGCAACCCGCCTACAGTGCAGATGGTGATTGCAGGGTCACAGGTTCGAATCCCAGGTTCAACTGGTGTTTGTAGTATTTGTCATTTTCCACCTGATAGTGCTAACAGTCTCAATACATAAATGGCCATGTGGTTCCCCAGTGAGTACCTTGGAAATGCTTCCATACGGCTTAGAATAAATGTGCGTGTGGATGATGGTTGGATGTTGCACTGTGTTTATTATTATTATTTTAATTGATTTTGTTAAAGTTCTACATCAATACTAAATACACAGAATATACTTTGAGAAAAGTCTCTCTGCTTAGCATAATCTTTGGGAGCCTCCATAGCCCAGTGGTTAGGCAACCCGCCTACAGTGCAGATGGTGATTGCAGGGTCACAGGTTCGAATTCCAGGTTCAACTGGTGTTTGTAGTATTTGTCATTTTCCACCTGATAGTGCTAACAGTCTCAATACATAAATGGCCATGTGGTTCCCCAGTGAGTACCTTGGAAATGCTTCCATACGGCTTAGAATAAATGTGCGTGTGGATGATGCACTGTGTTTATTATTATTATTTTAATTGATTTTGTTAAAGTTCTACATCAATACTAAATACACAGAATATACTTTGAGAAAAGTCTCTCTGCTTAGCAGAATCTTTGGGAGCCTCCATAGCCCAGTGGTTAGGCAACCCGCCTACAGTGCAGATGGTGATTGCAGGGTCACAGGTTCGAATCCCAGGTTCAACTGGTGTTTGTAGTATTTGTCATTTTCCACCTGATAGTGCTAACAGTCTCAATACATAAATGGCCATGTGGTTACCCAGTGAGTATCTTAGAAATGCCTCCATATGGCTTAGAGCAAATGGGCATGTGGATGATGGTTGTATACTTAGTTGCATGTTGCACTGTGTTTATTATTATTATTGTAATTGATTTTGATAAAGTTCAACATCAATACTAAATACACAGAATATACTTTGAGAAAAGTCTCTCTGCTTAGCATAATCTTCGGGAGGCTCCATAGCCCAGTGGTTAGGCAACCTGCCTACAGTGCAGATGGTGATTGCAGGGTCACAGGTTCAAATCCCAAGTTCAACTGGTGTTTGTAGTATTTGTCATTTTCCACCTGATAGTGCTAACAGTCTCAATACATAAATGGCCATGTGGTTACCCAGTGAGTACCTTAGAAATGCTTCCATATGGCTTAGAGTAAATTGGCATGTGGATGATGGTTGTATACTTAGTTGCATGTTGCACTGTGTTTATTATTATTATTGTAATTGATTTTGATAAAGTTCAACATCAATACTAAATACACAGAATATACTTTGAGAAAAGTCTCTCTGCTTAGCATAATCTTTGGGAGGCTCCATAGCCCAGTGGTTAGGCAACCTGCCTATAGTGCAGATGGTGATTGCAGGGCCACAGGTTCGAATCCCAAGTTCAACTGGTGTTTGTAGTATTTATCATTTTCCACCTGATAGTGCTAACAGTCTCAATACATAAATGGCCATGTGGTTACCCAGTGAGTACCTTAGAAATGCTTCCATATGGCTTAGAGTAAATGGGCATGTGGATGATGGTTGTATACTTAGTTGCATGTTGCACTGTGTTTATTATTATTATTGTAATTGATTTTGATAAAGTTCAACATCAATACTAAATACACAGAATATACTTTGAGAAAAGTCTCTCTGCTTAGCATAATCTTTGGGAGCCTCCATAGCCCAGTGGTTAGGCAACCCGCCTACAATGCTGATGGTGATTGCAGGGTCACAGGTTCGAATCCCAGGTTCAACTGGTGTTTGTAGTATTTGTCATTTTCCACCTGATAGTGCTAACAGTCTCAATACATAAATGGCCATGTGGTTCCCCAGTGAGTACCTTGGAAATGCTTCCATACGGCTTAGAATAAATGTGCGTGTGGATGATGGTTGGATGTTGCACTGTTTATTATTATTATTTTAATTGATTTTGTTAAAGTTCTACATCAATACTAAATACACAGAATATACTTTGAGAAAAGTCTCTCTGCTTAGCATAATCTTTGGGAGCCTCCATAGCCCAGTGGTTAGGCAACCCGCCTACAGTGCAGATGGTGATTGCAGGGTCACCGGTTTGAATTCCAGGTTCAACTGGTGTTTGTAGTATTTGTCATTTTCCACCTGATAGTGCTAACAGTCTCAATACATAAATGGCCATGTGGTTACCCAGTGAGTACCTTGGAAATGCTTCCATACGGCTTAGAATAAATGTGCGTGTGGATGATGGTTGGATGTTGCACTGTGTTTATTATTATTATTTTAATTAATTTTGTTAAAGTTCTACATCAATACTAAATACACAGAATATACTTTGAGAAAAGTCTCTCTGCATAGCATAATCTTTGGGAGCCTCAATAGCCCAGTGGTTAGGCAACCCGCCTACAGTGCAGATGGTGATAACAGGGTCACAGGTTCGAATCCCAGGTTCAACTGGTGTTTGTAGTATTTGTCATTTTCCACCTGATAGTGCTAACAGTCTCAATACATAAATGGCCATGTGGTTACCCAGTGAGTACCTTAGAAATGCTTCCATATGGCTTAGAGTAAATGGGCATGTGGATGATGGTTGTATACTTAGTTGCATGTTGCACTGTGTTTATTATTATTATTGTAATTGATTTTGATAAAGTTCAACATCAATACTAAATACACAGAATATACTTTGAGAAAAGTCTCTCTGCTTAGCATAATCTTTGGGAGGCTCCATAGCCCAGTGGTTAGGCAACCCACCTACAGTGCAGATGGTGATTGCAGGGTCACAGGTTCGAATGCCAGGTTCAACTGGTGTTTGTAGTATTTGTCATTTTCCACCTGATAGTGCTAACAGTCTCAATACATAAATGGCCATGTGGTTACCCAGTGAGTACCTTAGAAATGCTTCCATATGGCTTAGAGTAAATGGGCATGTGGATGATGGTTGTATACTTAGTTGCATGTTGCACTGTGTTTATTATTATTATTGTAATTGATTTTGATAAAGTTCAACATCAATACTAAATACACAGAATATACTTTGAGAAAAGTCTCTCTGCTTAGCATAATTTTTGGGAGCCTCCATAGCCCAGTGGTTAGGCAACCCGCCTACAGTGCAGATGGTGATTGCAGGGTCACAGGTTCGAATCCCAGGTTCAACTGGTGTTGGTAGTTTTTGTCATTTTCCACCTGATAGTGCTAACAGTCTCAATACATAAATGGCCATGTGGTTCCCCAGTGAGTACCTTGGAAATGCTTCCATACGGCTTAGAATAAATGTGCGTGTGGATGATGGTTGGATGTTGCACTGTGTTTATTATTATTATTTTAATTGATTTTGTTAAAGTTCTACATCAATACTAAATACACAGAATATACTTTGAGAAAAGTCTCTCTGCTTAGCAGAATCTTTGGGAGCCTCCATAGCCCAGTGGTTAGGCAACCCGCCTACAGTGCAGATGGTGATAACAGGGTCACAGGTTCGAATCCCAGGTTCAACTGGTGTTTGTAGTATTTGTCATTTTCCACCTGATAGTGCTAACAGTCTCAATACATAAATGGCCATGTGGTTACCCAGTGAGTACCTTAGAAATGCTTCCATATGGCTTAGAGTAAATGGGCATGTGGATGATGGTTGTATACTTAGTTGCATGTTGCACTGTGTTTATTATTATTGTAATTGATTTTGATAAAGTTCAACATCAATACTAAATACACAGAATATACTTTGAGAAAAGTCTCTCTGCTTAGCATAATCTTTGGGAGGCTCCATAGCCCAGTGGTTAGGCAACCCGCCTACAGTGCAGATGGTGATTGCAGGGTCACAGGTTCGAATGCCAGGTTCAACTGGTGTTTGTAGTATTTGTCATTTTCCACCTGATAGTGCTAACAGTCTCAATACATAAATGGCCATGTGGTTACCCAGTGAGTACCTTAGAAATGCTTCCATATGGCTTAGAGTAAATGGGCATGTGGATGATGGTTGTATACTTAGTTGCATGTTGCACTGTGTTTATTATTATTATTGTAATTGATTTTGATAAAGTTCAACATCAATACTAAATACACAGAATATACTTTGAGAAAAGTCTCTCTGCTTAGCATAATCTACGGGAGGCTCCATAGCCCAGTGGTTAGGCAACCCACCTACAGTGCAGATTGTGATTGCAGGGTCACAGGTTCAAATCCCAGGTTCAACTGGTGTTTGTAGTATTTGTCATTTTCCACCTGATAGTGCTAACAGTCTCAATACATAAATGGCCATGTGGTTCCCCAGTGAGTACCTTGGAAATGCTTCCATACGGCTTAGAATAAATGTGTGTGTGGATGATGGTTGGATGTTGCGCTGTGTTTATTATTATTATTTTAATTGATTTTGTTAAAGTTCTACATCAATACTAAATACACAGAATATACTTTGAGAAAAGTCTCTCTGCTTAGCATAATCTTTGGGAGCCTCCATAGCCCAGTGGTTAGGCAACCCGCCTACAGTGCAGATGGTGATTGCAGGGTCACAGGTTCGAATCCCAGGTTCAACTGGTGTTTGTAGTATTTGTCATTTTCCACCTGATAGTGCTAACAGTCTCAATACATAAATGGCCATGTGGTTACCCAGTGAGTATCTTAGAAATGCTTCCATATGGCTTAGAGCAAATGGGCATTTGGATGATGGTTGTATACTTAGTTGCATGTTGCACTGTGTTTATTATTATTAATGTAATTGATTTTGATAAAGTTCAACATCAATACTAAATACACAGAATATACTTTGAGAAAAGTCTCTCTGCTTAGCATAATCTTCAGGAGGCTCCATAGCCCAGTGGTTAGGCAACCCGCCGACAGTGCGGATGGTGATTGCAGGGTCACAGGTTCGAATCCCAGGTTCAACTGGTGTTCGTAGTATTTGTCATTTTCCACCTGATAGTGCTAACAGTCTCAATACATAAATGGCCATGTGGTTCCCCAGTGAGTACCTTGGAAATGCTTCCATACGGCTTAGAATAAATGTGCATGTGGATGATGGTTGGATGTTGCACTGTGTTTATTATTATTATTTTAATTGATTTTGTTAAAGTTCTACATCAATACTAAATACACAGAATATACTTTGAGAAAAGTCTCTCTGCTTAGCATAATCTTTGGGAGCCTCCATAGCCCAGTGGTTAGGCAACCCGCCTACAGTGCAGATGGTGATTGCAGGGTCACAGGTTCGAATCCCAGGTTCAACTGGTGTTTGTAGTATTTGTGATTTTCCACCTGATAGTGCTAACAGTCTCAATACATAAATGGCCATGTGGTTCCCCAGTGAGTACCTTGGAAATGCTTCCATACGGCTTAGAATAAATGTGCGTGTGGATGATGGTTGGATGTTGCTCTGTGTTTATTATTATTATTTTAATTGATTGTGTTAAAGTTCTACATCAATACTAAATACACAGAATATACTTTGAGAAAAGTCTCTCTGCTTAGCATAATCTTTGGGAGCCTCCATAGTCCAGTGGTTAGGCAACCCGCCTACAGTGCAGATGGTGATTGCAGAGTCACAGGTTCGAATCCCAGGTTCAACTGGTGTTTGTAGTATTTGTCATTTTCCACCTGATAGTGCTAACAGTCTCAATACATAAATGGCCATTTGGTTACCCAGTGAGTACCTTAGAAATGCTTCCATATGGCATAGAGTAAATTGGCATGTGGATGATGGTTGTATACTTAGTTGCATGTTGCACTGTGTTTCTTATTATTATTGTAATTGATTTTGATAAAGTTCAACATCAATACTAAATACACAGAATATACTTTGAGAAAAGTCTCTCTGCTTAGCTTAATCTTCGGGAGGCTCCATAGCCCAGTGGTTAGGCAACCCGCCTACAGTGCAGATGGTGATTGCAGGGTCACAGGTTCGAATCCCAGGTTCAACTGGTGTTTGTAGTATTTGTCATTTTCCACCTGATAGTGCTAACAGTCTCAATACATAAATGGCCATGTGGTTCCCCAGTGAGTACCTTGGAAATGCTTCCATACGGCTTAGAATAAATGTGCGTGTGGATGATGGTTGGATGTTGCACTGTGTTTATTATTATTATTTTAATTGATTTTGTTAAAGTTCTACATCAATACTAAATACACAGAATATACTTTGAGAAAAGTCTCTCTGCTTAGCATAATCTTTGGGAGCCTCCATAGCCCAGTGGTTAGGCAACCCGCCTACAGTGCTGATGGTGATTGCAGGGTCACAGGTTCGAATCCCAAGTTCAACTGGTGTTTGTAGTATTTATCATTTTCCACCTGATAGTGCTAACAGTCTCAATACATAAATGGCCATGTGGTTACCCAGTGAGTACCTTAGAAATGCTTCCATATGGCTTAGAGTAAATGGG
Organism: Pseudophryne corroboree; assembly: GCF_028390025.1. NCBI lineage: Eukaryota > Metazoa > Chordata > Amphibia > Anura > Myobatrachidae > Pseudophryne > Pseudophryne corroboree. The sequence continues at coordinate 68,227,008 of NC_086453.1, forward strand.
CATGTGGATGATGGTTGTATACTTAGTTGCATGTTGCACTGTGTTTATTATTATTATTGTAATTGATTTTGATAAAGTTCAACATCAATACTAAATACACAGAATATACTTTGAGAAAAGTCTCTCTGCTTAGCATAATCTTTGGGAGCCTCCATAGCCCAGTGGTTAGGCAACCCGCCTACAGTGCAGATGGTGATTGCAGGGTCACAGGTTCGAATTCCAGGTTCAACTGGTGTTTGTAGTATTTGTCATTTTCCACCTGATAGTGCTAACAGTCTCAATACATAAATGGCCATGTGGTTACCCAGTGAGTACCTTAGAAATGCTTCCATATGGCTTAGAGTAAATGGGCATGTGGATGATGGTTGTATACTTAGTTGCATGTTGCACTGTTTATTATTATTATTGTAATTGATTTTGATAAAGTTCAACATCAATACTAAATACACAGAATATACTTTGAGAAAAGTCTCTCTGCTTAGCATAGTCTTTGGAAGGCTCCATAGCCCAGTGGTTAGGCAACCCGCCTACAGTGCAGATGGTGATTGCAGGGTCACAGGTTCGAATCCCAGGTTCAACTGGTGTTTGTAGTATTTGTCATTTTCCACCTGATAGTGCTAACAGTCTCAATACATAAATGGCCATGTGGTTCCCCAGTGAGTACCTTGGAAATGCTTCCATACGGCTTAGAATAAATGTGCATGTGGATGATGGTTGGATGTTGCACTGTGTTTATTATTATTATTTTAATTGATTTTGTTAAAGTTCTACATCAATACTAAATACACAGAATATACTTTGAGAAAAGTCTCTCTGCTTAGCATAATCTTTGGGAGCCTCCATAGCCCAGTGGTTAGGCAACCCGCCTACAGTGCAGATGGTGATTGCAGGGTCACAGGTTCGAATCCCAGGTTCAACTGGTGTTTGTAGTATTTGTCATTTTCCACCTGATAGTGCTAACAGTCTCAATACATAAATGGCCATGTGGTTCCCCAGTGAGTACCTTGGAAATGCTTCCATACGGCTTAGAATAAATGTGCGTGTGGATGATGGTTGGATGTTGCTCTGTGTTTATTATTATTATTTTAATTGATTGTGTTAAAGTTCTACATCAATACTAAATACACAGAATATACTTTGAGAAAAGTCTCTCTGCTTAGCATAATCTTTGGGAGCCTCCATAGTCCAGTGGTTAGGCAACCCGCCTACAGTGCAGATGGTGATTGCAGAGTCACAGGTTCGAATCCCAGGTTCAACTGGTGTTTGTAGTATTTGTCATTTTCCACCTGATAGTGCTAACAGTCTCAATACATAAATGGCCATGTGGTTACTCAGTGAGTACCTTAGAAATGCTTCCATATGGCATAGAGTAAATTGGCATGTGGATGATGGTTGTATACTTAGTTGCATGTTGCACTGTGTTTCTTATTATTATTGTAATTGATTTTGATAAAGTTCAACATCAATACTAAATACACAGAATATACTTTGAGAAAAGTCTCTCTGCTTAGCTTAATCTTCGGGAGGCTCCATAGCCCAGTGGTTAGGCAACCCGCCTACAGTGCAGATGGTGATTGCAGGGTTACAGGTTCGAATCCCAGGTTCAACTGGTGTTTGTAGTATTTGTCATTTTCCACCTGATAGTGCTAACAGTCTCAATACATAAATGGCCATGTGGTTCCCCAGTGAGTACCTTGGAAATGCTTCCATACGGCTTAGAATAAATGTGCGTGTGGATGATGGTTGGATGTTGCACTGTGTTTATTATTATTATTTTAATTGATTTTGTTAAAGTTCTACATCAATACTAAATACACAGAATATACTTTGAGAAAAGTCTCTCTGCTTAGCATAATCTTTGGGAGCCTCCATAGCCCAGTGGTTAGGCAACCCGCCTACAGTGCTGATGGTGATTGCAGGGTCACAGGTTCGAATCCCAAGTTCAACTGGTGTTTGTAGTATTTATCATTTTCCACCTGATAGTGCTAACAGTCTCAATACATAAATGGCCATGTGGTTACCCAGTGAGTACCTTAGAAATGCTTCCATATGGCTTAGAGTAAATGGGCATGTGGATGATGGTTGTATACTTAGTTGCATGTTGCACTGTGTTTATTATTATTATTGTAATTGATTTTGATAAAGTTCAACATCAATACTAAATACACAGAATATACTTTGAGAAAAGTCTCTCTGCTTAGCATAATCTTTGGGAGCCTCCATAGCCCAGTGGTTAGGCAACCCGCCTACAGTGCAGATGGTGATTGCAGGGTCACAGGTTCGAATTCCAGGTTCAACTGGTGTTTGTAGTATTTGTCATTTTCCACCTGATAGTGCTAACAGTCTCAATACATAAATGGCCATGTGGTTACCCAGTGAGTACCTTAGAAATGCTTCCATATGGCTTAGAGTAAATGGGCATGTGGATGATGGTTGTATACTTAGTTGCATGTTGCACTGTTTATTATTATTATTGTAATTGATTTTGATAAAGTTCAACATCAATACTAAATACACAGAATATACTTTGAGAAAAGTCTCTCTGCTTAGCATAATCTTTGGAAGGCTCCATAGCCCAGTGGTTAGGCAACCCGCCTACAGTGCAGATGGTGATTGCAGGGTCACAGGTTCGAATCCCAGGTTCAACTGGTGTTTGTAGTATTTATCATTTTCCACCTGATAGTGCTAACAGTCTCAATACATAAATGGCCATGTGGTTCCCCAGTGAGTACCTTGGAAATGCTTCCATACGGCTTAGAATAAATGTGCGTGTGGATGATGGTTGGATGTTGCACTGTGTTTATTATTATTATTTTAATTGATTTTGTTAAAGTTCTACATCAATACTAAATACACAGAATATACTTTGAGAAAAGTCTCTCTGCTTAGCATAATCTTTGGGAGCCTCCATAGCCCAGTGGTTAGGCAACCCGCCTACAGTGCAGATGGTGATTGCAGGGTCACAGGTTCGAATCCCAGGTTCAACTGGTGTTTGTAGTATTTGTCATTTTCCACCTGATAGTGCTAACAGTCTCAATACATAAATGGCCATGTGGTTCCCCAGTGAGTACCTTGGAAATGCTTCCATACGGCTTAGAATAAATGTGCGTGTGGATGATGGTTGGATGTTGCACTGTGTTTATTATTATTATTTTAATTGATTTTGTTAAAGTTCTACATCAATACTAAATACACAGAATATACTTTGAGAAAAGTCTCTCTGCTTAGCATAATCTTTGGGAGCCTCCATAGTCCAGTGGTTAGGCAACCCGCCTACAGTGCAGATGGTGATTGCAGAGTCACAGGTTTGAATCCCAGGTTCAACTGGTGTTTGTAGTATTTGTCATTTTCCACCTGATAGTGCTAACAGTCTCAATACATAAATGGCCATGTGGTTACCCAGTGAGTACCTTAGAAATGCTTCCATATGGCTTAGAGTAAATTGGCATGTGGATGATGGTTGTATACTTAGTTGCATGTTGCACTGTTTCTTATTATTATTGTAATTGATTTTGATAAAGTTCAACATCAATACTAAATACATAGAATATACTTTGAGAAAAGTCTCTCTGCTTAGCATAATCTTTGGGAGCCTCCATAGCCCAGTGGTTAGGCAACCCACCTACAGTGCATATGGTGATTGCAGGGTCACAGGTTCGAATCCCAGGTTCGACTGGTGTTTGTAGTATTTGTCATTTTCCACCTGATAGTGCTAACAGTCTCAATACATAAATGGCCATGTGGTTACCCAGTGAGTACCTTAGAAATGCTTCCATATGGCTTAGAGCAAATGGGCATGTGGATGATGGTTGTATACTTAGTTGCATGTTGCACTGTGTTTATTATTATTATTGTAATTGATTTTGATAAAGTTCAACATCAATACTAAATACACAGAATATACTTTGAGAAAAGTCTCTCTGCTTAGCATAATCTTCGGGAGGCTCCATAGCCCAGTGGTTAGGCAACCCGCCTACAGTGCAGATGGTGATTGCAGGGTCACAGGTTCTGAATCCCAGGTTCAACTGGTGTTTGTAGTATTTGTCATTTTCCACCTGATAGTGCTAACAGTCTCAATACATAAATGGCCATGTGGTTCCCCAGTGAGTACCTTGGAAATGCTTCCATACAGCTTAGAATAAATGTGCGTGTGGATGATGGTTGGATGTTGCACTGTGTTTATTATTATTATTTTAATTGATTTTGTTAAAGTTCTACATCAATACTAAATACACAGAATATACTTTGAGAAAAGTCTCTCTGCTTAGCATAATCTTTGGGAGCCTCCATAGCCCAGTGGTTAGGCAACCCGCCTACAGTGGAGATGGTGATTGCAGGGTCACAGGTTCGAATCCCAGGTTCAACTGGTGTTTGTAGTATTTGTCATTTTCCACCTGATAGTGCTAACAGTCTCAATACATAAATGGCCATGTCGTTACCCAGTGAGTATCTTAGAAATGCTTCCATATGGCTTAGAGCAAATGGGCATGTGGATGATGGTTGTATACTTAGTTGCATGTTGCACTGTGTTTATTATTATTAATGTAATTGATTTTGATAAAGTTCAACATCAATACTAAATACATAGAATATACTTTGAGAAAAGTCTCTCTGCTTAGCATAATCTTTGGGAGCCTCCATAGCCCAGTGGTTAGGCAACCCACCTACAGTGCATATGGTGATTGCAGGGTCACAGGTTCGAATCCCAGGTTCGACTGGTGTTTGTAGTATTTGTCATTTTCCACCTGATAGTGCTAACAGTCTCAATACATAAATGGCCATGTGGTTACCCAGTGAGTACCTTAGAAATGCTTCCATATGGCTTAGAGCAAATGGGCATGTGGATGATGGTTGTATACTTAGTTGCATGTTGCACTGTGTTTATTATTATTATTGTAATTGATTTTGATAAAGTTCAACATCAATACTAAATACACAGAATATACTTTGAGAAAAGTCTCTCTGCTTAGCATAATCTTCGGGAGGCTCCATAGCCCAGTGGTTAGGCAACCCGCCTACAGTGCAGATGGTGATTGCAGGGTCACAGGTTCTGAATCCCAGGTTCAACTGGTGTTTGTAGTATTTGTCATTTTCCACCTGATAGTGCTAACAGTCTCAATACATAAATGGCCATGTGGTTCCCCAGTGAGTACCTTGGAAATGCTTCCATACAGCTTAGAATAAATGTGCGTGTGGATGATGGTTGGATGTTGCACTGTGTTTATTATTATTATTTTAATTGATTTTGTTAAAGTTCTACATCAATACTAAATACACAGAATATACTTTGAGAAAAGTCTCTCTGCTTAGCATAATCTTTGGGAGCCTCCATAGCCCAGTGGTTAGGCAACCCGCCTACAGTGGAGATGGTGATTGCAGGGTCACAGGTTCGAATCCCAGGTTCAACTGGTGTTTGTAGTATTTGTCATTTTCCACCTGATAGTGCTAACAGTCTCAATACATAAATGGCCATGTCGTTACCCAGTGAGTATCTTAGAAATGCTTCCATATGGCTTAGAGCAAATGGGCATGTGGATGATGGTTGTATACTTAGTTGCATGTTGCACTGTGTTTATTATTATTAATGTAATTGATTTTGATAAAGTTCAACATCAATACTAAATACACAGAATATACTTTGAGAAAAGTCTCTCTGCTTAGCATGATCTTCGGGAGGCTCCATAGCCCAGTGGTTAGGCAACCCGCCTACAATGCAGATGGTGATTGCAGGGTCACAGGTTCAAATCCTAGGTTCAACTGGTGTTTGTAGTATTTATCATTTTCCACCTGATAGTGCTAACAGTCTCAATACATAAATGGCCATGTGGTTACCCAGTGAGTACCTTAGAAATGCTTCCATATGGCTTAGAGTAAATGGGCATGTGGATGATGGTTGTATACTTAGTTGCATGTTGCACTGTGTTTATTATTATTATTGTAATTGATTTTGATAAAGTTCAACATCAATACTAAATACACAGAATATACTTTGAGAAAAGTCTCTCTGCTTAGCATAATCTTTGGGAGCCTCCATAGCCCAGTGGTTAGGCAACCCGCCTACAGTGCTGATGGTGATTGCAGGGTCACAGGTTCGAATCCCAGGTTCAACTGGTGTTTGTAGTATTTGTCATTTTCCACCTGATAGTGCTAACAGTCTCAATACATAAATGGCCATGTGGTTCCCCAGTGAGTACCTTGGAAATGATTCCATACGGCTTAGAATAAATGTGCGTGTGGATGATGGTTGGATGTTGCACTGTGTTTATTATTATTATTTTAATTGATTTTGTTAAAGTTCTACATCAATACTAAATACACAGAATATACTTTGAGAAAAGTCTCTCTGCTTAGCATAATCTTTGGGAGCCTCCATAGCCCAGTGGTTAGGCAACCCGCCTACAGTGCAGATGGTGATTGCAGGGTCACATGTTCGAATCCCAGGTTCAACTGGTGTTTGTAGTATTTGTCATTTTCCACCTGATAGTGCTAACAGTCTCAATACATAAATGGCCATGTGGTTCCCCAGTGAGTACCTTGGAAATGCTTCCATACGGCTTAGAATAAATGTGCGTGTGGATGATGGTTGGATGTTGCTCTGTGTTTATTATTATTATTTTAATTGATTGTGTTAAAGTTCTACATCAATACTAAATACACAGAATATACTTTGAGAAAAGTCTCTCTGCTTAGCATAATCTTTGGGAGCCTCCATAGTCCAGTGGTTAGGCAACCCGCCTACAGTGCAGATGGTGATTGCAGAGTCACAGGTTCGAATCCCAGGTTCAACTGGTGTTTGTAGTATTTGTCATTTTCCACCTGATAGTGCTAACAGTCTCAATACATAAATGGCCATGTGGTTACTCAGTGAGTACCTTAGAAATGCTTCCATATGGCATAGAGTAAATTGGCATGTGGATGATGGTTGTATACTTAGTTGCATGTTGCACTGTGTTTCTTATTATTATTGTAATTGATTTTGATAAAGTTCAACATCAATACTAAATACACAGAATATACTTTGAGAAAAGTCTCTCTGCTTAGCTTAATCTTCGGGAGGCTCCATAGCCCAGTGGTTAGGCAAACCGCCTACAGTGCAGATGGTGATTGCAGGGTTACAGGTTCGAATCCCAGGTTCAACTGGTGTTTGTAGTATTTGTCATTTTCCACCTGATAGTGCTAACAGTCTCAATACATAAATGGCCATGTGGTTCCCCAGTGAGTACCTTGGAAATGCTTCCATACGGCTTAGAATAAATGTGCGTGTGGATGATGGTTGGATGTTGCACTGTGTTTATTATTATTATTTTAATTGATTTTGTTAAAGTTCTACATCAATACTAAATACACAGAATATACTTTGAGAAAAGTCTCTCTGCTTAGCATAATCTTTGGGAGCCTCCATAGCCCAGTGGTTAGGCAACCCGCCTACAGTGCTGATGGTGATTGCAGGGTCACAGGTTCGAATCCCAAGTTCAACTGGTGTTTGTAGTATTTATCATTTTCCACCTGATAGTGCTAACAGTCTCAATACATAAATGGCCATGTGGTTACCCAGTGAGTACCTTAGAAATGCTTCCATATGGCTTAGAGTAAATGGGCATGTGGATGATGGTTGTATACTTAGTTGCATGTTGCACTGTGTTTATTATTATTATTGTAATTGATTTTGATAAAGTTCAACATCAATACTAAATACACAGAATATACTTTGAGAAAAGTCTCTCTGCTTAGCATAATCTTTGGGAGCCTCCATAGCCCAGTGGTTAGGCAACCCGCCTACAGTGCAGATGGTGATTGCAGGGTCACAGGTTCGAATTCCAGGTTCAACTGGTGTTTGTAGTATTTGTCATTTTCCACCTGATAGTGCTAACAGTCTCAATACATAAATGGCCATGTGGTTACCCAGTGAGTACCTTAGAAATGCTTCCATATGGCTTAGAGTAAATGGGCATGTGGATGATGGTTGTATACTTAGTTGCATGTTGCACTGTTTATTATTATTATTGTAATTGATTTTGATAAAGTTCAACATCAATACTAAATACACAGAATATACTTTGAGAAAAGTCTCTCTGCTTAGCATAATCTTTGGAAGGCTCCATAGCCCAGTGGTTAGGCAACCCGCCTACAGTGCAGATGGTGATTGCAGGGTCACAGGTTCGAATCCCAGGTTCAACTGGTGTTTGTAGTATTTATCATTTTCCACCTGATAGTGCTAACAGTCTCAATACATAAATGGCCATGTGGTTCCCCAGTGAGTACCTTGGAAATGCTTCCATACGGCTTAGAATAAATGTGCGTGTGGATGATGGTTGGATGTTGCACTGTGTTTATTATTATTATTTTAATTGATTTTGTTAAAGTTCTACATCAATACTAAATACACAGAATATACTTTGAGAAAAGTCTCTCTGCTTAGCATAATCTTTGGGAGCCTCCATAGCCCAGTGGTTAGGCAACCCGCCTACAGTGCAGATGGTGATTGCAGGGTCACAGGTTCGAATCCCAGGTTCAACTGGTGTTTGTAGTATTTGTCATTTTCCACCTGATAGTGCTAACAGTCTCAATACATAAATGGCCATGTGGTTCCCCAGTGAGTACCTTGGAAATGCTTCCATACGGCTTAGAATAAATGTGCGTGTGGATGATGGTTGGATGTTGCACTGTGTTTATTATTATTATTTTAATTGATTTTGTTAAAGTTCTACATCAATACTAAATACACAGAATATACTTTGAGAAAAGTCTCTCTGCTTAGCATAATCTTTGGGAGCCTCCATAGTCCAGTGGTTAGGCAACCCGCCTACAGTGCAGATGGTGATTGCAGAGTCACAGGTTTGAATCCCAGGTTCAACTGGTGTTTGTAGTATTTGTCATTTTCCACCTGATAGTGCTAACAGTCTCAATACATAAATGGCCATGTGGTTACCCAGTGAGTACCTTAGAAATGCTTCCATATGGCTTAGAGTAAATTGGCATGTGGATGATGGTTGTATACTTAGTTGCATGTTGCACTGTGTTTCTTATTATTATTGTAATTGATTTTGATAAAGTTCAACATCAATACTAAATACATAGAATATACTTTGAGAAAAGTCTCTCTGCTTAGCATAATCTTCGGGAGGCTCCATAGCCCAGTGGTTAGGCAACCCGCCTACAGTGCAGATGGTGATTGCAGGGTCACAGGTTCTGAATCCCAGGTTCAACTGGTGTTTGTAGTATTTGTCATTTTCCACCTGATAGTGCTAACAGTCTCAATACATAAATGGCCATGTGGTTCCCCAGTGAGTACCTTGGAAATGCTTCCATACAGCTTAGAATAAATGTGCGTGTGGATGATGGTTGGATGTTGCACTGTGTTTATTATTATTATTTTAATTGATTTTGTTAAAGTTCTACATCAATACTAAATACACAGAATATACTTTGAGAAAAGTCTCTCTGCTTAGCATAATCTTTGGGAGCCTCCATAGCCCAGTGGTTAGGCAACCCGCCTACAGTGGAGATGGTGATTGCAGGGTCACAGGTTCGAATCCCAGGTTCAACTGGTGTTTGTAGTATTTGTCATTTTCCACCTGATAGTGCTAACAGTCTCAATACATAAATGGCCATGTCGTTACCCAGTGAGTATCTTAGAAATGCTTCCATATGGCTTAGAGCAAATGGGCATGTGGATGATGGTTGTATACTTAGTTGCATGTTGCACTGTGTTTATTATTATTAATGTAATTGATTTTGATAAAGTTCAACATCAATACTAAATACACAGAATATACTTTGAGAAAAGTCTCTCTGCTTAGCATGATCTTCGGGAGGCTCCATAGCCCAGTGGTTAGGCAACCCGCCTACAGTGCAGATGGTGATTGCAGGGTCACAGGTTCAAATCCTAGGTTCAACTGGTGTTTGTAGTATTTATCATTTTCCACCTGATAGTGCTAACAGTCTCAATACATAAATGGCCATGTGGTTACCCAGTGAGTACCTTAGAAATGCTTCCATATGGCTTAGAGTAAATGGGCATGTGGATGATGGTTGTATACTTAGTTGCATGTTGCACTGTGTTTATTATTATTATTGTAATTGATTTTGATAAAGTTCAACATCAATACTAAATACACAGAATATACTTTGAGAAAAGTCTCTCTGCTTAGCATAATCTTTGGGAGCCTCCATAGCCCAGTGGTTAGGCAACCCGCCTACAGTGCTGATGGTGATTGCAGGGTCACAGGTTCGAATCCCAGGTTCAACTGGTGTTTGTAATATTTGTCATTTTCCACCTGATAGTGCTAACAGTCTCAATACATAAATGGCCATGTGGTTCCCCAGTGAGTACCTTGGAAATGATTCCATACGGCTTAGAATAAATGTGCGTGTGGATGATGGTTGGATGTTGCACTGTGTTTATTATTATTATTTTAATTGATTTTGTTAAAGTTCTACATCAATACTAAATACACAGAATATACTTTGAGAAAAGTCTCTCTGCTTAGCATAATCTTTGGGAGCCTCCATAGCCCAGTGGTTAGGCAACCCGCCTACAGTGCAGATGGTGATTGCAGGGTCACAGGTTCGAATTCCAGATTCAACTGGTGTTTGTAGTATTTGTCATTTTCCACCTGATAGTGCTAACAGTCTCAATACATAAATGGCCATGTGGTTACCCAGTGAGTACCTTAGAAATGCTTCCATATGGCTTAGAGTAAATGGGCATGTGGATGATGGTTGTATACTTAGTTGCATGTTGCACTGTTTATTATTATTATTGTAATTGATTTTGATAAAGTTCAACATCAATACTAAATACACAGAATATACTTTGAGAAAAGTCTCTCTGCTTAGCATTATCTTTGGGAGGCTCCATAGCCCAGTGGTTAGGCAACCCGCCTATAGTGCAGATGGTGATTGCAGGGTCACAGGTTCGAATCCCAAGTTCAACTGGTGTTTGTAGTATTTGTCATTTTCCACCTGATAGTGCTAATAGTCTCAATACATAAATGGCCATGTGGTTACCCAGTGAGTACCTTAGAAATGCTTCCATATGGCTTAGAGTAAATGGGCATGTGGATGATGGTTGTATACTTAGTTGCATGTTGCACTGTTTATTATTATTATTGTAATTGATTTTGATAAAGTTCAACATCAATACTAAATACACAGAATATACTTTGAGAAAAGTCTCTCTGCTTAGCATTAACTTTGGGAGGCTCCATAGCCCAGTGGTTAGGCAACCCGCCTATAGTGCAGATGGTGATTGCAGGGTCACAGGTTCGAATCCCACGTTCAACTGGTGTTTGTAGTATTTGTCATTTTCCACCTGATAGTGCTAACAGTCTCAATACATAAATGGCCATGTCGTTACCCAGTGAGTATCTTAGAAATGCTTCCATATGGCTTAGAGCAAATGGGCATGTGGATGATGGTTGTATACTTAGTTGCATGTTGCACTGTGTTTATTATTATTAATGTAATTGATTTTGATAAAGTTCAACATCAATACTAAATACACAGAATATACTTTGAGAAAAGTCTCTCTGCTTAGCATAATCTTCGGGAGGCTCCATAGCCCAGTGGTTAGGCAACCCGCCTACAGTGCAGATGGTGATTGCAGGGTCACAGGTTCAAATCCTAAGTTCAACTGGGGTTTGTAGTATTTATCATTTTCCACCTGATAGTGCTAACAGTCTCAATACATAAATGGCCATGTGGTTACCCAGTGAGTACCTTAGAAATGCTTCCATATGGCTTAGAGTAAATGGGCATGTGGATGATGGTTGTATACTTAGTTGCATGTTGCACTGTGTTTATTATTATTATTGTAATTGATTTTGATAAAGTTCAACATCAATACTAAATACACAGAATATACTTTGAGAAAAGTCTCTCTGCTTAGCATAATCTTTGGGAGCCTCCATAGCCCAGTGGTTAGGCAACCCGCCTACAGTGCTGATGGTGATTGCAGGGTCACAGGTTCGAATCCCAGGTTCAACTGGTGTTTGTAGTATTTGTCATTTTCCACCTGATAGTGCTAACAGTCTCAATACATAAATGGCCATGTGGTTCCCCAGTGAGTACCTTGGAAATGCTTCCATACGGCTTAGAATAAATGTGCGTGTGGATGATGGTTGGATGTTGCACTGTGTTTATTATTATTATTTTAATTGATTTTGTTAAAGTTCTACATCAATACTAAATACACAGAATATACTTTGAGAAAAGTCTCTCTGCTTAGCATAATCTTTGGGAGCCTCCATAGCCCAGTGGTTAGGCAACCCGCCTACAGTGCAGATGGTGATTGCAGGGTCACAGGTTCGAATTCCAGGTTCAACTGGTGTTTGTAGTATTTGTCATTTTCCACCTGATAGTGCTAACAGTCTCAATACATAAATGGCCATGTGGTTACCCAGTGATTACCTTAGAAATGCTTCCATATGGCTTAGAGTAAATGTGGATGATGGTTGTATACTTAGTTGCATGTTGCACTGTTTATTATTATTATTGTAATTGATTTTGATAAAGTTCAACATCAATACTAAATACACAGAATATACTTTGAGAAAAGTCTCTCTGCTTAGCATTATCTTTGGGAGGCTCCATAGCCCAGTGGTTAGGCAACCCGCCTATAGTGCAGATGGTGATTGCAGGGTCACAGGTTCGAATCCCAAGTTCAACTGGTGTTTGTAGTATTTATCATTTTCCACCTGATAGCGCTAACAGTCTCAATACATAAATGGCCATGTGGTTCCCCAGTGAGTACCTTGGAAATGCTTCCATACGGCTTAGAATAAATGTGCGTGTGGATGATGGTTGGATGTTGCACTGTGTTTATTATTATTATTTTAATTGATTTTGTTAAAGTTCTACATCAATACTAAATACACAGAATATACTTTGAGAAAAGTCTCTCTGCTTAGCATAATCTTTGGGAACCTCTATAGCCCTGTGGTTAGGCAACCCGCCTACAGTGCAGATGGTGATTGCAGGGTCACAGGTTCGAATCCCAGGTTCAACTGGTGTTTGTAGTATTTGTCATTTTCCACCTGATAGTGCTAACAGTCTCAATACATAAATAGCCATGTGGTTACCCAGTGAGTATCTTAGAAATGCTTCCATATGGCTTAGAGCAAATGGGCATGTGGATGATGGTTGTATACTTAGTTGCATGTTGCACTGTGTTTATTATTATTATTGTAATTGATTTTGATAAAGTTCAACATCAATACTAAATACACAGAATATACTTTGAGAAAAGTCTCTCTGCTTAGCATAATCTTCGGGAGGCTCCATAGCCCAGTGGTTAGGCAACCTGCCTACAGTGCAGATGGTGATTGCAGGGTCACAGGTTCGAATCCCAAGTTCAACTGGTGTTTGTAGTATTTGTCATTTTCCACCTGATAGTGCTAACAGTCTCAATACATAAATGGCCACGTGGTTACCCAGTGAGTACCTTAGAAATGCTTCCATATGGCTTAGAGTAAATTGGCATGTGGATGATGGTTGTATACTTAGTTGCATGTTGCACTGTGTTTATTATTATTATTGTAATTGATTTTGATAAAGTTCAACATCAATACTAAATACACAGAATATACTTTGAGAAAAGTCTCTCTGCTTAGCATAATCTTTGGGAGGCTCCATAGCCCAGTGGTTAGGCAACCCGCCTATAGTGCAGATGGTGATTGCAGGGCCACAGGTTCGAATCCCAAGTTCAACTGGTGTTTGTAGTATTTATCATTTTCCACCTGATAGTGCTAACAGTCTCAATACATAAATGGCCATGTGGTTACCCAGTGAGTACCTTAGAAATGCTTCCATATGGCTTAGAGTAAATGGGCATGTGGATGATGGTTGTATACTTAGTTGCATGTTGCACTGTGTTTATTATTATTATTGTAATTGATTTTGATAAAGTTCAACATCAATACTAAATACACAGAATATACTTTGAGAAAAGTCTCTCTGCTTAGCATAATCTTTGGGAGCCTCCATATCCCAGTGGTTAGGCAACCCGCCTACAATGCTGATGGTGATTGCAGGGTCACAGGTTCGAATACCAGGTTCAACTGGTGTTTGTAGTATTTGTCATTTTCCACCTGATAGTGCTAACAGTCTCAATACATAAATGGCCATGTGGTTCCCCAGTGAGTACCTTGGAAATGCTTCCATACGGCTTAGAATAAATGTGCATGTGGATGATGGTTGGATGTTGCACTGTTTATTATTATTATTTTAATTGATTTTGTTAAAGTTCTACATCAATACTAAATACACAGAATATACTTTGAGAAAAGTCTCTCTGCTTAGCATAATCTTTGGGACCCTCCATAGCCCAGTGGTTAGGCAACCCGCCTACAGTGCAGATGGTGATTGCAGGGTCACAGGTTCGAATTCCAGGTTCAACTGGTGTTTGTAGTATTTGTCATTTTCCACCTGATAGTGCTAACAGTCTCAATACATAAATGGCCATGTGGTTACCCAGTGAGTACCTTAGAAATGCTTCCATATGGCTTAGAGTAAATGGGCATGTGGATGATGGTTGTATACTTAGTTGCATGTTGCACTGTTTATTATTATTATTGTAATTGATTTTGATAAAGTTCAACATCAATACTAAATACACAGAATATACTTTGAGAAAAGTCTCTCTGCTTAGCATAATCTTTGGAAGGCTCCATAGCCCAGTGGTTAGGCAACCCGCCTACAGTGCAGATGGTGATTGCAGGGTCACAGGTTCGAATCCCAGGTTCAACTGGTGTTTGTAGTATTTGTCATTTTCCACCTGATAGTGCTAACAGTCTCAATACATAAATGGCCATGTGGTTCCCCAGTGAGTACCTTGGAAATGCTTCCATACGGCTTAGAATAAATGTGCGTGTGGATGATGGTTGGATGTTGCACTGTGTTTATTATTATTATTTTAATTGATTTTGTTAAAGTTCTACATCAATACTAAATACACAGAATATACTTTGAGAAAAGTCTCTCTGCTTAGCATAATCTTTGGGAGCCTCCATAGCCCAGTGGTTAGGCAACCCGCCTACAGTGCAGATGGTGATTGCAGGGTCACAGGTTCGAATTCCAGGTTCAACTGGTGTTTGTAGTATTTGTCATTTTCCACCTGATAGTGCTAACAGTCTCAATACATAAATGGCCATGTGGTTCCCCAGTGAGTACCTTGGAAATGCTTCCATACGGCTTAGAATAAATGTGCGTGTGGATGATGGTTGGATGATGCACTGTGTTTATTATTATTATTTTAATTGATTTTGTTAAAGTTCTACATCAATACTAAATACACAGAATATACTTTGAGAAAAGTCTCTCTGCTTAGCAGAATCTTTGGGAGCCTCCATAGCCCAGTGGTTAGGCAACCCGCCTACAGTGCAGATGGTGATTGCAGGGTCACAGGTTCGAATCCCAGGTTCAACTGGTGTTTGTAGTATTTGTCATTTTCCACCTGATAGTGCTAACAGTCTCAATACATAAATGGCCATGTGGTTACCCAGTGAGTATCTTAGAAATGCCTCCATATGGCTTAGAGCAAATGGGCATGTGGATGATGGTTGTATACTTAGTTGCATGTTGCACTGTGTTTATTATTATTATTGTAATTGATTTTGATAAAGTTCAACATCAATACTAAATACACAGAATATACTTTGAGAAAAGTCTCTCTGCTTAGCATAATCTTCGGGAGGCTCCATAGCCCAGTGGTTAGGCAACCTGCCTACAGTGCAGATGGTGATTGCAGCGTCACAGGTTCGAATCCCAGGTTAAACTGGTGTTTGTAGTATTTGTCATTTTCCACCTGATAGTGCTAACAGTCTCAATACATAAATGGCCACGTGGTTACCCAGTGAGTACCTTAGAAATGCTTCCATATGGCTTAGAGTAAATTGGCATGTGGATGATGGTTGTATACTTAGTTGCATGTTGCACTGTGTTTATTATTATTATTGTAATTGATTTTGATAAAGTTCAACATCAATACTAAATACACAGAATATACTTTGAGAAAAGTCTCTCTGCTTAGCATAATCTTCGGGAGGCTCCATAGCCCAGTGGTTAGGCAACCCGCCTATAGTGCAGATGGTGATTGCAAGGCCACAGGTTCGAATCCCAAGTTCAACTGGTGTTTGTAGTATTTATCATTTTCCACCTGATAGTGCTAACAGTCTCAATACATAAATGGCCATGTGGTTACCCAGTGAGTACCTTAGAAATGCTTCCATATGGCTTAGAGTAAATGGGCATGTGGATGATGGTTGTATACTTAGTTGCATGTTGCACTGTGTTTCTTATTATTATTGTAATTGATTTTGATAAAGTTCAACATCAATACTAAATACACAGAATATACTTTGAGAAAAGTCTCTCTGCTTAGCATAATCTTCGGGAGGCTCCATAGCCCAGTGGTTAGGCAACCCGCCTACAGTGCAGATGGTGATTGCAGGGTCACAGGTTCAAATCCCAGGTTCAACTGGTGTTTGTAGTATTTGTCATTTTCCACCTGATAGTGCTAACAGTCTCAATACATAAATGGCCATGTGGTTCCCCAGTGAGTACCTTGGAAATGCTTCCATACGGCTTAGAATAAATGTGCGTGTGGATGATGGTTGGATGTTGCACTGTGTTTATTATTATTTTAATTGATTTTGTTAAAGTTCTACATCAATACTAAATACACAGAATATACTTTGAGAAAAGTCTCTCTGCTTAGCATAATCTTTGGGAGCCTCCATAGCCCAGTGGTTAGGCAACCCGCCTACAGTGCAGATGGTGATTGCAGGGTCACAGGTTCGAATTCCAGGTTCAACTGGTGTTTGTAGTATTTGTCATTTTCCACCTGATAGTGCTAACAGTCTCAATACATAAATGGCCATGTGGTTCCCCAGTGAGTACCTTGGAAATGCTTCCATACGGCTTAGAATAAATGTGCGTGTGGATGATGGTTGGATGATGCACTGTGTTTATTATTATTATTTTAATTGATTTTGTTAAAGTTCTACATCAATACTAAATACACAGAATATACTTTGAGAAAAGTCTCTCTGCTTAGCAGAATCTTTGGGAGCCTCCATAGCCCAGTGGTTAGGCAACCCGCCTACAGTGCAGATGGTGATTGCAGGGTCACAGGTTCGAATCCCAGGTTCAACTGGTGTTTGTAGTATTTGTCATTTTCCACCTGATAGTGCTAACAGTCTCAATACATAAATGGCCATGTGGTTACCCAGTGAGTATCTTAGAAATGCCTCCATATGGCTTAGAGCAAATGGGCATGTGGATGATGGTTGTATACTTAGTTGCATGTTGCACTGTGTTTATTATTATTATTGTAATTGATTTTGATAAAGTTCAACATCAATACTAAATACACAGAATATACTTTGAGAAAAGTCTCTCTGCTTAGCATAATCTTCGGGAGGCTCCATAGCCCAGTGGTTAGGCAACCTGCCTACAGTGCAGATGGTGATTGCAGCGTCACAGGTTCGAATCCCAGGTTAAACTGGTGTTTGTAGTATTTGTCATTTTCCACCTGATAGTGCTAACAGTCTCAATACATAAATGGCCACGTGGTTACCCAGTGAGTACCTTAGAAATGCTTCCATATGGCTTAGAGTAAATTGGCATGTGGATGATGGTTGTATACTTAGTTGCATGTTGCACTGTGTTTATTATTATTATTGTAATTGATTTTGATAAAGTTCAACATCAATACTAAATACACAGAATATACTTTGAGAAAAGTCTCTCTGCTTAGCATAATCTTTGGGAGGCTCCATAGCCCAGTGGTTAGGCAACCCGCCTATAGTGCAGATGGTGATTGCAAGGCCACAGGTTCGAATCCCAAGTTCAACTGGTGTTTGTAGTATTTATCATTTTCCACCTGATAGTGCTAACAGTCTCAATACATAAATGGCCATGTGGTTACCCAGTGAGTACCTTAGAAATGCTTCCATATGGCTTAGAGTAAATGGGCATGTGGATGATGGTTGTATACTTAGTTGCATGTTGCACTGTGTTTATTATTATTATTGTAATTGATTTTGATAAAGTTCAACATCAATACTAAATACACAGAATATACTTTGAGAAAAGTCTCTCTGCTTAGCATAATCTTTGGGAGCCTCCATAGCCCAGTGGTTAGGCAACCCGCCTACAATGCTGATGGTGATTGCAGGGTCACAGGTTCGAATCCCAGGTTCAACTGGTGTTTGTAGTATTTGTCATTTTCCACCTGATAGTGCTAACAGTCTCAATACATAAATGGCCATGTGGTTCCCCAGTGAGTACCTTGGAAATGCTTCCATACGGCTTAGAATAAATGTGCGTGTGGATGATGGTTGGATGTTGCACTGTTTATTATTATTATTTTAATTAATTTTGTTAAAGTTCTACATCAATACTAAATACACAGAATATACTTTGAGAAAAGTCTCTCTGCATAGCATAATCTTCGGGAGCCTCCATAGCCCAGTGGTTAGGCAACCCGCCTACAGTGCAGATGGTGATAACAGGGTCACAGGTTCGAATCCCAGGTTCAACTGGTGTTTGTAGTATTTGTCATTTTCCACCTGATAGTGCTAACAGTCTCAATACATAAATGGCCATGTGGTTACCCAGTGAGTACCTTAGAAATGCTTCCATATGGCTTAGAGTAAATGGGCATGTGGATGATGGTTGTATACTTAGTTGCATGTTGCACTGTGTTTCTTATTATTATTGTAATTGATTTTGATAAAGTTCAACATCAATACTAAATACACAGAATATACTTTGAGAAAAGTCTCTCTGCTTAGCATAATCTTCGGGAGGCTCCATAGCCCAGTGGTTAGGCAACCCGCCTACAGTGCAGATGGTGATTGCAGGGTCACAGGTTCAAATCCCAGGTTCAACTGGTGTTTGTAGTATTTGTCATTTTCCACCTGATAGTGCTAACAGTCTCAATACATAAATGGCCATGTGGTTCCCCAGTGAGTACCTTGGAAATGCTTCCATACGGCTTAGAATAAATGTGCGTGTGGATGATGGTTGGATGTTGCACTGTGTTTATTATTATTATTTTAATTGATTTTGTTAAAGTTCTACATCAATACTAAATACACAGAATATACTTTGAGAAAAGTCTCTCTGCTTAGCATAATCTTTGGGAGCCTCCATAGCCCAGTGGTTAGGCAACCCGCCTACAGTGCAGATGGTGATTGCAGGGTCACAGGTTCGAATTCCAGGTTCAACTGGTGTTTGTAGTATTTGTCATTTTCCACCTGATAGTGCTAACAGTCTCACTACATAAATGGCCATGTGGTTCCCCAGTGAGTACCTTGGAAATGCTTCCATACGGCTTAGAATAAATGTGCGTGTGGATGATGCACTGTGTTTATTATTATTATTTTAATTGATTTTGTTAAAGTTCTACATCAATACTAAATACACAGAATATACTTTGAGAAAAGTCTCTCTGCTTAGCAGAATCTTTGGGAGCCTCCATAGCCCAGTGGTTAGGCAACCCGCCTACAGTGCAGATGGTGATTGCAGGGTCACAGGTTCGAATCCCAGGTTCAACTGGTGTTTGTAGTATTTGTCATTTTCCACCTGATAGTGCTAACAGTCTCAATACATAAATGGCCATGTGGTTACCCAGTGAGTATCTTAGAAATGCCTCCATATGGCTTAGAGCAAATGGGCATGTGGATGATGGTTGTATACTTAGTTGCATGTTGCACTGTGTTTATTATTATTATTATTGTAATTGATTTTGATAAAGTTCAACATCAATACTAAATACACAGAATATACTTTGAGAAAAGTCTCTCTGCTTAGCATAATCTTCGGGAGGCTCCATAGCCCAGTGGTTAGGCAACCTGCCTACAGTGCAGATGGTGATTGCAGGGTCACAGGTTCGAATCCCAAGTACAACTGGTGTTTGTAGTATTTGTCATTTTCCACCTGATAGTGCTAACAGTCTCAATACATAAATGGCCATGTGGTTACCCAGTGAGTACCTTAGAAATGCTTCCATATGGCTTAGAGTAAATTGGCATGTGGATGATGGTTGTATACTTAGTTGCATGTTGCACTGTGTTTATTATTATTATTGTAATTGATTTTGATAAAGTTCAACATCAATACTAAATACACAGAATATACTTTGAGAAAAGTCTCTCTGCTTAGCATAATCTTTGGGAGGCTCCATAGCCCAGTGGTTAGGCAACCCGCCTATAGTGCAGATGGTGATTGCAGGGCCACAGGTTCGAATCCTAAGTTCAACTGGTGTTTGTAGTATTTATCATTTTCCACCTGATAGTGCTAACAGTCTCAATACATAAATGGCCATGTGGTTACCCAGTGAGTACCTTAGAAATGCTTCCATATGGCTTAGAGTAAATGGGCATGTGGATGATGGTTGTATACTTAGTTGCATGTTGCACTGTGTTTATTATTATTATTGTAATTGATTTTGATAAAGTTCAACATCAATACTAAATACACAGAATATACTTTGAGAAAAGTCTCTCTGCTTAGCATAATCTTTGGGAGCCTCCATAGCCCAGTGGTTAGGCAACCCGCCTACAATGCTGATGGTGATTGCAGGGTCACAGGTTCGAATCCCAGGTTCAACTGGTGTTTGTAGTATTTGTCATTTTCCACCTGATAGTGCTAACAGTCTCAATACATAAATGGCCATGTGGTTCCCCAGTGAGTACCTTGGAAATGCTTCCATACGGCTTAGAATAAATGTGCGTGTGGATGATGGTTGGATGTTGCACTGTGTTTATTATTATTATTTTAATTGATTTTGTTAAAGTTCTACATCAATACTAAATACACAGAATATACTTTGAGAAAAGTCTCTCTGCTTAGCATAATCTTTGGGAGCCTCCATATCCCAGTGGTTAGGCAACCCGCCTACAGTGCAGATGGTGATTGCAGGGTCACAGGTTCGAATTCCAGGTTCAACTGGTGTTTGTAGTATTTGTCATTTTCCACCTGATAGTGCTAACAGTCTCAATACATAAATGGCCATGTGGTTCCCCAGTGAGTACCTTGGAAATGCTTCCATACGGCTTAGAATAAATGTGCGTGTGGATGATGCACAGTGTTTATTATTATTATTTTAATTGATTTTGTTAAAGTTCTACATCAATACTAAATACACAGAATATACTTTGAGAAAAGTCTCTCTGCTTAGCAGAATCTTTGGGAGCCTCCATAGCCCAGTGGTTAGGCAACCCGCCTACAGTGCAGATGGTGATTGCAGGGTCACAGGTTCGAATCCCCGGTTCAACTGGTGTTTGTAGTATTTGTCATTTTCCACCTGATAGTGCTAACAGTCTCAATACATAAATGGCCATGTGGTTACCCAGTGAGTATCTTAGAAATGCCTCCATATGGCTTAGAGCAAATGGGCATGTGGATGATGGTTGTATACTTAGTTGCATGTTGCACTGTGTTTATTATTATTATTGTAATTGATTTTGATAAAGTTCAACATCAATACTAAATACACAGAATATACTTTGAGAAAAGTCTCTCTGCTTAGCATAATCTTCGGGAGGCTCCATAGCCCAGTGGTTAGGCAACCTGCCTACAGTGCAGATGGTGATTGCAGGGTCACAGGTTCGAATCCCAAGTTCAACTGGTGTTTGTAGTATTTGTCATTTTCCACCTGATAGTGCTAACAGTCTCAATACATAAATGGCCATGTGGTTACCCAGTGAGTACCTTAGAAATGCTTCCATATGGCTTAGAGTAAATTGGCATGTGGATGATGGTTGTATACTTAGTTGCATGTTGCACTGTGTTTATTATTATTATTGTAATTGATTTTGATAAAGTTCAACATCAATACTAAATACACAGAATATACTTTGAGAAAAGTCTCTCTGCTTAGCATAATCTTTGGGAGGCTCCATAGCCCAGTGGTTAGGCAACCCGCCTATAGTGCAGATGGTGATTGCAGGGCCACAGGTTCGAATCCCAAGTTCAACTGGTGTTTGTAGTATTTATCATTTTCCACCTGATAGTGCTAACAGTCTCAATACATAAATGGCCATGTGGTTACCCAGTGAGTATCTTAGAAATGCCTCCATATGGCTTAGAGCAAATGGGCATGTGGATGATGGTTGTATACTTAGTTGCATGTTGCACTGTGTTTATTATTATTATTGTAATTGATTTTGATAAAGTTCAACATCAATACTAAATACACAGAATATACTTTGAGAAAAGTCTCTCTGCTTAGCATAATCTTCGGGAGGCTCCATAGCCCAGTGGTTAGGCAACCTGCCTACAGTGCAGATGGTGATTGCAGGGTCACAGGTTCGAATCCCAAGTTCAACTGGTGTTTGTAGTATTTGTCATTTTCCACCTGATAGTGCTAACAGTCTCAATACATAAATGGCCATGTGGTTACCCAGTGAGTACCTTAGAAATGCTTCCATATGGCTTAGAGTAAATTGGCATGTGGATGATGGTTGTATACTTAGTTGCATGTTGCACTGTGTTTATTATTATTATTGTAATTGATTTTGATAAAGTTCAACATCAATACTAAATACACAGAATATACTTTGAGAAAAGTCTCTCTGCTTAGCATAATCTTTGGGAGGCTCCATAGCCCAGTGGTTAGGCAACCCGCCTATAGTGCAGATGGTGATTGCAGGGCCACAGGTTCGAATCCCAAGTTCAACTGGTGTTTGTAGTATTTATCATTTTCCACCTGATAGTGCTAACAGTCTCAATACATAAATGGCCATGTGGTTACCCAGTGAGTACCTTAGAAATGCTTCCATATGGCTTAGAGTAAATGGGCATGTGGATGATGGTTGTATACTTAGTTGCATGTTGCACTGTGTTTATTATTATTATTGTAATTGATTTTGATAAAGTTCAACATCAATACT
This sequence comes from Pseudophryne corroboree, assembly GCF_028390025.1. Lineage (NCBI taxonomy): Eukaryota > Metazoa > Chordata > Amphibia > Anura > Myobatrachidae > Pseudophryne > Pseudophryne corroboree. Next base: position 68,249,909 of record NC_086453.1, read on the forward strand.
AAATACACAGAATATACTTTGAGAAAAGTCTCTCTGCTTAGCATAATCTTTGGGAGCCTCCATAGCCCAGTGGTTAGGCAACCCGCCTACAATGCTGATGGTGATTGCAGGGTCACAGGTTCGAATCCCAGGTTCAACTGGTGTTTGTAGTATTTGTCATTTTCCACCTGATAGTGCTAACAGTCTCAATACATAAATGGCCATGTGGTTCCCCAGTGAGTACCTTGGAAATGCTTCCATACGGCTTAGAATAAATGTGCGTGTGGATGATGGTTGGATGTTGCACTGTGTTTATTATTATTATTTTAATTAATTTTGTTAAAGTTCTACATCAATACTAAATACACAGAATATACTTTGAGAAAAGTCTCTCTGCATAGCATAATCTTTGGGAGCCTCAATAGCCCAGTGGTTAGGCAACCCGCCTACAGTACAGATGGTGATAACAGGGTCACAGGTTCGAATCCCAGGTTCAACTGGTGTTTGTAGTATTTGTCATTTTCCACCTGATAGTGCTAACAGTCTCAATACATAAATGGCCATGTGGTTACCCAGTGAGTACCTTACAAATGCTTCCATATGGCTTAGAGTAAATGGGCATGTGGATGATGGTTGTATACTTAGTTGCATGTTGCACTGTGTTTATTATTATTATTGTAATTGATTTTGATAAAGTTCAACATCAATACTAAATACACAGAATATACTTTGAGAAAAGTCTCTCTGCTTAGCATAATCTTTGGGAGGCTCCATAGCCCAGTGGTTAGGCAACCCACCTACAGTGCAGATGGTGATTGCAGGGTCACAGGTTCGAATGCCAGGTTCAACTGGTGTTTGTAGTATTTGTCATTTTCCACCTGATAGTGCTAACAGTCTCAATACATAAATGGCCATGTGGTTCCCCAGTGAGTACCTTGGAAATGCTTCCATACGGCTTAGAATAAATGTGCGTGTGGATGATGGTTGGATGTTGCACTGTGTTTATTATTATTATTTTAATTGATTTTGTTAAAGTTCTACATCAATACTAAATACACAGAATATACTTTGAGAAAAGTCTCTCTGCTTAGCATAATCTTTGGGAGCCTCCATAGCCCAGTGGTTAGGCAACCCGCCTACAGTGCAGATGGTGATTGCAGGGTCACAGGTTCGAATTCCAGGTTCAACTGGTGTTTGTAGTATTTGTCATTTTCCACCTGATAGTGCTAACAGTCTCAATACATAAATGGCCATGTGGTTCCCCAGTGAGTACCTTGGAAATGCTTCCATACGGCTTAGAATAAATGTGCGTGTGGATGATGCACAGTGTTTATTATTATTATTTTAATTGATTTTGTTAAAGTTCTACATCAATACTAAATACACAGAATATACTTTGAGAAAAGTCTCTCTGCTTAGCAGAATCTTTGGGAGCCTCCATAGCCCAGTGGTTAGGCAACCCGCCTACAGTGCAGATGGTGATTGCAGGGTCACAGGTTCGAATCCCCGGTTCAACTGGTGTTTGTAGTATTTGTCATTTTCCACCTGATAGTGCTAACAGTCTCAATACATAAATGGCCATGTGGTTACCCAGTGAGTATCTTAGAAATGCCTCCATATGGCTTAGAGCAAATGGGCATGTGGATGATGGTTGTATACTTAGTTGCATGTTGCACTGTGTTTATTATTATTATTGTAATTGATTTTGATAAAGTTCAACATCAATACTAAATACACAGAATATACTTTGAGAAAAGTCTCTCTGCTTAGCATAATCTTCGGGAGGCTCCATAGCCCAGTGGTTAGGCAACCTGCCTACAGTGCAGATGGTGATTGCAGGGTCACAGGTTCGAATCCCAAGTTCAACTGGTGTTTGTAGTATTTGTCATTTTCCACCTGATAGTGCTAACAGTCTCAATACATAAATGGCCATGTGGTTACCCAGTGAGTACCTTAGAAATGCTTCCATATGGCTTAGAGTAAATTGGCATGTGGATGATGGTTGTATACTTAGTTGCATGTTGCACTGTGTTTATTATTATTATTGTAATTGATTTTGATAAAGTTCAACATCAATACTAAATACACAGAATATACTTTGAGAAAAGTCTCTCTGCTTAGCATAATCTTTGGGAGGCTCCATAGCCCAGTGGTTAGGCAACCCGCCTATAGTGCAGATGGTGATTGCAGGGCCACAGGTTCGAATCCCAAGTTCAACTGGTGTTTGTAGTATTTATCATTTTCCACCTGATAGTGCTAACAGTCTCAATACATAAATGGCCATGTGGTTACCCAGTGAGTACCTTAGAAATGCTTCCACATGGCTTAGAGTAAATGGGCATGTGGATGATGGTTGTATACTTAGTTGCATGTTGCACTGTGTTTATTATTATTATTGTAATTGATTTTGATAAAGTTCAACATCAATACTAAATACACAGAATATACTTTGAGAAAAGTCTCTCTGCTTAGCATAATCTTTGGGAGCCTCCATAGCCCAGTGGTTAGGCAACCCGCCTACAATGCTGATGGTGATTGCAGGGTCACAGGTTCGAATCCCAGGTTCAACTGGTGTTTGTAGTATTTGTCATTTTCCACCTGATAGTGCTAACAGTCTCAATACATAAATGGCCATGTGGTTCCCCAGTGAGTACCTTGGAAATGCTTCCATACGGCTTAGAATAAATGTGCGTGTGGATGATGGTTGGATGTTGCACTGTGTTTATTATTATTATTTTAATTAATTTTGTTAAAGTTCTACATCAATACTAAATACACAGAATATACTTTGAGAAAAGTCTCTCTGCATAGCATAATCTTTGGGAGCCTCAATAGCCCAGTGGTTAGGCAACCCGCCTACAGTACAGATGGTGATAACAGGGTCACAGGTTCGAATCCCAGGTTCAACTGGTGTTTGTAGTATTTGTCATTTTCCACCTGATAGTGCTAACAGTCTCAATACATAAATGGCCATGTGGTTACCCAGTGAGTACCTTACAAATGCTTCCATATGGCTTAGAGTAAATGGGCATGTGGATGATGGTTGTATACTTAGTTGCATGTTGCACTGTGTTTATTATTATTATTGTAATTGATTTTGATAAAGTTCAACATCAATACTAAATACACAGAATATACTTTGAGAAAAGTCTCTCTGCTTAGCATAATCTTTGGGAGGCTCCATAGCCCAGTGGTTAGGCAACCCACCTACAGTGCAGATGGTGATTGCAGGGTCACAGGTTCGAATGCCAGGTTCAACTGGTGTTTGTAGTATTTGTCATTTTCCACCTGATAGTGCTAACAGTCTCAATACATAAATGGCCATGTGGTTACCCAGTGAGTACCTTAGAAATGCTTCCATATGGCTTAGAGTAAATGGGCATGTGGATGATGGTTGTATACTTAGTTGCATGTTGCACTGTGTTTATTATTATTATTGTAATTGATTTTGATAAAGTTCAACATCAATACTAAATACACAGAATATACTTTGAGAAAAGTCTCTCTGCTTAGCATAATTTTTGGGAGCCTCCATAGCCCAGTGGTTAGGCAACCCGCCTACAGTGCAGATGGTGATTGCAGGGTCACAGGTTCGAATCCCAGGTTCAACTGGTGTTTGTAATATTTGTCATTTTCCACCTGATAGTGCTAACAGTCTCAATACATAAATGGCCATGTGGTTCCCCAGTGAGTACCTTGGAAATGCTTCCATACGGCTTAGAATAAATGTGCGTGTGGATGATGGTTGGATGTTGCACTGTGTTTATTATTATTATTTTAATTGATTTTGTTAAAGTTCTACATCAATACTAAATACACAGAATATACTTTGAGAAAAGTCTCTCTGCTTAGCATAATCTTTGGGAGCCTCCATAGCCCAGTGGTTAGGCAACCCGCCTACAGTGCAGATGGTGATTGCAGGGTCACAGGTTCAAATCCCAGGTTCAACTGGTGTTTGTAGTATTTGTAATTTTCCACCTGACAGTGCTAACAGTCTCAATACATAAATGGCCATGTGGTTACCCAGTGAGTACCTTAGAAATGCTTCCATATGGCTTAGAGTAAATTGGCATGTGGATGATGGATGTATACTTAGTTGCATGTTGCACTGTGTTTCTTATTATTATTGTAATTGATTTTGATAAAGTTCAACATCAATACTAAATACACAGAATATACTTTGAGAAAAGTCTCTCTGCTTAGCATAATCTTCGGGAGGCTCCATAGCCTAGTGGTTAGGCAACCCGCCTACAGTGCAGATGGTGATTGCAGGGTCACAGGTTCGAATCCCAGGTTCAACTGGTGTTTGTAGTATTTGTCATTTTCCACCTGATAGTGCTAACAGTCTCAATACATAAATGGCCATGTGGTTCCCCAGTGAGTACCTTGGAAATGCTTCCATACGGCTTAGAATAAATGTGCGTGTGGATGATGGTTGGATGTTGCACTGTGTTTATTATTATTATTTTAATTGATTTTGTTAAAGTTCTACATCAATACTAAATACACAGAATATACTTTGAGAAAAGTCTCTCTGCTTAGCAGAATCTTTGGGAGCCTCCATAGCCCAGTGGTTAGGCAACCCGCCTACAGTGCAGATGGTGATAACAGGGTCACAGGTTCGAATCCCAGGTTCAACTGGTGTTTGTAGTATTTGTCATTTTCCACCTGATAGTGCTAACAGTCTCAATACATAAATGGCCATGTGGTTACCCAGTGAGTACCTTAGAAATGCTTCCATATGGCTTAGAGTAAATGGGCATGTGGATGATGGTTGTATACTTAGTTGCATGTTGCACTGTGTTTATTATTATTATTGTAATTGATTTTGATAAAGTTCAACATCAATACTAAATACACAGAATATACTTTGAGAAAAGTCTCTCTGCTTAGCATAATCTTTGGGAGGCTCCATAGCCCAGTGGTTAGGCAACCCGCCTACAGTGCAGATGGTGATTGCAGGGTCACAGGTTCGAATGCCAGGTTCAACTGGTGTTTGTAGTATTTGTCATTTTCCACCTGATAGTGCTAACAGTCTCAATACATAAATGGCCATGTGGTTACCCAGTGAGTACCTTAGAAATGCTTCCATATGGCTTAGAGTAAATGGGCATGTGGATGATGGTTGTATACTTAGTTGCATGTTGCACTGTGTTTATTATTATTATTGTAATTGATTTTGATAAAGTTCAACATCAATACTAAATACACAGAATATACTTTGAGAAAAGTCTCTCTGCTTAGCATAATCTACGGGAGGCTCCATAGCCCAGTGGTTAGGCAACCCACCTACAGTGCAGATTGTGATTGCAGGGTCACAGGTTCGAATCCCAGGTTCAACTGGTGTTTGTAGTATTTGTCATTTTCCACCTGATAGTGCTAACAGTCTCAATACATAAATGGCCATGTGGTTCCCCAGTGAGTACCTTGGAAATGCTTCCATACGGCTTAGAATAAATGTGTGTGTGGATGATGGTTGGATGTTGCGCTGTGTTTATTATTATTATTTTAATTGATTTTGTTAAAGTTCTACATCAATACTAAATACACAGAATATACTTTGAGAAAAGTCTCTCTGCTTAGCATAATCTTTGGGAGCCTCCATAGCCCAGTGGTTAGGCAACCCGCCTACAGTGCAGATGGTGATTGCAGGGTCACAGGTTCAAATCCCAGGTTCAACTGGTGTTTGTAGTATTTGTCATTTTCCACCTGATAGTGCTAACAGTCTCAATACATAAATGGCCATGTGGTTACCCAGTGAGTATCTTAGAAATGCTTCCATATGGCTTAGAGCAAATGGGCATGTGGATGATGGTTGTATACTTAGTTGCATGTTGCACTGTGTTTATTATTATTAATGTAATTGATTTTGATAAAGTTCAACCTCAATACTAAATACACAGAATATACTTTGAGAAAAGTCTCTCTGCTTAGCATAATCTTCGGGAGGCTCCATAGCCCAGTGGTTAGGCAACCCGCCGACAGTGCGGATGGTGATTGCAGGGTCACAGGTTCGAATCCCAGGTTCAACTGGTGTTTGTAGTATTTGTCATTTTCCACCTGATAGTGCTAACAGTCTCAATACATAAATGGCCATGTGGTTCCCCAGTGAGTACCTTGGAAATGCTTCCATACGGCTTAGAATAAATGTGCGTGTGGATGATGGTTGGATGTTGCACTGTGTTTATTATTATTATTTTAATTGATTTTGTTAAAGTTCTACATCAATACTAAATACACAGAATATACTTTGAGAAAAGTCTCTCTGCTTAGCATAATCTTTGGGAGCCTCCATAGCCCAGTGGTTAGGCAACCCGCCTACAGTGCTGATGGTGATTGCAGGGTCACAGGTTCGAATCCCAAGTTCAACTGGTGTTTGTAGTATTTATCATTTTCCACCTGATAGTGCTAACAGTCTCAATACATAAATGGCCATGTGGTTACCCAGTGAGTACCTTAGAAATGCTTCCATATGGCTTAGAGTAAATGGGCATGTGGATGATGGTTGTATACTTAGTTGCATGTTGCACTGTGTTTATTATTATTATTGTAATTGATTTTGATAAAGTTCAACATCAATACTAAATACACAGAATATACTTTGAGAAAAGTCTCTCTGCTTAGCATAATCTTTGGGAGCCTCCATAGCCCAGTGGTTAGGCAACCCGCCTACAGTGCAGATGGTGATTGCAGGGTCACAGGTTCGAATTCCAGGTTCAACTGGTGTTTGTAGTATTTGTCATTTTCCACCTGATAGTGCTAACAGTCTCAATACATAAATGGCCATGTGGTTACCCAGTGAGTACCTTAGAAATGCTTCCATATGGCTTAGAGTAAATGGGCATGTGGATGATGGTTGTATACTTAGTTGCATGTTGCACTGTTTATTATTATTATTGTAATTGATTTTGATAAAGTTCAACATCAATACTAAATACACAGAATATACTTTGAGAAAAGTCTCTCTGCTTAGCATAATCTTTGGAAGGCTCCATAGCCCAGTGGTTAGGCAACCCGCCTACAGTGCAGATGGTGATTGCAGGGTCACAGGTTCGAATCCCAGGTTCAACTGGTGTTTGTAGTATTTATCATTTTCCACCTGATAGTGCTAACAGTCTCAATACATAAATGGCCATGTGGTTCCCCAGTGAGTACCTTGGAAATGCTTCCATACGGCTTAGAATAAATGTGCGTGTGGATGATGGTTGGATGTTGCACTGTGTTTATTATTATTATTTTAATTGATTTTGTTAAAGTTCTACATCAATACTAAATACACAGAATATACTTTGAGAAAAGTCTCTCTGCTTAGCATAATCTTTGGGAGCCTCCATAGCCCAGTGGTTAGGCAACCCGCCTACAGTGCAGATGGTGATTGCAGGGTCACAGGTTCGAATCCCAGGTTCAACTGGTGTTTGTAGTATTTGTCATTTTCCACCTGATAGTGCTAACAGTCTCAATACATAAATGGCCATGTGGTTCCCCAGTGAGTACCTTGGAAATGCTTCCATACGGCTTAGAATAAATGTGCGTGTGGATGATGGTTGGATGTTGCTCTGTGTTTATTATTATTATTTTAATTGATTGTGTTAAAGTTCTACATCAATACTAAATACACAGAATATACTTTGAGAAAAGTCTCTCTGCTTAGCATAATCTTTGGGAGCCTCCATAGTCCAGTGGTTAGGCAACCCGCCTACAGTGCAGACGGTGATTGCAGAGTCACAGGTTCGAATCCCAGGTTCAACTGGTGTTTGTAGTATTTGTCATTTTCCACCTGATAGTGCTAACAGTCTCAATACATAAATGGCCATGTGGTTACCCAGTGAGTACCTTAGAAATGCTTCCATATGGCATAGAGTAAATTGGCATGTGGATGATGGTTGTATACTTAGTTGCATGTTGCACTGTGTTTCTTATTATTATTGTAATTGATTTTGATAAAGTTCAACATCAATACTAAATACACAGAATATACTTTGAGAAAAGTCTCTCTGCTTAGCTTAATCTTCGGGAGGCTCCATAGCCCAGTGGTTAGGCAACCCGCCTACAGTGCAGATGGTGATTGCAGGGTTACAGGTTCGAATCCCAGGTTCAACTGGTGTTTGTAGTATTTGTCATTTTCCACCTGATAGTGCTAACAGTCTCAATACATAAATGGCCATGTGGTTCCCCAGTGAGTACCTTGGAAATGCTTCCATACGGCTTAGAATAAATGTGCGTGTGGATGATGGTTGGATGTTGCACTGTGTTTATTATTATTATTTTAATTGATTTTGTTAAAGTTCTACATCAATACTAAATACACAGAATATACTTTGAGAAAAGTCTCTCTGCTTAGCATAATCTTTGGGAGCCTCCATAGCCCAGTGGTTAGGCAACCCGCCTACAGTGCTGATGGTGATTGCAGAGTCACAGGTTCGAATCCCAAGTTCAACTGGTGTTTGTAGTATTTGTCATTTTCCACCTGATAGTGCTAACAGTCTCAATACATAAATGGCCATGTGGTTACCCAGTGAGTACCTTAGAAATTCTTCCATATGGCATAGAGTAAATTGGCATGTGGATGATGGTTGTATACTTAGTTGCATGTTGCACTGTGTTTCTTATTATTATTGTAATTGATTTTGATAAAGTTCAACATCAATACTAAATACACAGAATATACTTTGAGAAAAGTCTCTCTGCTTAGCTTAATCTTCGGGAGGCTCCATAGCCCAGTGGTTAGGCAACCCGCCTACAGTGCAGATGGTGATTGCAGGGTTACAGGTTCGAATCCCAGGTTCAACTGGTGTTTGTAGTATTTGTCATTTTCCACCTGATAGTGCTAACAGTCTCAATACATAAATGGCCATGTGGTTCCCCAGTGAGTACCTTGGAAATGCTTCCATACGGCTTAGAATAAATGTGCGTGTGGATGATGGTCGGATGTTGCACTGTGTTTATTATTATTATTTTAATTGATTTTGTTAAAGTTCTACATCAATACTAAATACACAGAATATACTTTGAGAAAAGTCTCTCTGCTTAGCATAATCTTTGGGAGCCTCCATAGCCCAGTGGTTAGGCAACCCGCCTACAGTGCTGATGGTGATTGCAGGGTCACAGGTTCGAATCCCAAGTTCAACTGGTGTTTGTAGTATTTATCATTTTCCACCTGATAGTGCTAACAGTCTCAATACATAAATGGCCATGTGGTTACCCAGTGAGTACCTTAGAAATGCTTCCATATGGCTTAGAGTAAATGGGCATGTGGATGATGGTTGTATACTTAGTTGCATGTTGCACTGTGTTTATTATTATTATTGTAATTGATTTTGATAAAGTTCAACATCAATACTAAATACACAGAATATACTTTGAGAAAAGTCTCTCTGCTTAGCATAATCTTTGGGAGCCTCCATAGCCCAGTGGTTAGGCAACCCGCCTACAGTGCAGATGGTGATTGCAGCGTCACAGGTTCGAATTCCAGGTTCAACTGGTGTTTGTAGTATTTGTCATTTTCCACCTGATAGTGCTAACAGTCTCAATACATAAATGGCCATGTGGTTACCCAGTGAGTACCTTAGAAATGCTTCCATATGGCTTAGAGTAAATGGGCATGTGGATGATGGTTGTATACTTAGTTGCATGTTGCACTGTTTATTATTATTATTGTAATTGATTTTGATAAAGTTCAACATCAATACTAAATACACAGAATATACTTTGAGAAAAGTCTCTCTGCTTAGCATAATCTTTGGAAGGCTCCATAGCCCAGTGGTTAGGCAACCCGCCTACAGTGCAGATGGTGATTGCAGGGTCACAGGTTCGAATCCCAGGTTCAACTGGTGTTTGTAGTATTTATCATTTTCCACCTGATAGTGCTAACAGTCTCAATACATAAATGGCCATGTGGTTCCCCAGTGAGTACCTTGGAAATGCTTCCATACGGCTTAGAATAAATGTGCGTGTGGATGATGGTTGGATGTTGCACTGTGTTTATTATTATTATTTTAATTGATTTTGTTAAAGTTCTACATCAATACTAAATACACAGAATATACTTTGAGAAAAGTCTCTCTGCTTAGCATAATCTTTGGGAGCCTCCATAGCCCAGTGGTTAGGCAACCCGCCTACAGTGCAGATGGTGATTGCAGGGTCACAGGTTCGAATCCCAGGTTCAACTGGTGTTTGTAGTATTTGTCATTTTCCACCTGATAGTGCTAACAGTCTCAATACATAAATGGCCATGTGGTTCCCCAGTGAGTACCTTGGAAATGCTTCCATACGGCTTAGAATAAATGTGCGTGTGGATGATGGTTGGATGTTGCACTGTGTTTATTATTATTATTTTAATTGATTTTGTTAAAGTTCTACATCAATACTAAATACACAGAATATACTTTGAGAAAAGTCTCTCTGCTTAGCATAATCTTTGGGAGCCTCCATAGTCCAGTGGTTAGGCAACCCGCCTACAGTGCAGATGGTGATTGCAGAGTCACAGGTTTGAATCCCAGGTTCAACTGGTGTTTGTAGTATTTGTCATTTTCCACCTGATAGTGCTAACAGTCTCAATACAAAAATGGCCATGTGGTTACCCAGTGAGTACCTTAGAAATGCTTCCATATGGCTTAGAGTAAATTGGCATGTGGATGATGGTTGTATACTTAGTTGCATGTTGCACTGTGTTTCTTATTATTACTGTAATTGATTTTGATAAAATTCAACATCAATACTAAATACATAGAATATACTTTGAGAAAAGTCTCTCTGCTTAGCATAATCTTTGGGAGCCTCCATAGCCCAGTGGTTAGGCAACCCACCTACAGTGCATATGGTGATTGCAGGGTCACAGGTTCGAATCCCAGGTTCGACTGGTGTTTGTAGTATTTGTCATTTTCCACCTGATAGTGCTAACAGTCTCAATACATAAATGGCCATGTGGTTACCCAGTGAGTACCTTAGAAATGCTTCCATATGGCTTAGAGCAAATGGGCATGTGGATGATGGTTGAATACTTAGTTGCATGTTGCACTGTGTTTATTATTATTATTGTAATTGATTTTGATAAAGTTCAACATCAATACTAAATACACAGAATATACTTTGAGAAAAGTCTCTCTGCTTAGCATAATCTTCGGGAGGCTCCATAGCCCAGTGGTTAGGCAACCCGCCTACAGTGCAGATGGTGATTGCAGGGTCACAGGTTCTGAATCCCAGGTTCAACTGGTGTTTGTAGTATTTGTCATTTTCCACCTGATAGTGCTAACAGTCTCAATACATAAATGGCCATGTGGTTCCCCAGTGAGTACCTTGGAAATGCTTCCATACAGCTTAGAATAAATGTGCGTGTGGATGATGGTTGGATGTTGCACTGTGTTTATTATTATTATTTTAATTGATTTTGTTAAAGTTCTACATCAATACTAAATACACAGAATATACTTTGAGAAAAGTCTCTCTGCTTAGCATAATCTTTGGGAGCCTCCATAGCCCAGTGGTTAGGCAACCCGCCTACAGTGGAGATGGTGATTGCAGGGTCACAGGTTCGAATCCCAGGTTCCACTGGTGTTTGTAGTATTTGTCATTTTCCACCTGATAGTGCTAACAGTCTCAATACATAAATGGCCATGTCGTTACCCAGTGAGTATCTTAGAAATGCTTCCATATGGCTTAGAGCAAATGGGCATGTGGATGATGGTTGTATACTTAGTTGCATGTTGCACTGTGTTTATTATTATTAATGTAATTGATTTTGATAAAGTTCAACATCAATACTAAATACACAGAATATACTTTGAGAAAAGTCTCTCTGCTTAGCATAATCTTCGGGAGGCTCCATAGCCCAGTGGTTAGGCAACCCGCCTACAGTGCAGATGGTAATTGCAGGGTCACAGGTTCAAATCCTAAGTTCAACTGGTGTTTGTAGTATTTATCATTTTCCACCTGATAGTGCTAACAGTCTCAATACATAAATGGCCATGTGGTTACCCAGTGAGTACCTTAGAAATGCTTCCATATGGCTTAGAGTAAATGGGCATGTGGATGATGGTTGTATACTTAGTTGCATGTTGCACTGTGTTTATTATTATTATTGTAATTGATTTTGATAAAGTTCAACATCAATACTAAATACACAGAATATACTTTGAGAAAAGTCTCTCTGCTTAGCATAATCTTTGGGAGCCTCCATAGCCCAGTGGTTAGGCAACCCGCCTACAGTGCTGATGGTGATTGCAGGGTCACAGGTTCGAATCCCAGGTTCAACTGGTGTTTGTAGTATTTGTCATTTTCCACCTGATAGTGCTAACAGTCTCAATACATAAATGGCCATGTGGTTCCCCAGTGAGTACCTTGGAAATGCTTCCATACGGCTTAGAATAAATGTGCGTGTGGATGATGGTTGGATGTTGCACTGTGTTTATTATTATTATTTTAATTGATTTTGTTAAAGTTCTACATCAATACTAAATACACAGAATATACTTTGAGAAAAGTCTCTCTGCTTAGCATAATCTTTGGGAGCCTCCATAGCCCAGTGGTTAGGCAACCCGCCTACAGAGCAGATGGTGATTGCAGGGTCACAGGTTCGAATTCCAGGTTCAACTGGTGTTTGTAGTATTTGTCATTTTCCACCTGATAGTGCTAACAGTCTCAATACATAAATGGCCATGTGGTTACCCAGTGAGTACCTTAGAAATGCTTCCATATGGCTTAGAGTAAATGGGCATGTGGATGATGGTTGTATACTTAGTTGCATGTTGCACTGTTTATTATTATTATTGTAATTGATTTTGATAAAGTTCAACATCAATACTAAATACACAGAATATACTTTGAGAAAAGTCTCTCTGCTTAGCATTATCTTTGGGAGGCTCCATAGCCCAGTGGTTAGGCAACCCGCCTATAGTGCAGATGGTGATTGCAGGGTCACAGGTTCAAATCCCAAGTTCAACTGGTGTTTGTAGTATTTGTCATTTTCCACCTGATAGTGCTAACAGTCTCAATACATAAATGGCCATGTGGTTACCCAGTGAGTACCTTAGAAATGCTTCCATATGGCTTAGAGTAAATGGGCATGTGGATGATGGTTGTATACTTAGTTGCATGTTGCACTGTTTATTATTATTATTGTAATTGATTTTGATAAAGTTCAACATCAATACTAAATACACAGAATATACTTTGAGAAAAGTCTCTCTGCTTAGCATTAACTTTGGGAGGCTCCATAGCCGAGTGGTTAGGCAACCCGCCTATAGTGCAGATGGTGATTGCAGGGTCACAGGTTCGAATCCCAGGTTCAACTGGTGTTTGTAGTATTTGTCATTTTCCACCTGATAGTGCTAACAGTCTCAATACATAAATGGCCATGTGGTTACCCAGTGAGTACCTTAGAAATGCTTCCATATGGCTTAGAGTAAATGGGCATGTGGATGATGGTTGTATACTTAGTTGCATGTTGCACTGTGTTTATTATTATTATTGTAATTGATTTTGATAAAGTTCAACATCAATACTAAATACACAGAATATACTTTGAGAAAAGTCTCTCTGCTTAGCATAATCTTTGGGAGCCTCCATAGCCCAGTGGTTAGGCAACCCGCCTACAGTGCTGATGGTGATTGCAGGGTCACAGGTTCGAATCCCAAGTTCAACTGGTGTTTGTAGTATTTATCATTTTCCACCTGATAGTGCTAACAGTCTCAATACATAAATGGCCATGTGGTTACCCAGTGAGTACCTTAGAAATGCTTCCATATGGCTTAGAGTAAATGGGCATGTGGATGATGGTTGTATACTTAGTTGCATGTTGCACTGTGTTTATTATTATTATTGTAATTGATTTTGATAAAGTTCAACATCAATACTAAATACACAGAATATACTTTGAGAAAAGTCTCTCTGCTTAGCATAATCTTTGGGAGCCTCCATAGCCCAGTGGTTAGGCAACCCGCCTACAGTGCAGATGGTGATTGCAGCGTCACAGGTTCGAATTCCAGGTTCAACTGGTGTTTGTAGTATTTGTCATTTTCCACCTGATAGTGCTAACAGTCTCAATACATAAATGGCCATGTGGTTACCCAGTGAGTACCTTAGAAATGCTTCCATATGGCTTAGAGTAAATGGGCATGTGGATGATGGTTGTATACTTAGTTGCATGTTGCACTGTTTATTATTATTATTGTAATTGATTTTGATAAAGTTCAACATCAATACTAAATACACAGAATATACTTTGAGAAAAGTCTCTCTGCTTAGCATAATCTTTGGAAGGCTCCATAGCCCAGTGGTTAGGCAACCCGCCTACAGTGCAGATGGTGATTGCAGGGTCACAGGTTCGAATCCCAGGTTCAACTGGTGTTTGTAGTATTTATCATTTTCCACCTGATAGTGCTAACAGTCTCAATACATAAATGGCCATGTGGTTCCCCAGTGAGTACCTTGGAAATGCTTCCATACGGCTTAGAATAAATGTGCGTGTGGATGATGGTTGGATGTTGCACTGTGTTTATTATTATTATTTTAATTGATTTTGTTAAAGTTCTACATCAATACTAAATACACAGAATATACTTTGAGAAAAGTCTCTCTGCTTAGCATAATCTTTGGGAGCCTCCATAGCCCAGTGGTTAGGCAACCCGCCTACAGTGCAGATGGTGATTGCAGGGTCACAGGTTCGAATCCCAGGTTCAACTGGTGTTTGTAGTATTTGTCATTTTCCACCTGATAGTGCTAACAGTCTCAATACATAAATGGCCATGTGGTTCCCCAGTGAGTACCTTGGAAATGCTTCCATACGGCTTAGAATAAATGTGCGTGTGGATGATGGTTGGATGTTGCACTGTGTTTATTATTATTATTTTAATTGATTTTGTTAAAGTTCTACATCAATACTAAATACACAGAATATACTTTGAGAAAAGTCTCTCTGCTTAGCATAATCTTTGGGAGCCTCCATAGTCCAGTGGTTAGGCAACCCGCCTACAGTGCAGATGGTGATTGCAGAGTCACAGGTTTGAATCCCAGGTTCAACTGGTGTTTGTAGTATTTGTCATTTTCCACCTGATAGTGCTAACAGTCTCAATACAAAAATGGCCATGTGGTTACCCAGTGAGTACCTTAGAAATGCTTCCATATGGCTTAGAGTAAATTGGCATGTGGATGATGGTTGTATACTTAGTTGCATGTTGCACTGTGTTTCTTATTATTATTGTAATTGATTTTGATAAAATTCAACATCAATACTAAATACATAGAATATACTTTGAGAAAAGTCTCTCTGCTTAGCATAATCTTTGGGAGCCTCCATAGCCCAGTGGTTAGGCAACCCACCTACAGTGCATATGGTGATTGCAGGGTCACAGGTTCGAATCCCAGGTTCGACTGGTGTTTGTAGTATTTGTCATTTTCCACCTGATAGTGCTAACAGTCTCAATACATAAATGGCCATGTGGTTACCCAGTGAGTACCTTAGAAATGCTTCCATATGGCTTAGAGCAAATGGGCATGTGGATGATGGTTGAATACTTAGTTGCATGTTGCACTGTGTTTATTATTATTATTGTAATTGATTTTGATAAAGTTCAACATCAATACTAAATACACAGAATATACTTTGAGAAAAGTCTCTCTGCTTAGCATAATCTTCGGGAGGCTCCATAGCCCAGTGGTTAGGCAACCCGCCTACAGTGCAGATGGTGATTGCAGGGTCACAGGTTCTGAATCCCAGGTTCAACTGGTGTTTGTAGTATTTGTCATTTTCCACCTGATAGTGCTAACAGTCTCAATACATAAATGGCCATGTGGTTCCCCAGTGAGTACCTTGGAAATGCTTCCATACAGCTTAGAATAAATGTGCGTGTGGATGATGGTTGGATGTTGCACTGTGTTTATTATTATTATTTTAATTGATTTTGTTAAAGTTCTACATCAATACTAAATACACAGAATATACTTTGAGAAAAGTCTCTCTGCTTAGCATAATCTTTGGGAGCCTCCATAGCCCAGTGGTTAGGCAACCCGCCTACAGTGGAGATGGTGATTGCAGGGTCACAGGTTCGAATCCCAGGTTCCACTGGTGTTTGTAGTATTTGTCATTTTCCACCTGATAGTGCTAACAGTCTCAATACATAAATGGCCATGTCGTTACCCAGTGAGTATCTTAGAAATGCTTCCATATGGCTTAGAGCAAATGGGCATGTGGATGATGGTTGTATACTTAGTTGCATGTTGCACTGTGTTTATTATTATTAATGTAATTGATTTTGATAAAGTTCAACATCAATACTAAATACACAGAATATACTTTGAGAAAAGTCTCTCTGCTTAGCATAATCTTCGGGAGGCTCCATAGCCCAGTGGTTAGGCAACCCGCCTACAGTGCAGATGGTAATTGCAGGGTCACAGGTTCAAATCCTAAGTTCAACTGGTGTTTGTAGTATTTATCATTTTCCACCTGATAGTGCTAACAGTCTCAATACATAAATGGCCATGTGGTTACCCAGTGAGTACCTTAGAAATGCTTCCATATGGCTTAGAGTAAATGGGCATGTGGATGATGGTTGTATACTTAGTTGCATGTTGCACTGTGTTTATTATTATTATTGTAATTGATTTTGATAAAGTTCAACATCAATACTAAATACACAGAATATACTTTGAGAAAAGTCTCTCTGCTTAGCATAATCTTTGGGAGCCTCCATAGCCCAGTGGTTAGGCAACCCGCCTACAGTGCTGATGGTGATTGCAGGGTCACAGGTTCGAATCCCAGGTTCAACTGGTGTTTGTAGTATTTGTCATTTTCCACCTGATAGTGCTAACAGTCTCAATACATAAATGGCCATGTGGTTCCCCAGTGAGTACCTTGGAAATGCTTCCATACGGCTTAGAATAAATGTGCGTGTGGATGATGGTTGGATGTTGCACTGTGTTTATTATTATTATTTTAATTGATTTTGTTAAAGTTCTACATCAATACTAAATACACAGAATATACTTTGAGAAAAGTCTCTCTGCTTAGCATAATCTTTGGGAGCCTCCATAGCCCAGTGGTTAGGCAACCCGCCTACAGAGCAGATGGTGATTGCAGGGTCACAGGTTCGAATTCCAGGTTCAACTGGTGTTTGTAGTATTTGTCATTTTCCACCTGATAGTGCTAACAGTCTCAATACATAAATGGCCATGTGGTTACCCAGTGAGTACCTTAGAAATGCTTCCATATGGCTTAGAGTAAATGGGCATGTGGATGATGGTTGTATACTTAGTTGCATGTTGCACTGTTTATTATTATTATTGTAATTGATTTTGATAAAGTTCAACATCAACACTAAATACACAGAATATACTTTGAGAAAAGTCTCTCTGCTTAGCATTATCTTTGGGAGGCTCCATAGCCCAGTGGTTAGGCAACCCGCCTATAGTGCAGATGGTGATTGCAGGGTCACAGGTTCAAATCCCAAGTTCAACTGGTGTTTGTAGTATTTGTCATTTTCCACCTGATAGTGCTAACAGTCTCAATACATAAATGGCCATGTGGTTACCCAGTGAGTACCTTAGAAATGCTTCCATATGGCTTAGAGTAAATGGGCATGTGGATGATGGTTGTATACTTAGTTGCATGTTGCACTGTTTATTATTATTATTGTAATTGATTTTGATAAAGTTCAACATCAATACTAAATACACAGAATATACTTTGAGAAAAGTCTCTCTGCTTAGCATTAACTTTGGGAGGCTCCATAGCCGAGTGGTTAGGCAACCCGCCTATAGTGCAGATGGTGATTGCAGGGTCACAGGTTCGAATCCCAGGTTCAACTGGTGTTTGTAGTATTTGTCATTTTCCACCTGATAGTGCTAACAGTCTCAATACATAAATGGCCATGTCGTTACCCAGTGAGTATCTTAGAAATGCTTCCATATGGCTTAGAGCAAATGGGCATGTGGATGATGGTTGTATACTTAGTTGCATGTTGCACTGTGTTTATTATTATTAATGTAATTGATTTTGATAAAGTTCAACATCAATACTAAATACACAGAATATACTTTGAGAAAAGTCTCTCTGCTTAGCATAATCTTCGGGAGGCTCCATAGCCCAGTGGTTAGGCAACCCGCCTACAGTGCAGATGGTGATTGCAGGGTCACAGGTTCAAATCCTAAGTTCAACTGGTGTTTGTAGTATTTATTATTTTCCACCTGATAGTGCTAACAGTCTCAATACATAAATGGCCATGTGGTTACCCAGTGAGTACCTTAGAAATGCTTCCATATGGCTTAGAGTAAATGGGCATGTGGATGATGGTTGTATACTTAGTTGCATGTTGCACTGTGTTTATTATTATTATTGTAATTGATTTTGATAAAGTTCAACATCAATACTAAATACACAGAATATACTTTGAGAAAAGTCTCTCTGCTTAGCATAATCTTTGGGAGCCTCCATAGCCCAGTGGTTAGGCAACCCGCCTACAGTGCTGATGGTGATTGCAGGGTCACAGGTTCGAATCCCAGGTTCAACTGGTGTTTGTAGTATTTGTCATTTTCCACCTGATAGTGCTAACAGTCTCAATACATAAATGGCCATGTGGTTCCCCAGTGAGTACCTTGGAAATGCTTCCATACGGCTTAGAATAAATGTGCGTGTGGATGATGGTTGGATGTTGCACTGTGTTTATTATTATTATTTTAATTGATTTTGTTAAAGTTCTACATCAATACTAAATACACAGAATATACTTTGAGAAAAGTCTCTCTGCTTAGCATAATCTTTGGGAGCCTCCATAGCCCAGTGGTTAGGCAACCCGCCTACAGTGCAGATGGTGATTGCAGGGTCACAGGTTCGAATTCCAGGTTCAACTGGTGTTTGTAGTATTTGTCATTTTCCACCTGATAGTGCTAACAGTCTCAATACATAAATGGCCATGTGGTTACCCAGTGAGTACCTTAGAAATGCTTCCATATGGCTTAGAGTAAATGGGCATGTGGATGATGGTTGTATACTTAGTTGCATGTTGCACTGTTTATTATTATTATTGTAATTGATTTTGATAAAGTTCAACATCAATACTAAATACACAGAATATACTTTGAGAAAAGTCTCTCTGCTTAGCGTTATCTTTGGGAGGCTCCATAGCCCAGTGGTTAGGCAACCCGCCTATAGTGCAGATGGTGATTGCAGGGTCTCAGGTTCGAATCCCAAGTTCAACTGGTGTTTGTAGTATTTATCATTTTCCACCTGATAGCGCTAACAGTCTCAATACATAAATGGCCATGTGGTTACCCAGTGAGTACCTTAGAAATGCTTCCATACGGCTTAGAATAAATGTGCGTGTGGATGATGGTTGGATGTTGCACTGTGTTTATTATTATTATTTTAATTGATTTTGTTAAAGTTCTACATCAATACTAAATACACAGAATATACTTTGAGAAAAGTCTCTCTGCTTAGCATAATCTTTGGGAGCCTCCATAGTCCAGTGGTTAGGCAACCCACCTACAGTGCAGATGGTGATTGCAGAGTCACAGGTTTGAATCCCAGGTTCAACTGGTGTTTGTAGTATTTGTCATTTTCCACCTGATAGTGCTAACAGTCTCAATACAAAAATGGCCATGTGGTTACCCAGTGAGTACCTTAGAAATGCTTCCATATGGCTTAGAGTAAATTGGCATGTGGATGATGGTTGTATACTTAGTTGCATGTTGCACTGTGTTTCTTATTATTATTGTAATTGATTTTGATAAAATTCAACATCAATACTAAATACATAGAATATACTTTGAGAAAAGTCTCTCTGCTTAGCATAATCTTTGGGAGCCTCCATAGCCCAGTGGTTAGGCAACCCACCTACAGTGCATATGGTGATTGCAGGGTCACAGGTTCGAATCCCAGGTTCGACTGGTGTTTGTAGTATTTGTCATTTTCCACCTGATAGTGCTAACAGTCTCAATACATAAATGGCCATGTGGTTACCCAGTGAGTACCTTAGAAATGCTTCCATATGGCTTAGAGCAAATGGGCATGTGGATGATGGTTGAATACTTAGTTGCATGTTGCACTGTGTTTATTATTATTATTGTAATTGATTTTGATAAAGTTCAACATCAATACTAAATACACAGAATATACTTTGAGAAAAGTCTCTCTGCTTAGCATAATCTTCGGGAGGCTCCATAGCCCAGTGGTTAGGCAACCCGCCTACAGTGCAGATGGTGATTGCAGGGTCACAGGTTCTGAATCCCAGGTTCAACTGGTGTTTGTAGTATTTGTCATTTTCCACCTGATAGTGCTAACAGTCTCAATACATAAATGGCCATGTGGTTCCCCAGTGAGTACCTTGGAAATGCTTCCATACAGCTTAGAATAAATGTGCGTGTGGATGATGGTTGGATGTTGCACTGTGTTTATTATTATTATTTTAATTGATTTTGTTAAAGTTCTACATCAATACTAAATACACAGAATATACTTTGAGAAAAGTCTCTCTGCTTAGCATAATCTTTGGGAGCCTCCATAGCCCAGTGGTTAGGCAACCCGCCTACAGTGGAGATGGTGATTGCAGGGTCACAGGTTCGAATCCCAGGTTCCACTGGTGTTTGTAGTATTTGTCATTTTCCACCTGATAGTGCTAACAGTCTCAATACATAAATGGCCATGTCGTTACCCAGTGAGTATCTTAGAAATGCTTCCATATGGCTTAGAGCAAATGGGCATGTGGATGATGGTTGTATACTTAGTTGCATGTTGCACTGTGTTTATTATTATTAATGTAATTGATTTTGATAAAGTTCAACATCAATACTAAATACACAGAATATACTTTGAGAAAAGTCTCTCTGCTTAGCATAATCTTCGGGAGGCTCCATAGCCCAGTGGTTAGGCAACCCGCCTACAGTGCAGATGGTAATTGCAGGGTCACAGGTTCAAATCCTAAGTTCAACTGGTGTTTGTAGTATTTATCATTTTCCACCTGATAGTGCTAACAGTCTCAATACATAAATGGCCATGTGGTTACCCAGTGAGTACCTTAGAAATGCTTCCATATGGCTTAGAGTAAATGGGCATGTGGATGATGGTTGTATACTTAGTTGCATGTTGCACTGTGTTTATTATTATTATTGTAATTGATTTTGATAAAGTTCAACATCAATACTAAATACACAGAATATACTTTGAGAAAAGTCTCTCTGCTTAGCATAATCTTTGGGAGCCTCCATAGCCCAGTGGTTAGGCAACCCGCCTACAGTGCTGATGGTGATTGCAGGGTCACAGGTTCGAATCCCAGGTTCAACTGGTGTTTGTAGTATTTGTCATTTTCCACCTGATAGTGCTAACAGTCTCAATACATAAATGGCCATGTGGTTCCCCAGTGAGTACCTTGGAAATGCTTCCATACGGCTTAGAATAAATGTGCGTGTGGATGATGGTTGGATGTTGCACTGTGTTTATTATTATTATTTTAATTGATTTTGTTAAAGTTCTACATCAATACTAAATACACAGAATATACTTTGAGAAAAGTCTCTCTGCTTAGCATAATCTTTGGGAGCCTCCATAGCCCAGTGGTTAGGCAACCCGCCTACAGAGCAGATGGTGATTGCAGGGTCACAGGTTCGAATTCCAGGTTCAACTGGTGTTTGTAGTATTTGTCATTTTCCACCTGATAGTGCTAACAGTCTCAATACATAAATGGCCATGTGGTTACCCAGTGAGTACCTTAGAAATGCTTCCATATGGCTTAGAGTAAATGGGCATGTGGATGATGGTTGTATACTTAGTTGCATGTTGCACTGTTTATTATTATTATTGTAATTGATTTTGATAAAGTTCAACATCAATACTAAATACACAGAATATACTTTGAGAAAAGTCTCTCTGCTTAGCATTATCTTTGGGAGGCTCCATAGCCCAGTGGTTAGGCAACCCGCCTATAGTGCAGATGGTGATTGCAGGATCACAGGTTCAAATCCCAAGTTCAACTGGTGTTTGTAGTATTTGTCATTTTCCACCTGATAGTGCTAACAGTCTCAATACATAAATGGCCATGTGGTTACCCAGTGAGTACCTTAGAAATGCTTCCATATGGCTTAGAGTAAATGGGCATGTGGATGATGGTTGTATACTTAGTTGCATGTTGCACTGTTTATTATTATTATTGTAATTGATTTTGATAAAGTTCAACATCAATACTAAATACACAGAATATACTTTGAGAAAAGTCTCTCTGCTTAGCATTAACTTTGGGAGGCTCCATAGCCGAGTGGTTAGGCAACCCGCCTATAGTGCAGATGGTGATTGCAGGGTCACAGGTTCGAATCCCAGGTTCAACTGGTGTTTGTAGTATTTGTCATTTTCCACCTGATAGTGCTAACAGTCTCAATACATAAATGGCCATGTCGTTACCCAGTGAGTATCTTAGAAATGCTTCCATATGGCTTAGAGCAAATGGGCATGTGGATGATGGTTGTATACTTAGTTGCATGTTGCACTGTGTTTATTATTATTAATGTAATTGATTTTGATAAAGTTCAACATCAATACTAAATACACAGAATATACTTTGAGAAAAGTCTCTCTGCTTAGCATAATCTTCGGGAGGCTCCATAGCCCAGTGGTTAGGCAACCCGCCTACAGTGCAGATGGTGATTGCAGGGTCACAGGTTCAAATCCTAAGTTCAACTGGTGTTTGTAGTATTTATCATTTTCCACCTGATAGTGCTAACAGTCTCAATACATAAATGGCCATGTGGTTACCCAGTGAGTACCTTAGAAATGCTTCCATATGGCTTAGAGTAAATGGGCATGTGGATGATGGTTGTATACTTAGTTGCATGTTGCACTGTGTTTATTATTATTATTGTAATTGATTTTGATAAAGTTCAACATCAATACTAAATACACAGAATATACTTTGAGAAAAGTCTCTCTGCTTAGCATAATCTTTGGGAGCCTCCATAGCCCAGTGGTTAGGCAACCCGCCTACAGTGCTGATGGTGATTGCAGGGTCACAGGTTCGAATCCCAGGTTCAACTGGTGTTTGTAGTATTTGTCATTTTCCACCTGATAGTGCTAACAGTCTCAATACATAAATGGCCATGTGGTTCCCCAGTGAGTACCTTGGAAATGCTTCCATACGGCTTAGAATAAATGTGCGTGTGGATGATGGTTGGATGTTGCACTGTGTTTATTATTATTATTTTAATTGATTTTGTTAAAGTTCTACATCAATACTAAATACACAGAATATACTTTGAGAAAAGTCTCTCTGCTTAGCATAATCTTTGGGAGCCTCCATAGCCCAGTGGTTAGGCAACCCGCCTACAGTGCAGATGGTGATTGCAGGGTCACAGGTTCGAATTCCAGGTTCAACTGGTGTTTGTAGTATTTGTCATTTTCCACCTGATAGTGCTAACAGTCTCAATACATAAATGGCCATGTGGTTACCCAGTGAGTACCTTAGAAATGCTTCCATATGGCTTAGAGTAAATGGGCATGTGGATGATGGTTGTATACTTAGTTGCATGTTGCACTGTTTATTATTATTATTGTAATTGATTTTGATAAAGTTCAACATCAATACTAAATACACAGAATATACTTTGAGAAAAGTCTCTCTGCTTAGCGTTATCTTTGGGAGGCTCCATAGCCCAGTGGTTAGGCAACCCGCCTATAGTGCAGATGGTGATTGCAGGGTCTCAGGTTCGAATCCCAAGTTCAACTGGTGTTTGTAGTATTTATCATTTTCCACCTGATAGCGCTAACAGTCTCAATACATAAATGGCCATGTGGTTACCCAGTGAGTACCTTAGAAATGCTTCCATACGGCTTAGAATAAATGTGCGTGTGGATGATGGTTGGATGTTGCACTGTGTTTATTATTATTATTTTAATTGATTTTGTTAAAGTTCTACATCAATACTAAATACACAGAATATACTTTGAGAAAAGTCTCTCTGCTTAGCATAATCTTTGGGAGCCTCCATAGCCCAGTGGTTAGGCAACCCGCCTACAGTGCAGATGGTGATTGCAGGGTCACAGGTTCGAATTCCAGGTTCAACTGGTGTTTGTAGTATTTGTCATTTTCCACCTGATAGTGCTAACAGTCTCAATACATAAATGGCCATGTGGTTACCCAGTGATTACCTTAGAAATGCTTCCATATGGCTTAGAGTAAATGTGGATGATGGTTGTATACTTAGTTGCATGTTGCACTGTTTATTATTATTATTGTAATTGATTTTGATAAAGTTCAACATCAATACTAAATATACAGAATATACTTTGAGAAAAGTCTCTCTGCTTAGCATAATCTTTGGGAGCCTCCATAGCCCAGTGGTTAGGCAACCCGCCTACAGTGCAGATGGTGATTGCAGGGTCACAGGTTCGAATTCCAGGTTCAACTGGTGTTTGTAGTATTTGTCATTTTCCACCTGATAGTGCTAACAGTCTCAATACATAAATGGCCATGTTGTTCCCCAGTGAGTACCTTGGAAATGCTTCCATACGGCTTAGAATAAATGTGCGTGTGGATGATGGTTGGATGTTGCACTGTGTTTATTATTATTATTTTAATTGATTTTGTTAAAGTTCTACATCAATACTAAATACACAGAATATACTTTGAGAAAAGTCTCTCTGCTTAGCATAATCTTTGGGAGCCTCCATAGCCCAGTGGTTAGGCAACCCGCCTACAGTGCAGATGGTGATTGCAGGGTCACAGGTTCGAATCCCAGGTTCAACTGGTGTTTGTAGTATTTGTCATTTTCCACCTGATAGTGCTAACAGTCTCAATACATAAATAGCCATGTGGTTACCCAGTGAGTATCTTAGAAATGCTTCCATATGGCTTAGAGCAAATGGGCATGTGGATGATGGTTGTATACTTAGTTGCATGTTGCACTGTGTTTATTATTATTATTGTAATTGATTTTGATAAAGTTCAACATCAATACTAAATACACAGAATATACTTTGAGAAAAGTCTCTCTGCTTAGCATAATCTTTGGGAGGCTCCATAGCCCAGTGGTTAGGCAACCCGCCTATAGTGCAGATGGTGATTGCAGGGTCACAGGTTCGAATCCCAAGTTCAACTGGTGTTTGTAGTATTTATCATTTTCCACCTGATAGTGCTAACAGTCTCAATACATAAATGGCCATGTGGTTACCCAGTGAGTACCTTAGAAATGCTTCCATATGGCTTAGAGTAAATGGGCATGTGGATGATGGTTGTATACTTAGTTGCATGTTGCACTGTGTTTATTATTATTATTATTGTAATTGATTTTGATAAAGTTCAACATCAATACTAAATACACAGAATATACTTTGAGAAAAGTCTCTCTGCTTAGCATAATCTTTGGAAGCCTCCATAGCCCAGTGGTTAGGCAACCTGCCTACAGTGCTGATGGTGATTGCAGAGTCACAGGTTCGAATCCCAGGTTCAACTGGTGTTTGTAGTATTTGTAATTTTCCACCTGATAGTGCTAACAGTCTCAATACATAAATGGCCATGAGGTTCCCCAGTGAGTACCTTGGAAATGCTTCCATACGGCTTAGAATAAATGTGCGTGTGGATGATGGTTGGATGTTGCACTGTGTTTATTATTATTATTTTAATTGATTTTGTTAAAGTTCTACATCAATACTAAATACACAGAATATACTTTGAGAAAAGTCTCTCTGCTTAGCATAATCTTTGGGAGCCTCCATAGCCCAGTGGTTAGGCAACCCACCTACAGTGCAGATGGTGATTGCAGGGTCACAGGTTCGAATTCCAGGTTCAACTGGTGTTTGTAGTATTTGTCATTTTCCACCTGATAGTGCTAACAGTCTCAATACATAAATGGCCATGTGGTTACCCAGTGAGTACCTTAGAAATGCTTCCATATGGTTTAGAGTAAATGGGCATGTGGATGATGGTTGTATACTTAGTTGCATGTTGCACTGTTTATTATTATTATTGTAATTGATTTTGATAAAGTTCAACATCAATACTAAATACACAGAATATACTTTGAGAAAAGTCTCTCTGCTTAGCATAATCTTTGGGAGCCTCCATAGCCCAGTGGTTAGGCAACCCGCCTACAGTGCAGATGGTGATTGCAGGGTCACAGGTTCAAATTCCAGGTTCAACTGGTGTTTGTCATTTTCCACCTGATAGTACTAACAGTCTCAATACATAAATGGCCATGTGGTTCCCCAGTGAGTACCTTGGAAATGCTTCCATACGGCTTAGAATAAATGTGCGTGTGGATGATGGTTGGATGTTGCACTGTGTTTATTATTATTATTTTAATTGATTTTGTTAAAGTTCTACATCAATACTAAATACACAGAATATACTTTGAGAAAAGTCTCTCTGCTTAGCATAATCTTTGGGAGCCTCCATAGCCCAGTGGTTAGGCAACCCGCCTACAGTGCAGATGGTGATTGCAGGGTCACAGGTTCGAATCCCAGGTTCAACTGGTGTTTGTAGTATTTGTCATTTTCCACCTGATAGTGCTAACAGTCTCAATACATAAATGGCCATGTGGTTACCCAGTGAGTATCTTAGAAATGCTTCCATATGGCTTAGAGCAAATGTGGATGATGGTTGTATACTTAGTTGCATGTTGCACTGTTTATTATTATTATTGTAATTGATTTTGATAAAGTTCAACATCAATACTAAATACACAGAATATACTTTGAGAAAAGTCTCTCTGCTTAGCATAATCTTCGGAAGGCTCCATAGCCCAGTGGTTAGGCAACCCGCCTACAGTGCAGATGGTGATTGCAGGGTCACAGGTTCGAATCCCAGGTTCAACTGGTGTTTGTAGTATTTATCATTTTCCACCTGATAGTGCTAACAGTCTCAATACATAAATGGCCATGTGGTTCCCCAGTGAGTACCTTGGAAATGCTTCCATACGGCTTAGAATAAATGTGCGTGTGGATGATGGTTGGATGTTGCACTGTGTTTATTATTATTATTTTAATTGATTTTGTTAAAGTTCTACATCAATACTAAATACACAGAATATACTTTGAGAAATGTCTCTCTGCATAGCATAATCTTTGGGAGCCTCCATAGCCCAGTGGTTAGGCAACCCGCCTACAGTGCAGATGGTGATAACAGGGTCACAGGTTCGAATCCCAGGTTCAACTGGTGTTTGTAGTATTTGTCATTTTCCACCTGATAGTGCTAACAGTCTCAATACATAAATGGCCATGTGGTTACCCAGTGAGTACCTTAGAAATGCTTCCATATGGCTTAGAGTAAATGGGCATGTGGATGATGGTTGTATACTTAGTTGCATGTTGCACTGTGTTTATTATTATTATTGTAATTGATTTTGATAAAGTTCAACATCAATACTAAATACACAGAATATACTTTGAGAAAAGTCTCTCTGCTTAGCATAATCTTTGGGAGGCTCCATAGCCCAGTGGTTAGGCAACCCGCCTACAGTGCAGATGGTGATTGCAGGGTCACAGGTTCGAATGCCAGGTTCAACTGGTGTTTGTAGTATTTGTCATTTTCCACCTGATAGTGCTAACAGTCTCAATACATAAATGGCCATGTGGTTACCCAGTGAGTACCTTAGAAATGCTTCCATATGGCTTAGAGTAAATGGGCATGTGGATGATGGTTGTATACTTAGTTGCATGTTGCACTGTGTTTATTATTATTATTGTAATTGATTTTGATAAAGTTCAACATCAATACTAAATACACAGAATATACTTTGAGAAAAGTCTCTCTGCTTAGCATAATCTTCGGGAGGCTCCATAGCCCAGTGGTTAGGCAACCCGCCTACAGTGCAGGTGGTGATTGCAGGGTCACAGGTTCGAATCCCAGGTTCAACTGTTGTTTGTAGTATTTGTCATTTTCCACCTGATAGTGCTAACAGTCTCAATACATAAATGGCCATGTGGTTCCCCAGTGAGTACCTTGGAAATGCTTCCATACGGCTTAGAATAAATGTGTGTGTGGATGATGGTTGGATGTTGCACTGTGTTTATTATTATTATTTTAATTGATTTTGTTAAAGTTCTACATCAATACTAAATACACAGAATATACTTTGAGAAAAGTCTCTTTGCTTAGCATAATCTTTGGGAGCCTCCATAGCCCAGTGGTTAGGCAACCCGCCTACAGTGCAGATGGTGATTGCAGGGTCACAGGTTCGAATCCCAGGTTCAACTGGTGTTTGTAGTATTTGTCATTTTCCACCTGATAGTGCTAACAGTCTCAATACATAAATGGCCATGTGGTTACCCAGTGAGTATCTTAGAAATGCTTCCATATGGCTTAGAGCAAATGGGCATGTGGATGATGGTTGTATACTTAGTTGCATGTTGCACTGTGTTTATTATTATTAATGTAATTGATTTTGATAAAGTTCAACATCAATACTAAATACACAGAATATACTTTGAGAAAAGTCTCTCTGCTTAGCATAATCTTCGGGAGGCTCCATAGCCCAGTGGTTAGGCAACCTGCCTACAGTGCAGATGGTGATTGCAGGGTCACAGGTTCGAATCCCAGGTTCAACTGGTGTTTGTAGTATTTGTCATTTTCCACCTGATAGTGCTAACAGTCTCAATACATAAATGGCCATGTGGTTCCCCAGTGAGTACCTTGGAAATGCTTCCATACGGCTTAGAATAAATGTGCGTGTGGATGATGGTTGGATGTTGCACTGTGTTTATTATTATTATTTTAATTGATTTTGTTAAAGTTCTACATCAATACTAAATACACAGAATATACTTTGAGAAAAGTCTCTCTGCTTAGCATAATCTTTGGGAGCCTCCATAGCCCAGTGGTTAGGCAACCCGCCTACAGTGCAGATGGTGATTGCAGGGTCACAGGTTTGAATCCCAGGTTCAACTGGTGTTTGTAGTATTTGTCATTTTCCACCTGATAGTGCTAACAGTCTCAATACATAAATGGCCATGTGGTTACCCAGTGAGTATCTTAGAAATGCTTCCATATGGCTTAGAGCAAATGGGCATGTGGATGATGGTTGTATACTTAGTTGCATGTTGCACTGTGTTTATTATTATTAATGTAATTGATTTTGATAAAGTTCAACATCAATACTAAATACACAGAATATACTTTGAGAAAAGTCTCTCTGCTTAGCATAATCTTCGGGAGGCTCCATAGCCCAGTGGTTAGGCAACCTGCCTACAGTGCAGATGGTGATTGCAGGGTCACAGGTTCGAATCCCAGGTTCAACTGGTGTTTGTAGTATTTGTCATTTTCCACCTGATAGTGCTAACAGTCTCAATACATAAATGGCCATGTGGTTCCCCAGTGAGTACCTTGGAAATGCTTCCATACAGCTTAGAATAAATGTGCGTGTGGATGATGGTTGGATGTTGCACTGTGTTTATTATTATTATTTTAATTGATTTTGTTAAAGTTCTACATCAATACTAAATACACAGAATATACTTTGAGAAAAGTCTCTCTGCTTAGCATAATCTTTGGGAGCCTCCATAGCCCAGTGGTTAGGCAACCCACCTACAGTGCAGATGGTGATTGCAGGGTCACAGGTTCGAATTCCAGGTTCAACTGGTGTTTGTAGTATTTGTCATTTTCCACCTGATAGTGCTAACAGTCTCAATACATAAATGGCCATGTGGTTACCCAGTGAGTACCTTAGAAATGCTTCCATATGGCTTAGAGTAAATGGGCATGTGGATGATGGTTGTATACTTAGTTGCATGTTGCACTGTTTATTATTATTATTGTAATTGATTTTGATAAAGTTCAATATCAATACTAAATACACAGAATATACTTTGAGAAAAGTCTCTCTGCTTAGCATAATCTTTGGGAGCCTCCATAGCCCAGTGGTTAGGCAACCCGCCTACAGTGCAGATGGTGATTGCAGGGTCACAGGTTCGAATTCCAGGTTCAACTGGTGTTTGTAGTGTTTGTCATTTTCCACCTGATAGTACTAACAGTCTCAATACATAAATGGCCATGTGGTTCCCCAGTGAGTACCTTGGAAATGCTTCCATACGGCTTAGAATAAATGTGCGTGTGGATGATGGTTGGATGTTGCACTGTGTTTATTATTATTATTTTAATTGATTTTGTTAAAGTTCTACATCAATACTAAATACACAGAATATACTTTGAGAAAAGTCTCTCTGCTTAGCATAATCTTTGGGAGCCTCCATAGCCCAGTGGTTAGGCAACCCGCCTACCGTGCAGATGGTGATTGCAGGGTCACAGGTTCGAATCCCAGGTTCAACTGGTGTTTGTAGTATTTGTCATTTTCCACCTGATAGTGCTAACAGTCTCAATACATAAATAGCCATGTGGTTACCCAGTGAGTATCTTAGAAATGCTTCCATATGGCTTAGAGCAAATGGGCATGTGGATGATGGTTGTATACTTAGTTGCATGTTGCACTGTGTTTATTATTATTATTGTAATTGATTTTGATAAAGTTCAACATCAATACTAAATACACAGAATATACTTTGAGAAAAGTCTCTCTGCTTAGCATAATCTTTGGGAGGCTCCATAGCCCAGTGGTTAGGCAACCCGCCTATAGTGCAGATGGTGATTGCAGGGTCACAGGTTCGAATCCCAAGTTCAACTGGTGTTTGTAGTATTTATCATTTTCCACCTGATAGTGCTAACAGTCTCAATACATAAATGGCCATGTGGTTACCCAGTGAGTACCTTAGAAATGCTTCCATATGGCTTAGAGTAAATGGGCATGTGGATGATGGTTGTATACTTAGTTGCATGTTGCACTGTGTTTATTATTATTATTATTATTGTAATTGATTTTGATAAAGTTCAACATCAATACTAAATACACAGAATATACTTTGAGAAAAGTCTCTCTGCTTAGCATAATCTTTGGAAGCCTCCATAGCCCAGTGGTTAGGCAACCTGCCTACAGTGCTGATGGTGATTGCAGAGTCACAGGTTCGAATCCCAGGTTCAACTGGTGTTTGTAGTATTTGTAATTTTCCACCTGATAGTGCTAACAGTCTCAATACATAAATGGCCATGTGGTTCCCCAGTGAGTACCTTGGAAATGCTTCCATACGGCTTAGAATAAATGTGCGTGTGGATGATGGTTGGATGTTGCACTGTGTTTATTATTATTATTTTAATTGATTTTGTTAAAGTTCTACATCAATACTAAATACACAGAATATACTTTGAGAAAAGTCTCTCTGCTTAGCATAATCTTTGGGAGCCTCCATAGCCCAGTGGTTAGGCAACCCACCTACAGTGCAGATGGTGATTGCAGGGTCACAGGTTCGAATTCCAGGTTCACCTGGTGTTTGTAGTATTTGTCATTTTCCACCTGATAGTGCTAACAGTCTCAATACATAAATGGCCATGTGGTTACCCAGTGAGTACCTTAGAAATGCTTCCATATGGCTTAGAGTAAATGGGCATGTGGATGATGGTTGTATACTTAGTTGCATGTTGCACTGTTTATTATTATTATTGTAATTGATTTTGATAAAGTTCAACGTCAATACTAAATACACAGAATATACTTTGAGAAAAGTCTCTCTGCTTAGCATAATCTTTGGGAGCCTCCATAGCCCAGTGGTTAGGCAACCCGCCTACAGTGCAGATGGTGATTGCAGGGTCACAGGTTCAAATTCCAGGTTCAACTGGTGTTTGTCATTTTCCACCTGATAGTACTAACAGTCTCAATACATAAATGGCCATGTGGTTCCCCAGTGAGTACCTTGGAAATGCTTCCATACGGCTTAGAATAAATGTGCGTGTGGATGATGGTTGGATGTTGCACTGTGTTTATTATTATTATTTTAATTGATTTTGTTAAAGTTCTTCATCAATACTAAATACACAGAATATACTTTGAGAAAAGTCTCTCTGCTTAGCATAATCTTTGGGAGCCTCCATAGCCCAGTGGTTAGGCAACCCGCCTACAGTGCAGATGGTGATTGCAGGGTCCCAGGTTCAACTGGTGTTTGTAGTATTTGTCATTTTCCACCTGATAGTGCTAACAGTCTCAATATATAAATGGCCATGTGGTTACCCAGTGAGTATCTTAGAAATGCTTCCATATGGCTTAGAGCAAATGTGGATGATGGTTGTATCCTTAGTTGCATGTTGCACTGTGTTTATTATTATTATTGTAATTGATTTTGATAAAGTTCAGCATCAATACTAAATACACAGAATATACTTTGAGAAAAGTCTCTCTGCTTAGCATAATCTTTGGGAGGCTCCATAGCCCAGTGGTTAGGCAACCCGCTTACAGTGCAGATGGTGATTGCAGGGTCACAGGTTCGAATCCCAGGTTCAACTGGTGTTTGTAGTATTTGTCATTTTCCACCTGATAGTGCTAACAGTCTCAATACATAAATGGCCATGTGGTTACCCAGTGAGTACCTTAGAAATGCTTCCATATGGCTTAGAGTAAATGGGCATGTGGATGATGGTTGTATACTTAGTTGCATGTTGCACTGTGTTTATTATTATTATTGTAATTGATTTTGATAAAGTTCAACATCAATACTAAATACACAGAATATACTTTGAGAAAAGTCTCTCTGCTTAGCATAATCTTTGGGAGGCTCCACAGCCCAGTGGTTAGGCAACCCGCCTATAGTGCAGATGGTGATTGCAGGGTCACAGGTTCGAATCGCAAGTTCCACTGGTGTTTGTAGTATTTATCATTTTCCACCTGATAGTGCTAACAGTCTCAATACATAAATGGCCATGTGGTTACCCAGTGAGTACCTTAGAAATGCTTCCATATGGCTTAGAGTAAATGGGCATGTGGATGATGGTTGTATACTTAGTTGCATGTTGCACTGTGTTTATTATTATTATTGTAATTGATTTTGATAAAGTTCAACATCAATACTAAATACACAGAATATACTTTGAGAAAAGTCTCTCTGCTTAGCATAATCTTTGGGAGCCTCCATAGCCCAGTGGTTAGGCAACCTGCCTACAGTGCTGATGGTGATTGCAGAGTCACAGGTTCGAATCCAAAGTTCAACTGGTGTTTGTAGTGTTTATCATTTTCCACCTGATAGTGCTAACAGTCTCAATACATAAATGGCCATGTGGTTACCCAGTGAGTACCTTAGAAATGCTTCCATATGGCTTAGAGTAAATGGGCATGTGGATGATGGTTGTATACTTAGTTGCATGTTGCACTGTGTTTATTATTATTATTATTGTAATTGATTTTGATAAAGTTCAACATCAATACTAAATACACAGAATATACTTTGAGAAAAGTCTCTCTGCTTAGCATAATCTTTGGAAGCCTCCATAGCCCAGTGGTTAGGCAACCTGCCTACAGTGCTGATGGTGATTGCAGAGTCACAGGTTCGAATCCCAGGTTCAACTGGTGTTTGTACTATTTGTAATTTTCCACCTGATAGTGCTAACAGTCTCAATACATAAATGGCCATGTGGTTCCCCAGTGAGTACCTTGGAAATGCTTCCATACGGCTTAGAATAAATGTGCGTGTGGATGATGGTTGGATGTTGCACTGTGTTTATTATTATTATTTTAATTGATTTTGTTAAAGTTCTACATCAATACTAAATACACAGAATATACTTTGAGAAAAGTCTCTCTGCTTAGCATAATCTTTGGGAGCCTCCATAGCCCAGTGGTTAGGCAACCCGCCTACAGTGCAGATGGTGATTGCAGGGTCACAGGTTCGAATCCCAGGTTCAACTGGTGTTTGTAGTATTTGTCATTTTCCACCTGATAGTGCTAACAGTCTCAATACATAAATAGCCATGTGGTTACCCAGTGAGTATCTTAGAAATGCTTCCATATGGCTTAGAGCAAATGGGCATGTGGATGATGGTTGTATACTTAGTTGCATGTTGCACTGTGTTTATTATTATTATTGTAATTGATTTTGATAAAGTTCAACATCAATACTAAATACACAGAATATACTTTGAGAAAAGTCTCTCTGCTTAGCATAATCTTTGGGAGGCTCCATAGCCCAGTGGTTAGGCAACCCGCCTATAGTGCAGATGGTGATTGCAGGGTCACAGGTTCGAATCCCAAGTTCAACTGGTGTTTGTAGTATTTATCATTTTCCACCTGATAGTGCTAACAGTCTCAATACATAAATGGCCATGTGGTTACCCAGTGAGTACCTTAGAAATGCTTCCATATGGCTTAGAGTAAATGGGCATGTGGATGATGGTTGTATACTTAGTTGCATGTTGCACTGTGTTTATTATTATTATTATTATTGTAATTGATTTTGATAAAGTTCAACATCAATACTAAATACACAGAATATACTTTGAGAAAAGTCTCTCTGCTTAGCATAATCTTTGGAAGCCTCCATAGCCCAGTGGTTAGGCAACCTGCCTACAGTGCTGATGGTGATTGCAGAGTCACAGGTTCGAATCCCAGGTTCAACTGGTGTTTGTAGTATTTGTAATTTTCCACCTGATAGTGCTAACAGTCTCAATACATAAATGGCCATGTGGTTCCCCAGTGAGTACCTTGGAAATGCTTCCATACGGCTTAGAATAAATGTGCGTGTGGATGATGGTTGGATGTTGCACTGTGTTTATTATTATTATTTTAATTGATTTTGTTAAAGTTCTACATCAATACTAAATACACAGAATATACTTTGAGAAAAGTCTCTCTGCTTAGCATAATCTTTGGGAGCCTCCATAGCCCAGTGGTTAGGCAACCCACCTACAGTGCAGATGGTGATTGCAGGGTCACAGGTTCGAATTCCAGGTTCAACTGGTGTTTGTAGTATTTGTCATTTTCCACCTGATAGTGCTAACAGTCTCAATACATAAATGGCCATGTGGTTACCCAGTGAGTACCTTAGAAATGCTTCCATATGGCTTAGAGTAAATGGGCATGTGGATGATGGTTGTATACTTAGTTGCATGTTGCACTGTTTATTATTATTATTGTAATTGATTTTGATAAAGTTCAACATCAATACTAAATACACAGAATATACTTTGAGAAAAGTCTCTCTGCTTAGCATAATCTTTGGGAGCCTCCATAGCCCAGTGGTTAGGCAACCCGCCTACAGTGCAGATGGTGATTGCAGGGTCACAGGTTCAAATTCCAGGTTCAACTGGTGTTTGTCATTTTCCACCTGATAGTACTAACAGTCTCAATACATAAATGGCCATGTGGTTCCCCAGTGAGTACCTTGGAAATGCTTCCATACGGCTTAGAATAAATGTGCGTGTGGATGATGGTTGGATGTTGCACTGTGTTTATTATTATTATTTTAATTGATTTTGTTAAAGTTCTACATCAATACTAAATACACAGAATATTCTTTGAGAAAAGTCTCTCTGCTTAGCATAATCTTTGGGAGCCTCCATAGCCCAGTGGTTAGGCAACCCGCCTACAGTGCAGATGGTGATTGCAGGGTCACAGGTTCGAATCCCAGGTTCAACTGGTGTTTGTAGTATTTGTCATTTTCCACCTGATAGTGCTAACAGTCTCAATACATAAATGGCCATGTGGTTACCCAGTGAGTATCTTAGAAATGCTTCCATATGGCTTAGAGCAAATGTGGATGATGGTTGTATACTTAGTTGCATGTTGCACTGTGTTTATTATTATTATTGTAATTGATTTTGATAAAGTTCAGCATCAATACTAAATACACAGAATATACTTTGAGAAAAGTCTCTCTGCTTAGCATAATCTTCGGGAGGCTCCATAGCCCAGTGGTTAGGCAACCCGCCTACAGTGCAGATGGTGATTGCAGGGTCACAGGTTCGAATCCCAGGTTCAACTGGTGTTTGTAGTATTTGTCATTTTCCACCTGATAGTGCTAACAGTCTCAATACATAAATGGCCATGTGGTTACCCAGTGAGTACCTTAGAAATGCTTCCATATGGCTTAGAGTAAATGGGCATGTGGATGATGGTTGTATACTTAGTTGCATGTTGCACTGTGTTTATTATTATTATTGTAATTGATTTTGATAAAGTTCAACATCAATACTAAATACACAGAATATACTTTGAGAAAAGTCTCTCTGCTTAGCATAATCTTTGGGAGGCTCCACAGCCCAGTGGTTAGGCAACCCGCCTATAGTGCAGATGGTGATTGCAGGGTCACAGGTTCGAATCACAAGTTCCACTGGTGTTTGTAGTATTTATCATTTTCCACCTGATAGTGCTAACAGTCTCAATACATAAATGGCCATGTGGTTCCCCAGTGAGTACCTTGGAAATGCTTCCATACAGCTTAGAATAAATGTGTGTGTGGATGATGGTTGGATGTTGCACTGTGTTTATTATTATTATTTTAATTGATTTTGTTAAAGTTCTACATCAATACTAAATACACAGAATATACTTTGAGAAAAGTCTCTTTGCTTAGCATAATCTTTGGGAGCCTCCATAGCCCAGTGGTTAGGCAACCCGCCTACAGTGCAGATGGTGATTGCAGGGTCACAGGTTCGAATCCCAGGTTCAACTGGTGTTTGTAGTATTTGTCATTTTCCACCTGATAGTGCTAACAGTCTCAATACATAAATGGCCATGTGGTTACCCAGTGAGTATCTTAGAAATGCTTCCATATGGCTTAGAGCAAATGGGCATGTGGATGATGGTTGTATACTTAGTTGCATGTTGCAATGTGTTTATTATTATTAATGTAATTGATTTTGATAAAGTTCAACATCAATACTAAATACACAGAATATACTTTGAGAAAAGTCTCTCTGCTTAGCATAATCCTCGGGAGGCTCCATAGCCCAGTGGTTAGGCAACCTGCCTACAGTGCAGATGGTGATTGCAGGGTCACAGGTTCGAATCCCAGGTTCAACTGGTGTTTGTAGTATTTGTCATTTTCCACCTGATAGTGCTAACAGTCTCAATACATAAATGGCCATGTGGTTCCCCAGTGAGTACCTTGGAAATGCTTCCATACGGCTTAGAATAAATGTGCGTGTGGATGATGGTTGGATGTTGCACTGTGTTTATTATTATTATTTTAATTGATTTTGTTAAAGTTCTACATCAATACTAAATACACAGTATATACTTTGAGAAAAGTCTCTCTGCTTAGCATAATCTTTGGGAGCCTCCATAGCCCAGTGGTTAGGCAACCCGCCTACAGTGCAGATGGTGATTGCAGGGTCACAGGTTTGAATCCCAGGTTCAACTGGTGTTTGTAGTATTTGTCATTTTCCACCTGATAGTGCTAACAGTCTCAATACATAAATGGCCATGTGGTTACCCAGTGAGTATCTTAGAAATGCTTCCATATGGCTTAGAGCAAATGGGCATGTGGATGATGGTTGTATACTTAGTTGCATGTTGCACTGTGTTTATTATTATTATTATTATTGTAATTGATTTTGATAAAGTTCAACATCAATACTAAATACACAGAATATACTTTAAGAAAAGTCTCTCTGCTTAGCATAATCTTTGGAAGGCTCCATAGCCCAGTGGTTAGGCATCCCGCCTACAGTGCAGATGGTGATTGCAGGGTCACAGGTTCAAATCCCAGGTTCAACTGGTGTTTGTAGTATTTATCATTTTCCACCTGATAGTGCTAACAGTCTCAATACATAAATGGCCATGTGGTTCCCCAGTGAGTACCTTGGAAATGCTTCCATACGGCTTAGAATAAATGTGCGTGTGGATGATGGTTGGATGTTGCACTGTGTTTATTATTATTATTTTAATTGATTTTGTTAAAGTTCTACATCAATACTAAATACACAGAATATACTTTGAGAAAAGTCTCTCTGCTTAGCATAATCTTTGGGAGCCTCCATAGCCCAGTGGTTAGGCAACCCGCCTACAGTGCAGATGGTGATTGCAGGGTCACAGGTTCGAATCCCAGGTTCAACTGGAGTTTGTAGTATTTGTCATTTTCCACCTGATAGTGCTAACAGTCTCAATACATAAATGGCCATGTGGTTCCCCAGTGAGTACCTTGGAAATGCTTTCATACGGCTTAGAATAAATGTGCGTGTGGATGATGGTTGGATGTTGCACTGTGTTTATTATTATTATTTTAATTGATTTTGTTAAAGTTCTACATCAATACTAAATACACAGAATATACTTTGAGAAAAGTCTCTCTGCTTAGCATAATCTTTGGGAGCCTCCATAGTCCAGTGGTTAGGCAACCCGCCTACAGTGCAGATGGTGATTGCAGAGTCACAGGTTCGAATCCCAGGTTCAACTGGTGTTTGTAGTATTTGTCATTTTCCACCTGATAGTGCTAACAGTCTCAATACATAAATGGCCATGTGGTTACCCAGTGAGTACCTTGGAAATGCTTCCATACAGCTTAGAATAAATGTGCGTGTGGATGATGGTTGGATGTTGCACTGTGTTTATTATTATTATTTTAATTGATTTTGTTAAAGTTCTACATCAATACTAAATACACAGAATATACTTTGAGAAAAGTCTCTCTGCTTAGCATAATCTTTGGGAGCCTCCATAGCCCAGTGGTTAGGCAACCCGCCTACAGTGCAGATGGTGATTGCAGGGTCACAGGTTTGAATCCCAGGTTCAACTGGTGTTTGTAGTATTTGTCATTTTCCACCTGATAGTGCTAACAGTCTCAATACATAAATGGCCATGTGGTTACCCAGTGAGTATCTTAGAAATGCTTCCATATGGCTTAGAGCAAATGGGCATGTGGATGATGGTTGTATACTTAGTTGCATGTTGCACTGTGTTTATTATTATTAATGTAATTGATTTTGATAAAGTTCAACATCAATACTAAATACACAGAATATACTTTGAGAAAAGTCTCTCTGCTTAGCATAATCTTTGGGAGGCTCCATAGCCCAGTGGTTAGGCAACCCGCCTACAGTGCGGATGGTGATTGCAGGGTCACAGGTTCGAATCCCAGGTTCAACTGGTGTTTGTAGTATTTGTCATTTTCCACCTGATAGTGCTAACAGTCTCAATACATAAATGGCCATGTGGTTCCCCAGTGAGTACCTTGGAAATGCTTCCATACGGCTTAGAGTAAATGGGCATGTGGATGATGGTTGTATACTTAGTTGCATGTTGCACTGTGTTTATTATTATTATTGTAATTGATTTTGATAAAGTTCAACATCAATACTAAATACACAGAATATACTTTGAGAAAAGTCTCTCTGCTTAGCATAATCTTTGGGAGCCTCCATAGCCCAGTGGTTAGGCAACCCGCCTACAGTGCAGATGGTGATTGCAGGGTCACAGGTTCGAATTCCAGGTTCAACTGGTGTTTGTAGTATTTGTCATTTTCCACCTGATAGTGCTCACAGTCTCAATACATAAATGGCCATGTGGTTACCCAGTGAGTACCTTAGAAATGCTTCCATATGGCTTAGAGCATGGGTCTTCAACCTGTGGCCCTCCAGCTGCTGTGGAACTACACATACCAGCATGCCCTGCCTCAGTTTTAGCATACATTAATAGCAAAACTGTGGCAGGGCATGCTGGGATGTGTAGTTTCACAGCAGCTGGAGGGCCACAGGTTGAAGACCCATGGCTTAGAGTAAATGGGCATGTGGATGATGGTTGTATACTTAGTTGCATGTTGCACTGTTTATTATTATTATTGTAATTGATTTTGATAAAGTTCAACATCAATACTAAATACACAGAATATACTTTAAGAAAAGTCTCTCTGCTTAGCATAATCTTCGGAAGGCTCCATAGCCCAGTGGTTAGGCATCCCGCCTACAGTGCAGATGGTGATTGCAGGGTCACAGGTTCAAATCCCAGGTTCAACTGGTGTTTGTAGTATTTATCATTTTCCACCTGATAGTGCTAACAGTCTCAATACATAAATGGCCATGTGGTTCCCCAGTGAGTACCTTGGAAATGCTTCCATACGGCTTAGAATAAATGTGCGTGTGGATGATGGTTGGATGTTGCA
Source organism: Pseudophryne corroboree (assembly GCF_028390025.1). Lineage (NCBI taxonomy): Eukaryota > Metazoa > Chordata > Amphibia > Anura > Myobatrachidae > Pseudophryne > Pseudophryne corroboree. The sequence continues at coordinate 68,289,762 of NC_086453.1, forward strand.
CTGTGTTTATTATTATTATTTTAATTGATTTTGTTAAAGTTCTACATCAATACTAAATACACAGAATATACTTTGAGAAAAGTCTCTCTGCTTAGCATAATCTTTGGGAGCCTCCATAGCCCAGTGGTTAGGCAACCCGCCTACAGTGCAGATGGTGATTGCAGGGTCACAGGTTCGAATCCCAGGTTCAACTGGTGTTTGTAGTATTTGTCATTTTCCACCTGATAGTGCTAACAGTCTCAATACATAAATGGCCATGTGGTTCCCCAGTGAGTACCTTGGAAATGCTTTCATACGGCTTAGAATAAATGTGCGTGTGGATGATGGTTGGATGTTGCACTGTGTTTATTATTATTATTTTAATTGATTTTGTTAAAGTTCTACATCAATACTAAATACACAGAATATACTTTGAGAAAAGTCTCTCTGCTTAGCATAATCTTTGGGAGCCTCCATAGTCCAGTGGTTAGGCAACCCGCCTACAGTGCAGATGGTGATTGCAGAGTCACAGGTTCGAATCCCAGGTTCAACTGGTGTTTGTAGTATTTGTCATTTTCCACCTGATAGTGCTAACAGTCTCAATACATAAATGGCCATGTGGTTACCCAGTGAGTACCTTAGAAATGCTTCCATATGGCTTAGAGTAAATTGGCATGTGGATGATGGTTGTATACTTAGTTGCATGTTGCACTGTGTTTCTTATTATTATTGTAATTGATTTTGATAAAGTTCAACATCAATACTAAATACATAGAATATACTTTGAGAAAAGTCTCTCTGCTTAGCATAATCTTTGGGAGCCTCCATAGCCCAGTGGTTAGGCAACCCACCTACAGTGCATATGGTGATTGCAGGGTCACAGGTTCGAATCCCAGGTTCGACTGGTGTTTGTAGTATTTGTCATTTTCCACCTGATAGTGCTAACAGTCTCAATACATAAATGGCCATGTGGTTACCCAGTGAGTACCTTAGAAATGCTTCCATATGGCTTAGAGCAAATGGGCATGTGGATGATGGTTGTATGCTTAGTTGCATGTTGCACTGTGTTTATTATTATTATTATTGTAATTGATTTTGATAAAGTTCGACATCAATACTAAATACACAGAATATACTTTGAGAAAAGTCTCTCTGCTTAGCATAATCTTTGGGAGGCTCCATAGCCCAGTGGTTAGGCAACCCGCCTACAGTGCAGATGGTGATTGCAGGGTCACAGGTTCTGAATCCCAGGTTCAACTGGTGTTTGTAGTATTTGTCATTTTCCACCTGATAGTGCTAACAGTCTCAATACATAAATGGCCATGTGGTTCCCCAGTGAGTACCTTGGAAATGCTTCCATACGGCTTAGAATAAATGTGCGTGTGGATGATGGTTGGATGTTGCACTGTGTTTATTATTATTATTTTAATTGATTTTGTTAAAGTTCTACATCAATACTAAATACACAGAATATACTTTGAGAAAAGTCTCTCTGCTTAGCATAATCTTTGGGAGCCTCCATATCCCAGTGGTTAGGCAACCCGCCTACAGTGCAGATGGTGATTGCAGGGTCACAGGTTCGAATCTCAGGTTCAACTGGTGTTTGTAGTATTTGTCATTTTCCACCTGATAGTGCTAACAGTCTCAATACATAAATGGCCATGTCGTTACCCAGTGAGTATCTTAGAAATGCTTCCATATGGCTTAGAGCAAATGGGCATGTGGATGATGGTTGTATACTTAGTTGCATGTTGCACTGTGTTTATTATTATTAATGTAATTGATTTTGATAAAGTTCAACATCAATACTAAATACACAGAATATACTTTGAGAAAAGTCTCTCTGCTTAGCATAATCTTCGGGAGGCTCCATAGCCCAGTGGTTAGGCAACCCGCCTACAGTGCAGATGGTGATTGCAGGGTCACAGGTTCGAATCCCAGGTTCAACTGGTGTTTGTAGTATTTGTCATTTTCCACCTGATAGTGCTAACAGTCTCAATACATAAATGGCCATGTGGTTACCCAGTGAGTACCTTAGAAATGCTTCCATATGGCTTAGAGTAAATGGGCATGTGGATGATGGTTGTATACTTAGTTGCATGTTGCACTGTGTTTATTATTATTATTGTAATTGATTTTGATAAAGTTCAACATCAATACTAAATACACAGAATATACTTTGAGAAAAGTCTCTCTGCTTAGCATAATCTTTGGGAGGCTCCACAGCCCAGTGGTTAGGCAACCCGCCTATAGTGCAGATGGTGATTGCAGGGTCACAGGTTCGAATCGCAAGTTCAACTGGTGTTTGTAGTATTTATCATTTTCCACCTGATAGTGCTAACAGTCTCAATACATAAATGGCCATGTGGTTACCCAGTGAGTACCTTAGAAATGCTTCCATATGGCTTAGAGTAAATGGGCATGTGGATGAATGTTGTATACTTAGTTGCATGTTGCACTGTGTTTATTATTATTATTGTAATTGATTTTGATAAAGTTCAACATCAATACTAAATACACAGAATATACTTTGAGAAAAGTCTCTCTGCTTAGCATAATCTTTGGGAGCCTCCATAGCCCAGTGGTTAGGCAACCTGCCTACAGTGCTGATGGTGATTGCAGGGTCACAGGTTCAAATCCCAGGTTCAACTGGTGTTTGTAGTATTTGTCATTTTCCACCTGATAGTGCTAACAGTCTCAATACATAAATGGCCATGTGGTTCCCCAGTGAGTACCTTGGAAATGCTTCCATACGGCTTAGAATAAATGTGCGTGTGGATGATGGTTGGATGTTGCACTGTGTTTATTATTATTATTTTAATTGATTTTGTTAAAGTTCTACATCAATACTAAATACACAGAATATACTTTGAGAAAAGTCTCTCTGCTTAGCATAATCTTTGGGAGCCTCCATAGCCCAGTGGTTAGGCAACCCGCCTACAGTGCAGATGGTAATTGCAGGGTCACAGGTTCGAATTCCAGGTTCAACTGGTGTTTGTAGTATTTGTCATTTTCCACCTGATAGTGCTAACAGTCTCAATACATAAATGGTCATGTGGTTACCCAGTGAGTACCTTAGAAATGCTTCCATATGGCTTAGAGTAAATGGGCATGTGGATGATGGTTGTATACTTAGTTGCATGTTGCACTGTTTATTATTATTATTGTAATTGATTTTGATAAAGTTCAACATCAATACTAAATACACAGAATATACTTTGAGAAAAGTCTCTCTGCTTAGCATAATCTTCGGAAGGCTCCATAGCCCAGTGGTTAGGCAACCCGCCTACAGTGCAGATGGTGATTGCAGGGTCACAGGTTCGAATCCCAGGTTCAACTGGTGTTTGTAGTATTTATCATTTTCCACCTGATAGTGCTAACAGTCTCAATACATAAATGGCCATGTGGTTCCCCAGTGAGTACCTTGGAAATGCTTCCATACGGCTTAGAATAAATGTGCGTGTGGATGATGGTTGGATGTTGCACTGTGTTTATTATTATTATTTTAATTGATTTTGTTAAAGTTCTACATCAATACTAAATACACAGAATATACTTTGAGAAATGTCTCTCTGCATAGCATAATCTTTGGGAGCCTCCATAGCCCAGTGGTTAGGCAACCCGCCTACAGTGCAGATGGTGATAACAGGGTCACAGGTTCGAATCCCAGGTACAACTGGTGTTTGTAGTTTTTGTCATTTTCCACCTGATAGTGCTAACAGTCTCAATACATAAAGGGCCATGTGGTTACCCAGTGAGTACCTTAGAAATGCTTCCATATGGCTTAGAGTAAATTGGCATGTGGATGATGGTTGTATACTTAGTTGCATGTTGCACTGTGTTTCTTATTATTATTGTAATTGATTTTGATAAAGTTCAACATCAATACTAAATACATAGAATATACTTTGAGAAAAGTCTCTCTGCTTAGCATAATCTTTGGGAGCCTCCATAGCCCAGTGGTTAGGCAACCCACCTACAGTGCATATGGTGATTGCAGGGTCACAGGTTCGAATCCCAGGTTCGACTGGTGTTTGTAGTATTTGTCATTTTCCACCTGATAGTGCTAACAGTCTCAATACATAAATGGCCATGTGGTTACCCAGTGAGTACCTTAGAAATGCTTCCATATGGCTTAGAGCAAATAAGCATGTGGATGATGGTTGTATACTTAGTTGCATGTTGCACTGTGTTTATTATTATTATTGTAATTGATTTTGATAAAGTTCAACATCAATACTAAATACACAGAATATACTTTGAGAAAAGTCTCTCTGCTTAGCATAATCTTCGGGAGGCTCCATAGCCCAGTGGTTAGGCAACCCGCCTACAGTGCAGATGGTGATTGCAGGGTCACAGGTTCTGAATCCCAGGTTCAACTGGTGTTTGTAGTATTTGTCATTTTCCACCTGATAGTGCTAACAGTCTCAATACATAAATGGCCATGTGGTTCCCCAGTGAGTACCTTGGAAATGCTTCCATACGGCTTAGAATAAATGTGCGTGTGGATGATGGTTGGATGTTGCACTGTTTATTATTATTATTTTAATTGATTTTGTTAAAGTTCTACATCAATACTAAATACACAGAATATACTTTGAGAAAAGTCTCTCTGCTTAGCATAATCTTTGGGAGCCTCCATAGCCCAGTGGTTAGGCAACCCGCCTACAGTGCAGATGGTGATTGCAGGGTCACAGGTTCGAATCCCATGTTCAACTGGTGTTTGTAGTATTTGTCATTTTCCACCTGATAGTGCTAACAGTCTCAATACATAAATGGCCATGTGGTTACCCAGTGAGTATCTTAGAAATGCTTCCATATGGCTTAGAGCAAATGTGGATGATGGTTGTATACTTAGTTGCAAGTTGCACTGTGTTTATTATTATTATTGTAATTGATTTTGATAAAGTTCAGCATCAATACTAAATACACAGAATATACTTTGAGAAAAGTCTCTCTGCTTAGCATAATCTTCGGGAGGCTCCATACCCCAGTGGTTAGGCAACCCGCCTACAGTGCAGATGGTGATTGCAGGGTCACAGGTTCGAATCCCAGGTTCAACTGGTGTTTGTAGTATTTGTCATTTTCCACCTGATAGTGCTAACAGTCTCAATACATAAATGGCCATGTGGTTACCCAGTGAGTACCTTAGAAATGCTTCCATATGGCTTAGAGTAAATGGGCATGTGGATGATGGTTGTATACTTAGTTGCATGTTGCACTGTGTTTATTATTATTATTGTAATTGATTTTGATAAAGTTCAACATCAATACTAAATACACAGAATATACTTTGAGAAAAGTCTCTCTGCTTAGCATAATCTTTGGGAGGCTCCACAGCCCAGTGGTTAGGCAACCCGCCTATAGTGCAGATGGTGATTGCAGGGTCACAGGTTCGAATCGCAAGTTCAACTGGTGTTTGTAGTATTTATCATTTTCCACCTGATAGTGCTAACAGTCTCAATACATAAATGGCCATGTGGTTACCCAGTGAGTACCTTAGAAATGCTTCCATATGGCTTAGAGTAAATGGGCATGTGGATGAATGTTGTATACTTAGTTGCACGTTGCACTGTGTTTATTATTATTATTGTAATTGATTTTGATAAAGTTCAACATCAATACTAAATACACAGAATATACTTTGAGAAAAGTCTCTCTGCTTAGCATAATCTTTGGGAGCCTCCATAGCCCAGTGGTTAGGCAACCTGCCTACAGTGCTGATGGTGATTGCAGGGTCACAGGTTCAAATCCCAGGTTCAACTGGTGTTTGTAGTATTTGTCATTTTCCACCTGATAGTGCTAACAGTCTCAATACATAAATGGCCATGTGGTTCCCCAGTGAGTACCTTGGAAATGCTTCCATACGGCTTAGAATAAATGTGCGTGTGGATGATGGTTGGATGTTGCACTGTGTTTATTATTATTATTTTAATTGATTTTGTTAAAGTTCTACATCAATACTAAATACACAGAATATACTTTGAGAAAAGTCTCTCTGCTTAGCATAATCTTTGGGAGCCTCCATAGCCCAGTGGTTAGGCAACCCGCCTACAATGCAGATGGTAATTGCAGGGTCACAGGTTCGAATTCCAGGTTCAACTGGTGTTTGTAGTATTTGTCATTTTCCACCTGATAGTGCTAACAGTCTCAATACATAAATGGTCATGTGGTTACCCAGTGAGTACCTTAGAAATGCTTCCATATGGCTTAGAGTAAATGGGCATGTGGATGATGGTTGTATACTTAGTTGCATGTTGCACTGTTTATTATTATTATTGTAATTGATTTTGATAAAGTTCAACATCAATACTAAATACACAGAATATACTTTGAGAAAAGTCTCTCTGCTTAGCATAATCTTCGGAAGGCTCCATAGCCCAGTGGTTAGGCAACCCGCCTACAGTGCAGATGGTGATTGCAGGGTCACAGGTTCGAATCCCAGGTTCAACTGGTGTTTGTAGTATTTATCATTTTCCACCTGATAGTGCTAACAGTCTCAATACATAAATGGCCATGTGGTTCCCCAGTGAGTACCTTGGAAATGCTTCCATACGGCTTAGAATAAATGTGCGTGTGGATGATGGTTGGATGTTGCACTGTGTTTATTATTATTATTTTAATTGATTTTGTTAAAGTTCTACATCAATACTAAATACACAGAATATACTTTGAGAAATGTCTCTCTGCATAGCATAATCTTTGGGAGCCTCCATAGCCCAGTGGTTAGGCAACCCGCCTACAGTGCAGATGGTGATAACAGGGTCACAGGTTCGAATCCCAGGTACAACTGGTGTTTGTAGTTTTTGTCATTTTCCACCTGATAGTGCTAACAGTCTCAATACATAAAGGGCCATGTGGTTACCCAGTGAGTACCTTAGAAATGCTTCCATATGGCTTAGAGTAAACGGGCATGTGGATGATGGTTGTATACTTAGTTGCATGTTGCACTGTGTTTATTATTATTATTGTAATTGATTTTGATAAAGTTCAACATCAATACTAAATACACAGAATATACTTTGAGAAAAGTCTCTCTGCTTAGCATAATCTTCGGGAGGCTCCATAGCCCAGTGGTTAGGCAACCCGCCTACAGTGCAGATGGTGATTGCAGGGTCACAGGTTCGAATGCCAGGTTCAACTGGTGTTTGTAGTATTTGTCATTTTCCACCTGATAGTGCTAACAGTCTCAATACATAAATGGCCATGTGGTTACCCAGTGAGTACCTTAGAAATGCTTCCATATGGCTTAGAGTAAATGGGCATGTGGATGATGGTTGTATACTTAGTTGCATGTTGCACTGTGTTTATTATTATTATTGTAATTGATTTTGATAAAGTTCAACATCAATACTAAATACACAGAATATACTTTGAGAAAAGTCTCTCTGCTTAGCATAATCTTCGGGAGGCTCCATTGCCCAGTGGTTAGGCAACCTGCCTACAGTGCAGATGGTGATTGCAGGGTCACAGGTTCGAATCCCAGGTTCAACTGGTGTTTGTAGTATTTGTCATTTTCTACCTGATAGTGCTAACAGTCTCAATACATAAATGGCCATGTGGTTCCCCAGTGAGTACCTTGGAAATGCTTCCATACGGCTTAGAATAAATGTGTGTGTGGATGATGGTTGGATGTTGCACTGTGTTTATTATTATTATTTTAATTGATTTTGTTAAAGTTCTACATCAATACTAAATACACAGAATATACTTTGAGAAAAGTCTCTTTGCTTAGCATAATCTTTGGGAGCCTCCATAGCCCAGTGGTTAGGCAACCCGCCTACAGTGGAAATGGTGATTGCAGGGTCACAGGTTCGAATCCCAGGTTCAACTGGTGTTTGTAGTATTTGTCATTTTCCACCTGATAGTGCTAACAGTCTCAATACATAAATGGCCATGTGGTTACCCAGTGAGTATCTTAGAAATGCTTCCATATGGCTTAGAGCAAATGGGCATGTGGATGATGGTTGTATACTTAGTTGCATGTTGCACTGTGTTTATTATTATTATTGTAATTGATTTTGATAAAGTTCAACATCAATACTAAATACACAGAATATACTTTGAGAAAAGTCTCTCTGCTTAGCATAATCTTTGGGAGCCTCCATAGCCCAGTGGTTAGGCAACCCGCCTACAGTGCAGATGGTGATTGCAGGGTCACAGGTTCGAATTCCAGGTTCAACTGGTGTTTGTAGTATTTGTCATTTTCCACCTGATAGTGCTAACAGTCTCAATACATAAATGGCCATGTGGTTACCCAGTGATTACCTTAGAAATGCTTCCATATGGCTTAGAGCAGGCCTGTCCAAACTGCGGCCCTACAACTGTTGAGAAACTACACATCCCAGCATGCCCTGACACAGCTTTGGCATTCCCTGACCTCAAAACTGTGTCAAGGCATGCTGGTATATGTAGTTTCACAACAGCTGGAGTCCAGCAGTTTGGACATGCCTGGCTTAGAGTAAATGGGCATGTGGATGATGGTTGTATACTTAGTTGCATGTTGCACTGTTTATTATTATTATTGTAATTGATTTTGATAAAGTTCAACATCAATACTAAATACACAGAATATACTTTAAGAAAAGTCTCTCTGCTTAGCATAATCTTTGGAAGGCTCCATAGCCCAGTGGTTAGGCATCCCGCCTACAGTGCAGATGGTGATTGCAGGGTCACAGGTTCGAATCCCAGGTTCAACTGGTGTTTGTAGTATTTATCATTTTCCACCTGATAGTGCTAACAGTCTCAATACATAAATGGCCATGTGGTTCCCCAGTGAGTACCTTGGAAATGCTTCCATACGGCTTAGAATAAATGTGCGTGTGGATGATGGTTGGATGTTGCACTGTGTTTATTATTATTATTTTAATTGATTTTGTTAAAGTTCTACATCAATACTAAATACACAGAATATACTTTGAGAAAAGTCTCTCTGCTTAGCATAATCTTTGGGAGCCTCCATAGCCCAGTGGTTAGGCAACCCGCCTACAGTGCAGATGGTGATTGCAGGGTCACAGGTTCGAATCCCAGGTTCAACTGGTGTTTGTAGTATTTGTCATTTTCCACCTGATAGTGCTAACAGTCTCAATACATAAATGGCCATGTGGTTCCCCAGTGAGTACCTTGGAAATGCTTTCATACGGCTTAGAATAAATGTGCGTGTGGATGATGGTTGGATGTTGCACTGTGTTTATTATTATTATTTTAATTGATTTTGTTAAAGTTCTACATCAATACTAAATACACAGAATATACTTTGAGAAAAGTCTCTCTGCTTAGCATAATCTTTGGGAGCCTCCATAGTCCAGTGGTTAGGCAACCCGCCTACAGTGCAGATGGTGATTGCAGAGTCACAGGTTCGAATCCCAGGTTCAACTGGTGTTTGTAGTATTTGTCATTTTCCACCTGATAGTGCTAACAGTCTCAATACATAAATGGCCATGTGGTTACCCAGTGAGTACCTTAGAAATGCTTCCATATGGCTTAGAGTAAATTGGCATGTGGATGATGGTTGTATACTTAGTTGCATGTTGCACTGTGTTTCTTATTATTATTGTAATTGATTTTGATAAAGTTCAACATCAATACTAAATACATAGAATATACTTTGAGAAAAGTCTCTCTGCTTAGCATAATCTTTGGGAGCCTCCATAGCCCAGTGGTTAGGCAACCCACCTACAGTGCATATGGTGATTGCAGGGTCACAGGTTCGAATCCCAGGTTCGATTGGTGTTTGTAGTATTTGTTATTTTCCACCTGATAGTGCTAACAGTCTCAATACATAAATGGCCATGTGGTTACCCAGTGAGTACCTTAGAAATGCTTCCATATGGCTTAGAGCAAATGGGCATGTGGATGATGGTTGTATGCTTAGTTGCATGTTGCACTGTGTTTATTATTATTATTGTAATTGATTTTGATAAAGTTCAACATCAATACTAAATACACAGAATATACTTTGAGAAAAGTCTCTCTGCTTAGCATAATCTTTGGGAGGCTCCATAGCCCAGTGGTTAGGCAACCCGCCTACAGTGCAGATGGTGATTGCAGGGTCACAGGTTCTGAATCCCAGGTTCAACTGGTGTTTGTAGTATTTGTCATTTTCCACCTGATAGTGCTAACAGTCTCAATACATAAATGGCCATGTGGTTCCCCAGTGAGTACCTTGGAAATGCTTCCATACGGCTTAGAATAAATGTGCGTGTGGATGATGGTTGGATGTTGCACTGTGTTTATTATTATTATTTTAATTGATTTTGTTAAAGTTCTACATCAATACTAAATACACAGAATATACTTTGAGAAAAGTCTCTCTGCTTAGCATAATCTTTGGGAGCCTCCATAGCCCAGTGGTTAGGCAACCCGCCTACAGTGCAGATGGTGATTGCAGGGTCACAGGTTCGAATCCCAGGTTCAACTGGTGTTTGTAGTATTTGTCATTTTCCACCTGATAGTGCTAACAGTCTCAATACATAAATGGCCATGTCGTTACCCAGTGAGTATCTTAGAAATGCTTCCATATGGCTTAGAGCAAATGGGCATGTGGATGATGGTTGTATACTTAGTTGCATGTTGCACTGTGTTTATTATTATTAATGTAATTGATATTGATAAAGTTCAACATCAATACTAAATACACAGAATATACTTTGAGAAAAGTCTCTCTGCTTAGCATAATCTTCGGGAGGCTCCATAGCCCAGTGGTTAGGCAACCCGCCTACAGTGCAGATGGTGATTGCAGGGTCACTGGTTCAAATCCTAAGTTCAACTGGTGTTTGTAGTATTTATCATTTTCCACCTGATAGTGCTAACAGTCTCAATACATAAATGGCCATGTGGTTACCCAGTGAGTACCTTAGAAATGCTTCCATATGGCTTAGAGCAGGCCTGGCCAACCTGTGGCTCTCCAGCTGTTGTGAAACTACAAGTCCCAGCATGACCTGCCACAGTTTCAACAATCCCTAATAACAAAACTGTGACAGGGCATGCTGGGATTTGTAGTTTCACAACAGCTGGAGAGCCACAGGTTGGCCAGGCCTGGCTTAGAGTAAATGGGCATGTGGATGATGGTTGTATACTTAGTTGCATGTTGCACTGTGTTTATTATTATTATTGTAATTGATTTTGATAAAGTTCAACATCAATACTAAATACACAGAATATACTTTGAGAAAAGTCTCTCTGCTTAGCATAATCTTTGGGAGCCTCCATAGCCCAGTGGTTAGACAACCCGCCTACAGTGCTGATGGTGATTGCAGGGTCACAGGTTCGAATCCCAGGTTCAACTGGTGTTTGTAGTATTTGTCATTTTCCACCTGATAGTGCTAACAGTCTCAATACATAAATGGCCATGTGGTTCCCCAGTGAGTACCTTGGAAATGCTTCCATACGGCTTAGAATAAATGTGCGTGTGGATGATGGTTGGATGTTGCACTGTGTTTATTATTATTATTTTAATTGATTTTGTTAAAGTTCTACATCAATACTAAATACACAGAATATACTTTGAGAAAAGTCTCTCTGCTTAGCATAATCTTTGGGAGCCTCCATAGCCCAGTGGTTAGGCAACCCGCCTACAGTGCAGATGGTGATTGCAGGATCACAGGTTCGAATTCCAGGTTCAACTGGTGTTTGTAGTATTTGTCATTTTCCACCTGATAGTGCTAACAGTCTCAATACATAAATGGCCATGTGGTTACCCAGTGAGTACCTTAGAAATGCTTCCATATGGCTTAGAGTAAATGGGCATGTGGATGATGGTTGTATACTTAGTTGCATGTTGCACTGTTTATTATTATTATTGTAATTGATTTTGATAAAGTTCAACATCAATACTAAATACACAGAATATACTTTGAGAAAAGTCTCTCTGCTTAGCATAATCTTTGGGAGCCTCCATAGCCCAGTGGTTAGGCAACCCGCCTACAGTGCAGATGGTGATTGCAGGGTCACAGGTTCGAATTCCAGGTTCAACTGGTGTTTGTAGTATTTGTCATTTTCCACCTGATAGTGCTAACAGTCTCAATACATAAATGGCCATGTGGTTCCCCAGTGAGTACCTTGGAAATGCTTCCATACAGCTTAGAATAAATGTGCGTGTGGATGATGGTTGGATGTTGCACTGTGTTTATTATTATTATTTTAATTGATTTTGTTAAAGTTCTACATCAATACTAAATACACAGAATATACTTTGAGAAAAGTCTCTCTGCTTAGCATAATCTTTGGGAGCCTCCATAGCCCAGTGGTTAGGCAACCCGCCTACAGTGCAGATGGTGACTGCAGGGTCACAGGTTCGAATCCCAGGTTCAACTGGTGTTTGTAGTATTTGTCATTTTCCACCTGATAGCGCTAACAGTCTCAATACATAAATGGCCATGTGGTTACCCAGTGAGTATCTTAGAAATGCTTCCATATGGCTTAGAGCAAATGGGCATGTGGATGATGGTTGTATACTTAGTTGCATGTTGCACTGTGTTTATTATTATTATTGTAATTGATTTTGATAAAGTTCAACATCAATACTAAATACACAGAATATACTTTGAGAAAAGTCTCTCTGCTTAGCATAATCTTCGGGAGGCTCCATAGCCCAGTGGCTAGGCAACCCGCCTACAGTGCAGATGGTGATTGCAGGGTCACAGGTTCGAATCCCAGGTTCAACTGGTGTTTGTAGTATTTGTCATTTTCCACCTGATAGTGCTAACAGTCTCAATACATAAATGGCCATGTGGTTACCCAGTGAGTACCTTAGAAATGCTTCCATATGGCTTAGAGTAAATGGGCATGTGGATGATGGTTGTATACTTAGTTGCATGTTGCACTGTGTTTATTATTATTATTGTAATTGATTTTGATAAAGTTCAACATCAATACTAAATACACAGAATATACTTTGAGAAAAGTCTCTCTGCTTAGCATAATCTTTGGGAGGCTCCACAGCCCAGTGGTTAGACAACCCGCCTATAGTGCAGATGGTGATTGCAGGGTCACAGGTTCAAATCCCAAGTTCAACTGGTGTTTGTAGTATTTATCATTTTCCACCTGATAGTGCTAACAGTCTCAATACATAAATGGCCATGTGGTTACCCAGTGAGTACCTTAGAAATGCTTCCATATGGCTTAGAGTAAATGGGCATGTGGATGATGGTTGTATACTTAGTTGCATGTTGCACTGTGTTTATTATTATTATTATTGTAATTGATTTTGATAAAGTTCAACATCAATACTAAATACACAGAATATACTTTGAGAAAAGTCTCTCTGCTTAGCATAATCTTTGGGAGCCTCCATATCCCAGTGGTTAGGCAACCTGCCTACAGTGCTGATGGTGATTGCAGGGTCACAGGTTCGAATCCCAGGTTCAACTGGTGTTTGTAATATTTGTAATTTTCCACCTGATATTGCTAACAGTCTCAATACATAAATGGCCATGTGGTTCCCCAGTGAGTACCTTGGAAATGCTTCCATACGGCTTAGAATAAATGTGCGTGTGGATGATGGTTGGATGTTGCACTGTGTTTATTAATATTATTTTAATTGATTTTGTTAAAGTTCTACATCAATACTAAATACACAGAATATACTTTGAGAAAAGTCTCTCTGCTTAGCATGATCTTTGGGAGCCTCCATAGCCCAGTGGTTAGGCAACCCGCCTACAGTGCAGATGGTAATTGCAGGGTCACAGGTTCGAATTCCAGGTTCAACTGGTGTTTGTAGTATTTGTCATTTTCCACCTGATAGTGCTAACAGTCTCAATACATAAATGGTCATGTGGTTACCCAGTGAGTACCTTAGAAATGCTTCCATATGGCTTAGAGTAAATGGGCATGTGGATGATGGTTGTATACTTAGTTGCATGTTGCACTGTTTATTATTATTATTGTAATTGATTTTGATAAAGTTCAACATCAATACTAAATACACAGAATATACTTTGAGAAAAGTCTCTCTGCTTAGCATAATCTTTGGAAGGCTCCATAGCCCAGTGGTTAGGCAACCTGCCTACAGTGCAGATGGTGATTGCAGGGTCACAGGTTCAAATCCCAGGTTCAACTGGTGTTTGTAGTATTTATCATTTTCCACCTGATAGTGCTAACAGTCTCAATACATAAATGGCCATGTGGTTCCCCAGTGAGTACCTTGGAAATGCTTCCATACGGCTTAGAATAAATGTGCGTGTGGATGATGGTTGGATGTTGCACTGTGTTTATTATTATTATTTTAATTGATTTTGTTAAAGTTCTACATCAATACTAAATACACAGAATATACTTTGAGAAAAGTCTCTCTGCTTAGCATAATCTTTGGGAGCCTCCATAACCCAGTGGTTAGGCAACCCGCCTACAGTGCAGATGGTGATTGCAGGGTCACAGGTTCGAATCCCAGGTTCAACTGGTGTTTGTAGTATTTGTCATTTTCCACCTGATAGTGCTAACAGTCTCAATACATAAATGGCCATGTGGTTCCCCAGTGAGTACCTTGGAAATGCTTCCATACGGCTTAGAATAAATGTGCGTGTGGATGATGGTTGGATGTTTCACTGTGTTTATTATTATTATTTTAATTGATTTTGTTAAAGTTCTACATCAATACTAAATACACAGAATATACTTTGAGAAAAGTCTCTCTGCTTAGCATAATCTTTGGGAGCCTCCCTATCCCAGTGGTTAGGCAACCCGCCTACAGTGCAGATGGTGATTGCAGGGTCACAGGTTCAAATCCCAGGTTCAACTGGTGTTTGTAGTATTTGTCATTTTCCACTTGATAGTGCTAACAGTCTCAATACATAAATGGCCATGTGGTTACCCAGTGAGTACCTTAGAAATGCTTCCATATGGCTTAGAGTAAATGGGCATGTGGATGATGGTTGTATACTTAGTTGCATGTTGCACTGTGTTTATTATTATTATTATAATTGATTTTGATAAAGTTCAACATCAATACTAAATACACAGAATATACTTTGAGAAAAGTCTCTCTGCTTAGCATAATTTTTGGGAGGCTCCATAGCCCAGTGGTTAGGCAACCCGCCTACAGTGCAGATGGTGATTGCAGGGTCACAGGTTCAAATGCCAAGTTCAACTGGTGTTTGTAGTATTTGTCATTTTCCACCTGATAGTGCTAACAGTCTCAATACATAAATGGCCATGTGGTTACCCATTGAGTTCCTCAGAAATGCTTCCATATGGCTTAGAGTAAATGGGCATGTGGATGATGGTTGTATACTTAGTTGCATGTTGCACTGTGTTTATTATTATTATTATTGTAATTGATTTTGATAAAGTTCAACATCAATACTAAATACACAGAATATACTTTGAGAAAAGTCTCTCTGCTTAGCATAATCTTTGGGAGCCTCCATAGCCCAGTGGTTAGGCAACCTGCCTACAGTGCTGATGGTGATTGCAGGGTCACAGGTTCGAATCCCAGGTTCAACTGGTGTTTGTAATATTTGTCATTTTCCACCTGATAGTGCTAACAGTCTCAATACATAAATGGCCATGTGGTTCCCCAGTGAGTACCTTGGAAATGCTTCCATACGGCTTAGAATAAATGTGCGTGTGGATGATGGTTGGATGTTGCACTGTGTTTATTATTATTATTTTAATTGATTTTGTTAAAGTTCTACATCAATACTAAATACACAGAATATACTTTGAGAAAAGTCTCTCTGCTTAGCATAATCTTTGGGAGCCTCCATAGCCCAGTGGTTAGGCAACCCGCCTACAGTGCAGATGGTAATTGCAGCGTCACAGGTTCGAATTCCAGGTTCAACTGGTGTTTGTAGTATTTGTCATTTTCCACCTGATAGTGCTAACAGTCTCAATACATAAATGGTCATGTGGTTACCCAGTGAGTACCTTAGAAATGCTTCCATATGGCTTAGAGTAAATGGGCATGTGGATGATGGTTGTATACTTAGTTGCATGTTGCACTGTTTATTATTATTATTGTAATTGATTTTGATAAAGTTCAACATCAATACTAAATACACAGAATATACTTTGAGAAAAGTCTCTCTGCTTAGCATAATCTTTGGAAGCCTCCATAGCCCAGTGGTTAGGCAACCTGCCTACAGTGCTGATGGTGATTGCAGAGTCACAGGTTCGAATCCCAGGTTCAACTGGTGTTTGTAGTATTTGTAATTTTCCACCTGATAGTGCTAACAGTCTCAATACATAAATGGCCATGTGGTTCCCCAGTGAGTACCTTGGAAATGCTTCCATACGGCTTAGAATAAATGTGCGTGTGGATGATGGTTGGATGTTGCACTGTGTTTATTATTATTATTTTAATTGATTTTGTTAAAGTTCTACATCAATACTAAATACACAGAATATACTTTGAGAAAAGTCTCTCTGCTTAGCATAATCTTTGGGAGCCTCCATAGCCCAGTGGTTAGGCAACCCGCCTACAGTGCAGATGGTGATTGCAGGATCACAGGTTCGAATTCCAAGTTCAACTGGTGTTTGTAGTATTTGTCATTTTCCACCTGATAGTGCTAACAGTCTCAATACATAAATGGCCATGTGGTTACCCAGTGAGTACCTTAGAAATGCTTCCATATGGCTTAGAGTAAATGGGCATGTGGATGATGGTTGTATACTTAGTTGCATGTTGCACTGTTTATTATTATTATTGTAATTGATTTTGATAAAGTTCAACATCAATACTAAATACACAGAATATACTTTGAGAAAAGTCTCTCTGCTTAGCATAATCTTTGGGAGCCTCCATAGCCCAGTGGTTAGGCAACCCACCTACAGTGCAGATGGTGATTGCAGGGTCACAGGTTCGAATTCCAGGTTCAACTGGTGTTTGTAGTATTTGTCATTTTCCACCTGATAGTGCTAACAGTCTCAATACATAAATGGCCATGTGGTTCCCCAGTGAGTACCTTGGAAATGCTTCCATACAGCTTAGAATAAATGTGCGTGTGGATGATGGTTGGATGTTGCACTGTGTTTATTATTATTATTTTAATTGATTTTGTTAAAGTTCTACATCAATACTAAATACACAGAATATACTTTGAGAAAAGTCTCTCTGCTTAGCATAATCTTTGGGAGCCTCCATAGCCCAGTGGTTAGGCAACCCGCCTACAGTGCAGATGGTGATTGCAGGGTCACAGGTTCGAATCCCAGGTTCAACTGGTGTTTGTAGTATTTGTCATTTTCCACCTGATAGCGCTAACAGTCTCAATACATAAATGGCCATGTGGTTACCCAGTGAGTATCTTAGAAATGCTTCCATATGGCTTAGAGCAAATGGGCATGTGGATGATGGTTGTATACTTAGTTGCATGTTGCACTGTGTTTATTATTATTATTGTAATTGATTTTGATAAAGTTCAACATCAATACTAAATACACAGAATATACTTTGAGAAAAGTCTCTCTGCTTAGCATAATCTTCGGGAGGCTCCATAGCCCAGTGGCTAGGCAACCCGCCTACAGTGCAGATGGTGATTGCAGGGTCACAGGTTCGAATCCCAGGTTCAACTGGTGTTTGTAGTATTTGTCATTTTCCACCTGATAGTGCTAACAGTCTCAATACATAAATGGCCATGTGGTTACCCAGTGAGTACCTTAGAAATGCTTCCATATGGCTTAGAGTAAATGGGCATGTGGATGATGGTTGTATACTTAGTTGCATGTTGCACTGTGTTTATTATTATTATTGTAATTGATTTTGATAAAGTTCAACATCAATACTAAATACACAGAATATACTTTGAGAAAAGTCTCTCTGCTTAGCATAATCTTTGGGAGGCTCCACAGCCCAGTGGTTAGGCAACCCACCTATAGTGCAGATGGTGATTGCAGGGTCACAGGTTCGAATCCCAAGTTCAACTGGTGTTTGTAGTATTTATCATTTTCCACCTGATAGTGCTAACAGTCTCAATACATAAATGGCCATGTGGTTACCCAGTGAGTAACTTAGAAATGCTTCCATATGGCTTAGAGTAAATGGGCATGTGGATGATGGTTGTATACTTAGTTGCATGTTGCACTGTGTTTATTATTATTATTATTGTAATTGATTTTGATAAAGTTCAACATCAATACTAAATACACAGAATATACTTTGAGAAAAGTCTCTCTGCTTAGCATAATCTTTGGGAGCCTCCATAGCCCAGTGGTTAGGCAACCTGCCTACAGTGCTGATGGTGATTGCAGGGTCACAGGTTCGAATCCCAGGTTCAACTTGTGTTTGTAATATTTGTCATTTTCCACCTGATATTGCTAACAGTCTCAATACATAAATGGCCATGTGGTTCCCCAGTGAGTACCTTGGAAATGCTTCCATACGGCTTAGAATAAATGTGCGTGTGGATGATGGTTGGATGTTGCACTGTGTTTATTATTATTATTTTAATTGATTTTGTTAAAGTTCTACATCAATACTAAATACACAGAATATACTTTGAGAAAAGTCTCTCTGCTTAGCATAATCTTTGGGAGCCTCCATAGCCCAGTGGTTAGGCAACCCGCCTACAGTGCAGATGGTAATTGCAGGGTCACAGGTTCGAATTCCAGGTTCAACTGGTGTTTGTAGTATTTGTCATTTTCCACCTGATAGTGCTAACAGTCTCAATACATAAATGGTCATGTGGTTACCCAGTGAGTACCTTAGAAATGCTTCCATATGGCTTAGAGTAAATGGGCATGTGGATGATGGTTGTATACTTAGTTGCATGTTGCACTGTTTATTATTATTATTGTAATTGATTTTGATAAAGTTCAACATCAATACTAAATACACAGAATATACTTTGAGAAAAGTCTCTCTGCTTAGCATAATCTTTGGAAGGCTCCATAGCCCAGTGGTTAGGCAACCTGCCTACAGTGCAGATGGTGATTGCAGGGTCACAGGTTCAAATCACAGGTTCAACTGGTGTTTGTAGTATTTATCATTTTCCACCTGATAGTGCTAACAGTCTCAATACATAAATGGCCATGTGGTTCCCCAGTGAGTACCTTGGAAATGCTTCCATACGGCTTAGAATAAATGTGCGTGTGGATGATGGTTGGATGTTGCACTGTGTTTATTATTATTATTTTAATTGATTTTGTTAAAGTTCTACATCAATACTAAATACACAGAATATACTTTGAGAAAAGTCTCTCTGCTTAGCATAATCTTTGGGAGCCTCCATAACCCAGTGGTTAGGCAACCCGCCTACAGTGCAGATGGTGATTGCAGGGTCACAGGTTCGAATCCCAGGTTCAACTGGTGTTTGTAGTATTTGTCATTTTCCACCTGATAGTGCTAACAGTCTCAATACATAAATGGCCATGTGGTTCCCCAGTGAGTACCTTGGAAATGCTTCCATACGGCTTAGAATAAATGTGCGTGTGGATGATGGTTGGATGTTTCACTGTGTTTATTATTATTATTTTAATTGATTTTGTTAAAGTTCTACATCAATACTAAATACACAGAATATACTTTGAGAAAAGTCTCTCTGCTTAGCATAATCTTTGGGAGCCTCCCTATCCCAGTGGTTAGGCAACCTGCCTACAGTGCAGATGGTGATTGCAGGGTCACAGGTTCAAATCCCAGGTTCAACTGGTGTTTGTAGTATTTGTAATTTTCCACTTGATAGTGCTAACAGTCTCAATACATAAATGGCCATGTGGTTACCCAGTGAGTACCTTAGAAATGCTTCCATATGGCTTAGAGTAAACGGGCATGTGGATGATGGTTGTATACTTAGTTGCATGTTGCACTGTGTTTATTATTATTATTATAATTGATTTTGATAAAGTTCAACATCAATACTAAATACACAGAATATACTTTGAGAAAAGTCTCTCTGCTTAACATAATTTTTGGGAGGCTCCATAGCCCAGTGGTTAGGCAACCCGCCTACAGTGCAGATGGTGATTGCAGGGTCACAGGTTCAAATGCCAAGTTCAACTGGTGTTTGTAGTATTTGTCATTTTCCACCTGATAGTGCTAACAGTCTCAATACATAAATGGCCATGTGGTTACCCATTGAGTTCCTCAGAAATGCTTCCATATGGCTTAGAGTAAATGGGCATGTGGATGATGGTTGTATACTTAGTTGCATGTTGCACTGTGTTTATTATTATTATTATTGTAATTGATTTTGATAAAGTTCAACATCAATACTAAATACACAGAATATACTTTGAGAAAAGTCTCTCTGCTTAGCATAATCTTTGGGAGCCTCCATAGCCCAGTGGTTAGGCAACCTGCCTACAGTGCTGATGGTGATTGCAGGGTCACAGGTTCGAATCCCAGGTTCAACTGGTGTTTGTAATATTTGTCATTTTCCACCTGATAGTGCTAACAGTCTCAATACATAAATGGCCATGTGGTTCCCCAGTGAGTACCTTGGAAATGCTTCCATACGGCTTAGAATAAATGTGCGTGTGGATGATGGTTGGATGTTGCACTGTGTTTATTATTATTATTTTAATTGATTTTGTTAAAGTTCTACATCAATACTAAATACACAGAATATACTTTGAGAAAAGTCTCTCTGCTTAGCATAATCTTTGGGAGCCTCCATAGCCCAGTGGTTAGGCAACCCGCCTACAGTGCAGATGGTAATTGCAGGGTCACAGGTTCGAATTCCAGGTTCAACTGGTGTTTGTAGTATTTGTCATTTTCCACCTGATAGTGCTAACAGTCTCAATACATAAATGGTCATGTGGTTACCCAGTGAGTACCTTAGAAATGCTTCCATATGGCTTAGAGTAAATGTGGATGATGGTTGTATACTTAGTTGCATGTTGCACTGTTTATTATTATTATTGTAATTGATTTTGATAAAGTTCAACATCAATACTAAATACACAGAATATACTTTGAGAAAAGTCTCTCTGCTTAGCATAATCTTTGGAAGGCTCCATAGCCCAGTGGTTAGGCAACCTGCCTACAGTGCAGATGGTGATTGCAGGGTCACAGGTTCAAATCCCAGGTTCAACTGGTGTTTGTAGTATTTATCATTTTCCACCTGATAGTGCTAACAGTCTCAATACATAAATGGCCATGTGGTTCCCCAGTGAGTACCTTGGAAATGCTTCCATACGGCTTAGAATAAATGTGCGTGTGGATGATGGTTGGATGTTGCACTGTGTTTATTATTATTATTTTAATTGATTTTGTTAAAGTTCTACATCAATACTAAATACACAGAATATACTTTGAGAAAAGTCTCTCTGCTTAGCATAATCTTTGGGAGCCTCCATAACCCAGTGGTTAGGCAACCCGCCTACAGTGCAGATGGTGATTGCAGGGTCACAGGTTCGAATCCCAGGTTCAACTGGTGTTTGTAGTATTTGTCATTTTCCACCTGATAGTGCTAACAGTCTCAATACATAAATGGCCATGTGGTTCCCCAGTGAGTACCTTGGAAATGCTTCCATACGGCTTAGAATAAATGTGCGTGTGGATGATGGTTGGATGTTTCACTGTGTTTATTATTATTATTTTAATTGATTTTGTTAAAGTTCTACATCAATACTAAATACACAGAATATACTTTGAGAAAAGTCTCTCTGCTTAGCATAATCTTTGGGAGCCTCCCTATCCCAGTGGTTAGGCAACCCGCCTACAGTGCAGATGGTGATTGCAGGGTCACAGGTTCAAATCCCAGGTTCAACTGGTGTTTGTAGTATTTGTCATTTTCCACTTGATAGTGCTAACAGTCTCAATACATAAATGGCCATGTGGTTACCCAGTGAGTACCTTAGAAATGCTTCCATATGGCTTAGAGTAAATGGGCATGTGGATGATGGTTGTATACTTAGTTGCATGTTGCACTGTGTTTATTATTATTATTATAATTGATTTTGATAAAGTTCAACATCAATACTAAATACACAGAATATACTTTGAGAAAAGTCTCTCTGCTTAGCATAATTTTTGGGAGGCTCCATAGCCCAGTGGTTAGGCAACCCGCCTACAGTGCAGATGGTGATTGCAGGGTCACAGGTTCAAATGCCAAGTTCAACTGGTGTTTGTAGTATTTGTCATTTTCCACCTGATAGTGCTAACAGTCTCAATACATAAATGGCCATGTGGTTACCCATTGAGTTCCTCAGAAATGCTTCCATATGGCTTAGAGTAAATGGGCATGTGGATGATGGTTGTATACTTAGTTGCATGTTGCACTGTGTTTATTATTATTATTATTATTGTAATTGATTTTGATAAAGTTCAACATCAATACTAAATACACAGAATATACTTTGAGAAAAGTCTCTCTGCTTAGCATAATCTTTGGGAGCCTCCATAGCCCAGTGGTTAGGCAACCTGCCTACAGTGCTGATGGTGATTGCAGGGTCACAGGTTCGAATCCCAGGTTCAACTGGTGTTTGTAATATTTGTCATTTTCCACCTGATAGTGCTAACAGTCTCAATACATAAATGGCCATGTGGTTCCCCAGTGAGTACCTTGGAAATGCTTCCATACGGCTTAGAATAAATGTGCGTGTGGATGATGGTTGGATGTTGCACTGTGTTTATTATTATTATTTTAATTGATTTTGTTAAAGTTCTACATCAATACTAAATACACAGAATATACTTTGAGAAAAGTCTCTCTGCTTAGCATAATCTTTGGGAGCCTCCATAGCCCAGTGGTTAGGCAACCCGCCTACAGTGCAGATGGTAATTGCAGCGTCACAGGTTCGAATTCCAGGTTCAACTGGTGTTTGTAGTATTTGTCATTTTCCACCTGATAGTGCTAACAGTCTCAATACATAAATGGTCATGTGGTTACCCAGTGAGTACCTTAGAAATGCTTCCATATGGCTTAGAGTAAATGGGCATGTGGATGATGGTTGTATACTTAGTTGCATGTTGCACTGTTTATTATTATTATTGTAATTGATTTTGATAAAGTTCAACATCAATACTAAATACACAGAATATACTTTGAGAAAAGTCTCTCTGCTTAGCATAATCTTTGGAAGCCTCCATAGCCCAGTGGTTAGGCAACCTGCCTACAGTGCTGATGGTGATTGCAGAGTCACAGGTTCGAATCCCAGGTTCAACTGGTGTTTGTAGTATTTGTAATTTTCCACCTGATAGTGCTAACAGTCTCAATACATAAATGGCCATGTGGTTCCCCAGTGAGTACCTTGGAAATGCTTCCATACGGCTTAGAATAAATGTGCGTGTGGATGATGGTTGGATGTTGCACTGTGTTTATTATTATTATTTTAATTGATTTTGTTAAAGTTCTACATCAATACTAAATACACAGAATATACTTTGAGAAAAGTCTCTCTGCTTAGCATAATCTTTGGGAGCCTCCATAGCCCAGTGGTTAGGCAACCCGCCTACAGTGCAGATGGTGATTGCAGGATCACAGGTTCGAATTCCAAGTTCAACTGGTGTTTGTAGTATTTGTCATTTTCCACCTGATAGTGCTAACAGTCTCAATACATAAATGGCCATGTGGTTACCCAGTGAGTACCTTAGAAATGCTTCCATATGGCTTAGAGTAAATGGGCATGTGGATGATGGTTGTATACTTAGTTGCATGTTGCACTGTTTATTATTATTATTGTAATTGATTTTGATAAAGTTCAACATCAATACTAAATACACAGAATATACTTTGAGAAAAGTCTCTCTGCTTAGCATAATCTTTGGGAGCCTCCATAGCCCAGTGGTTAGGCAACCCACCTACAGTGCAGATGGTGATTGCAGGGTCACAGGTTCGAATTCCAGGTTCAACTGGTGTTTGTAGTATTTGTCATTTTCCACCTGATAGTGCTAACAGTCTCAATACATAAATGGCCATGTGGTTCCCCAGTGAGTACCTTGGAAATGCTTCCATACAGCTTAGAATAAATGTGCGTGTGGATGATGGTTGGATGTTGCACTGTGTTTATTATTATTATTTTAATTGATTTTGTTAAAGTTCTACATCAATACTAAATACACAGAATATACTTTGAGAAAAGTCTCTCTGCTTAGCATAATCTTTGGGAGCCTCCATAGCCCAGTGGTTAGGCAACCCGCCTACAGTGCAGATGGTGATTGCAGGGTCACAGGTTCGAATCCCAGGTTCAACTGGTGTTTGTAGTATTTGTCATTTTCCACCTGATAGCGCTAACAGTCTCAATACATAAATGGCCATGTGGTTACCCAGTGAGTATCTTAGAAATGCTTCCATATGGCTTAGAGCAAATGGGCATGTGGATGATGGTTGTATACTTAGTTGCATGTTGCACTGTGTTTATTATTATTATTGTAATTGATTTTGATAAAGTTCAACATCAATACTAAATACACAGAATATACTTTGAGAAAAGTCTCTCTGCTTAGCATAATCTTCGGGAGGCTCCATAGCCCAGTGGCTAGGCAACCCGCCTACAGTGCAGATGGTGATTGCAGGGTCACAGGTTCGAATCCCAGGTTCAACTGGTGTTTGTAGTATTTGTCATTTTCCACCTGATAGTGCTAACAGTCTCAATACATAAATGGCCATGTGGTTACCCAGTGAGTACCTTAGAAATGCTTCCATATGGCTTAGAGTAAATGGGCATGTGGATGATGGTTGTATACTTAGTTGCATGTTGCACTGTGTTTATTATTATTATTGTAATTGATTTTGATAAAGTTCAACATCAATACTAAATACACAGAATATACTTTGAGAAAAGTCTCTCTGCTTAGCATAATCTTTGGGAGGCTCCACAGCCCAGTGGTTAGGCAACCCACCTATAGTGCAGATGGTGATTGCAGGGTCACAGGTTCGAATCCCAAGTTCAACTGGTGTTTGTAGTATTTATCATTTTCCACCTGATAGTGCTAACAGTCTCAATACATAAATGGCCATGTGGTTACCCAGTGAGTAACTTAGAAATGCTTCCATATGGCTTAGAGTAAATGGGCATGTGGATGATGGTTGTATACTTAGTTGCATGTTGCACTGTGTTTATTATTATTATTATTGTAATTGATTTTGATAAAGTTCAACATCAATACTAAATACACAGAATATACTTTGAGAAAAGTCTCTCTGCTTAGCATAATCTTTGGGAGCCTCCATAGCCCAGTGGTTAGGCAACCTGCCTACAGTGCTGATGGTGATTGCAGGGTCACAGGTTCGAATCCCAGGTTCAACTTGTGTTTGTAATATTTGTCATTTTCCACCTGATATTGCTAACAGTCTCAATACATAAATGGCCATGTGGTTCCCCAGTGAGTACCTTGGAAATGCTTCCATACGGCTTAGAATAAATGTGCGTGTGGATGATGGTTGGATGTTGCACTGTGTTTATTATTATTATTTTAATTGATTTTGTTAAAGTTCTACATCAATACTAAATACACAGAATATACTTTGAGAAAAGTCTCTCTGCTTAGCATAATCTTTGGGAGCCTCCATAGCCCAGTGGTTAGGCAACCCGCCTACAGTGCAGATGGTAATTGCAGGGTCACAGGTTCGAATTCCAGGTTCAACTGGTGTTTGTAGTATTTGTCATTTTCCACCTGATAGTGCTAACAGTCTCAATACATAAATGGTCATGTGGTTACCCAGTGAGTACCTTAGAAATGCTTCCATATGGCTTAGAGTAAATGGGCATGTGGATGATGGTTGTATACTTAGTTGCATGTTGCACTGTTTATTATTATTATTGTAATTGATTTTGATAAAGTTCAACATCAATACTAAATACACAGAATATACTTTGAGAAAAGTCTCTCTGCTTAGCATAATCTTTGGAAGCCTCCATAGCCCAGTGGTTAGGCAACCTGCCTACAGTGCTGATGGTGATTGCAGAGTCACAGGTTCGAATCCCAGGTTCAACTGGTGTTTGTAGTATTTGTAATTTTCCACCTGATAGTGCTAACAGTCTCAATACATAAATGGCCATGTGGTTCCCCAGTGAGTACCTTGGAAATGCTTCCATACGGCTTAGAATAAATGTGCGTGTGGATGATGGTTGGATGTTGCACTGTGTTTATTATTATTATTTTAATTGATTTTGTTAAAGTTCTACATCAATACTAAATACACAGAATATACTTTGAGAAAAGTCTCTCTGCTTAGCATAATCTTTGGGAGCCTCCATAGCCCAGTGGTTAGGCAACCCGCCTACAGTGCAGATGGTGATTGCAGGATCACAGGTTCGAATTCCAAGTTCAACTGGTGTTTGTAGTATTTGTCATTTTCCACCTGATAGTGCTAACAGTCTCAATACATAAATGGCCATGTGGTTACCCAGTGAGTACCTTAGAAATGCTTCCATATGGCTTAGAGTAAATGGGCATGTGGATGATGGTTGTATACTTAGTTGCATGTTGCACTGTTTATTATTATTATTGTAATTGATTTTGATAAAGTTCAACATCAATACTAAATACACAGAATATACTTTGAGAAAAGTCTCTCTGCTTAGCATAATCTTTGGGAGCCTCCATAGCCCAGTGGTTAGGCAACCCACCTACAGTGCAGATGGTGATTGCAGGGTCACAGGTTCGAATTCCAGGTTCAACTGGTGTTTGTAGTATTTGTCATTTTCCACCTGATAGTGCTAACAGTCTCAATACATAAATGGCCATGTGGTTCCCCAGTGAGTACCTTGGAAATGCTTCCATACAGCTTAGAATAAATGTGCGTGTGGATGATGGTTGGATGTTGCACTGTGTTTATTATTATTATTTTAATTGATTTTGTTAAAGTTCTACATCAATACTAAATACACAGAATATACTTTGAGAAAAGTCTCTCTGCTTAGCATAATCTTTGGGAGCCTCCATAGCCCAGTGGTTAGGCAACCCGCCTACAGTGCAGATGGTGATTGCAGGGTCACAGGTTCGAATCCCAGGTTCAACTGGTGTTTGTAGTATTTGTCATTTTCCACCTGATAGCGCTAACAGTCTCAATACATAAATGGCCATGTGGTTACCCAGTGAGTATCTTAGAAATGCTTCCATATGGCTTAGAGCAAATGGGCATGTGGATGATGGTTGTATACTTAGTTGCATGTTGCACTGTGTTTATTATTATTATTGTAATTGATTTTGATAAAGTTCAACATCAATACTAAATACACAGAATATACTTTGAGAAAAGTCTCTCTGCTTAGCATAATCTTCGGGAGGCTCCATAGCCCAGTGGCTAGGCAACCCGCCTACAGTGCAGATGGTGATTGCAGGGTCACAGGTTCGAATCCCAGGTTCAACTGGTGTTTGTAGTATTTGTCATTTTCCACCTGATAGTGCTAACAGTCTCAATACATAAATGGCCATGTGGTTACCCAGTGAGTACCTTAGAAATGCTTCCATATGGCTTAGAGTAAATGGGCATGTGGATGATGGTTGTATACTTAGTTGCATGTTGCACTGTGTTTATTATTATTATTGTAATTGATTTTGATAAAGTTCAACATCAATACTAAATACACAGAATATACTTTGAGAAAAGTCTCTCTGCTTAGCATAATCTTTGGGAGGCTCCACAGCCCAGTGGTTAGGCAACCCACCTATAGTGCAGATGGTGATTGCAGGGTCACAGGTTCGAATCCCAAGTTCAACTGGTGTTTGTAGTATTTATCATTTTCCACCTGATAGTGCTAACAGTCTCAATACATAAATGGCCATGTGGTTACCCAGTGAGTAACTTAGAAATGCTTCCATATGGCTTAGAGTAAATGGGCATGTGGATGATGGTTGTATACTTAGTTGCATGTTGCACTGTGTTTATTATTATTATTATTGTAATTGATTTTGATAAAGTTCAACATCAATACTAAATACACAGAATATACTTTGAGAAAAGTCTCTCTGCTTAGCATAATCTTTGGGAGCCTCCATAGCCCAGTGGTTAGGCAACCTGCCTACAGTGCTGATGGTGATTGCAGGGTCACAGGTTCGAATCCCAGGTTCAACTTGTGTTTGTAATATTTGTCATTTTCCACCTGATATTGCTAACAGTCTCAATACATAAATGGCCATGTGGTTCCCCAGTGAGTACCTTGGAAATGCTTCCATACGGCTTAGAATAAATGTGCGTGTGGATGATGGTTGGATGTTGCACTGTGTTTATTATTATTATTTTAATTGATTTTGTTAAAGTTCTACATCAATACTAAATACACAGAATATACTTTGAGAAAAGTCTCTCTGCTTAGCATAATCTTTGGGAGCCTCCATAGCCCAGTGGTTAGGCAACCCGCCTACAGTGCAGATGGTAATTGCAGGGTCACAGGTTCGAATTCCAGGTTCAACTGGTGTTTGTAGTATTTGTCATTTTCCACCTGATAGTGCTAACAGTCTCAATACATAAATGGTCATGTGGTTACCCAGTGAGTACCTTAGAAATGCTTCCATATGGCTTAGAGTAAATGGGCATGTGGATGATGGTTGTATACTTAGTTGCATGTTGCACTGTTTATTATTATTATTGTAATTGATTTTGATAAAGTTCAACATCAATACTAAATACACAGAATATACTTTGAGAAAAGTCTCTCTGCTTAGCATAATCTTTGGAAGGCTCCATAGCCCAGTGGTTAGGCAACCTGCCTACAGTGCAGATGGTGATTGCAGGGTCACAGGTTCAAATCACAGGTTCAACTGGTGTTTGTAGTATTTATCATTTTCCACCTGATAGTGCTAACAGTCTCAATACATAAATGGCCATGTGGTTCCCCAGTGAGTACCTTGGAAATGCTTCCATACGGCTTAGAATAAATGTGCGTGTGGATGATGGTTGGATGTTGCACTGTGTTTATTATTATTATTTTAATTGATTTTGTTAAAGTTCTACATCAATACTAAATACACAGAATATACTTTGAGAAAAGTCTCTCTGCTTAGCATAATCTTTGGGAGCCTCCATAACCCAGTGGTTAGGCAACCCGCCTACAGTGCAGATGGTGATTGCAGGGTCACAGGTTCGAATCCCAGGTTCAACTGGTGTTTGTAGTATTTGTCATTTTCCACCTGATAGTGCTAACAGTCTCAATACATAAATGGCCATGTGGTTCCCCAGTGAGTACCTTGGAAATGCTTCCATACGGCTTAGAATAAATGTGCGTGTGGATGATGGTTGGATGTTTCACTGTGTTTATTATTATTATTTTAATTGATTTTGTTAAAGTTCTACATCAATACTAAATACACAGAATATACTTTGAGAAAAGTCTCTCTGCTTAGCATAATCTTTGGGAGCCTCCCTATCCCAGTGGTTAGGCAACCTGCCTACAGTGCAGATGGTGATTGCAGGGTCACAGGTTCAAATCCCAGGTTCAACTGGTGTTTGTAGTATTTGTCATTTTCCACTTGATAGTGCTAACAGTCTCAATACATAAATGGCCATGTGGTTACCCAGTGAGTACCTTAGAAATGCTTCCATATGGCTTAGAGTAAATGGGCATGTGGATGATGGTTGTATACTTAGTTGCATGTTGCACTGTGTTTATTATTATTATTATAATTGATTTTGATAAAGTTCAACATCAATACTAAATACACAGAATATACTTTGAGAAAAGTCTCTCTGCTTAACATAATTTTTGGGAGGCTCCATAGCCCAGTGGTTAGGCAACCCGCCTACAGTGCAGATGGTGATTGCAGGGTCACAGGTTCAAATGCCAAGTTCAACTGGTGTTTGTAGTATTTGTCATTTTCCACCTGATAGTGCTAACAGTCTCAATACATAAATGGCCATGTGGTTACCCATTGAGTTCCTCAGAAATGCTTCCATATGGCTTAGAGTAAATGGGCATGTGGATGATGGTTGTATACTTAGTTGCATGTTGCACTGTGTTTATTATTATTATTATTGTAATTGATTTTGATAAAGTTCAACATCAATACTAAATACACAGAATATACTTTGAGAAAAGTCTCTCTGCTTAGCATAATCTTTGGGAGCCTCCATAGCCCAGTGGTTAGGCAACCTGCCTACAGTGCTGATGGTGATTGCAGGGTCACAGGTTCGAATCCCAGGTTCAACTGGTGTTTGTAATATTTGTCATTTTCCACCTGATAGTGCTAACAGTCTCAATACATAAATGGCCATGTGGTTCCCCAGTGAGTACCTTGGAAATGCTTCCATACGGCTTAGAATAAATGTGCGTGTGGATGATGGTTGGATGTTGCACTGTGTTTATTATTATTATTTTAATTGATTTTGTTAAAGTTCTACATCAATACTAAATACACAGAATATACTTTGAGAAAAGTCTCTCTGCTTAGCATAATCTTTGGGAGCCTCCATAGCCCAGTGGTTAGGCAACCCGCCTACAGTGCAGATGGTAATTGCAGGGTCACAGGTTCGAATTCCAGGTTCAACTGGTGTTTGTAGTATTTGTCATTTTCCACCTGATAGTGCTAACAGTCTCAATACATAAATGGTCATGTGGTTACCCAGTGAGTACCTTAGAAATGCTTCCATATGGCTTAGAGTAAATGGGCATGTGGATGATGGTTGTATACTTAGTTGCATGTTGCACTGTTTATTATTATTATTGTAATTGATTTTGATAAAGTTCAACATCAATACTAAATACACAGAATATACTTTGAGAAAAGTCTCTCTGCTTAGCATAATCTTTGGAAGGCTCCATAGCCCAGTGGTTATGCAACCTGCCTACAGTGCAGATGGTGATTGCAGGGTCACAAGTTCAAATCCCAGGTTCAACTGGTGTTTGTAGTATTTATCATTTTCCACCTGATAGTGCTAACAGTCTCAATACATAAATGGCCATGTGGTTCCCCAGTGAGTACCTTGGAAATGCTTCCATACGGCTTAGAATAAATGTGCGTGTGGATGATGGTTGGATGTTGCACTGTGTTTATTATTATTATTTTAATTGATTTTGTTAAAGTTCTACATCAATACTAAATACACAGAATATACTTTGAGAAAAGTCTCTCTGCTTAGCATAATCTTTGGGAGCCTCCATAACCCAGTGGTTAGGCAACCCGCCTACAGTGCAGATGGTGATTGCAGGGTCACAGGTTCGAATCCCAGGTTCAACTGGTGTTTGTAGTATTTGTCATTTTCCACCTGATAGTGCTAACAGTCTCAATACATAAATGGCCATGTGGTTCCCCAGTGAGTACCTTGGAAATGCTTCCATACGGCTTAGAATAAATGTGCGTGTGGATGATGGTTGGATGTTTCACTGTGTTTATTATTATTATTTTAATTGATTTTGTTAAAGTTCTACATCAATACTAAATACACAGAATATACTTTGAGAAAAGTCTCTCTGCTTAGCATAATCTTTGGGAGCCTCCCTATCCCAGTGGTTAGGCAACCCGCCTACAGTGCAGATGGTGATTGCAGGGTCACAGGTTCAAATCCCAGGTTCAACTGGTGTTTGTAGTATTTGTCATTTTCCACTTGATAGTGCTAACAGTCTCAATACATAAATGGCCATGTGGTTACCCAGTGAGTACCTTAGAAATGCTTCCATATGGCTTAGAGTAAATGGGCATGTGGATGATGGTTGTATACTTAGTTGCATGTTGCACTGTGTTTATTATTATTATTATAATTGATTTTGATAAAGTTCAACATCAATACTAAATACACAGAATATACTTTGAGAAAAGTCTCTCTGCTTAGCATAATCTTTGGGAGGCTCCATAGCCCAGTGGTTAGGCAACCCGCCTACAGTGCAGATGGTGATTGCAGGGTCACAGGTTCAAATGCCAAGTTCAACTGGTGTTTGTAGTATTTGTCATTTTCCACCTGATAGTGCTAACAGTCTCAATACATAAATGGCCATGTGGTTACCCATTGAGTTCCTCAGAAATGCTTCCATATGGCTTAGAGTAAATGGGCATGTGGATGATGGTTGTATACTTAGTTGCATGTTGCACTGTGTTTATTATTATTATTATTGTAATTGATTTTGATAAAGTTCAACATCAATACTAAATACACAGAATATACTTTGAGAAAAGTCTCTCTGCTTAGCATAATCTTTGGGAGCCTCCATAGCCCAGTGGTTAGGCAACCTGCCTACAGTGCTGATGGTGATTGCAGGGTCACAGGTTCGAATCCCAGGTTCAACTGGTGTTTGTAATATTTGTCATTTTCCACCTGATAGTGCTAACAGTCTCAATACATAAATGGGCATGTGGTTCCCCAGTGAGTACCTTGGAAATGCTTCCATACGGCTTAGAATAAATGTGCGTGTGGATGATGGTTGGATGTTGCACTGTGTTTATTATTATTATTTAATTGATTTTGTTAAAGTTCTACATCAATACTAAATACACAGAATATACTTTGAGAAAAGTCTCTCTGCTTAGCATAATCTTTGGGAGCCTCCATAGCCCAGTGGTTAGGCAACCCGCCTACATTGCAGATGGTAATTGCAGGGTCACAGGTTCGAATTCCAGGTTCAACTGGTGTTTGTAGTATTTGTCATTTTCCACCTGATAGTGCTAACAGTCTCAATACATAAATGGTCATGTGGTTACCCAGTGAGTACCTTAGAAATGCTTCCATATGGCTTAGAGTAAATGGGCATGTGGATGATGGTTGTATACTTAGTTGCATGTTGCACTGTTTATTATTATTATTGTAATTGATTTTGATAAAGTTCAACATCAATACTAAATACACAGAATATACTTTGAGAAAAGTCTCTCTGCTTAGCATAATCTTTGGAAGGCTCCATAGCCCAGTGGTTAGGCAACCTGCCTACAGTGCAGATGGTGATTGCAGGGTCACAGGTTCAAATCCCAGGTTCAACTGGTGTTTGTAGTATTTATCATTTTCCACCTGATAGTGCTAACAGTCTCAATACATAAATGGCCATGTGGTTCCCCAGTGAGTACCTTGGAAATGCTTCCATACGGCTTAGAATAAATGTGCGTGTGGATGATGGTTGGATGTTGCACTGTGTTTATTATTATTATTTTAATTGATTTTGTTAAAGTTCAACATCAATACTAAATACACAGAATATACTTTGAGAAAAGTCTCTCTGCTTAGCATAATCTTTGGGAGCCTCCATAACCCAGTGGTTAGGCAAACCGCCTACAGTGCAGATGGTGATTGCAGGGTTACAGGTTCGAATCCCAGGTTCAACTGGTGTTTGTAGTATTTGTCACTTTCCACCTGATAGTGCTAACAGTCTCAATACATAAATGGCCATGTGGTTCCCCAGTGAGTACCTTGGAAATGCTTCCATACGGCTTAGAATAAATGTGCGTGTGGATGATGGTTGGATGTTTCACTGTGTTTATTATTATTATTTTAATTGATTTTGTTAAAGTTCTACATCAATACTAAATGCACAGAATATACTTTGAGAAAAGTCTCTCTGCTTAGCATAATCTTTGGGAGCCTCCCTATCCCAGTGGTTAGGCAACCCGCCTACAGTGCAGATGGTGATTGCAGGGTCACAGGTTCAAATCCCAGGTTCAACTGGTGTTTGTAGTATTTGTCATTTTCCACTTGATAGTGCTAACAGTCTCAATACATAAATGGCCATGTGGTTACCCAGTGAGTACCTTAGAAATGCTTCCATATGGCTTAGAGTAAATGGGCATGTGGATGATGGTTGTATACTTAGTTGCATGTTGCACTGTGTTTATTATTATTATTATAATTGATTTTGATAAAGTTCAACATCAATACTAAATACACAGAATATACTTTGAGAAAAGTCTCTCTGCTTAGCATAATCTTTGGGAGGCTCCATAGCCCAGTGGTTAGGCAACCCGCCTACAGTGCAGATGGTGATTGCAGGGTCACAGGTTCAAATGCCAAGTTCAACTGGTGTTTGTAGTATTTGTCATTTTCCACCTGATAGTGCTAACAGTCTCAATACATAAATGGCCATGTGGTTACCCATTGAGTTCCTCAGAAATGCTTCCATATGGCTTAGAGTAAATGGGCATGTGGATGATGGTTGTATACTTAGTTGCATGTTGCACTGTGTTTATTATTATTATTGTAATTGATTTTGATAAAGTTCAACATCAATACTAAATACACAGAATATACTTTGAGAAAAGTCTCTCTGCTTAGTAAAATCTTTGGGAGGCTCCATAGCCCAGTGGTTAGGCAACCCACCTACAGTGCAGATGGTGATTGCAGGGTCACAGGTACAAATCCCAGGTTCAACTGGTGTTTGTAGTATTTGTCATTTTCCACCTGATAGTGCTAACAGTCTCAATACATAAATGGCCATGTGGTTCCCCAGTGAGTACCTTGGAAATGCTTCCATACGGCTTAGAATAAATGTGCGTGTGGATGATGGTTGGATGTTGCACTGTGTTTATTATTATTATTTTAATTGATTTTGTTAAAGTTCTACATCAATACTAAATACACAGAATATACTTTGAGAAAAGTCTCTCTGCTTAGCATAATCTTTGGGAGCCTCCATAACCCAGTGGTTAGGCAAACCGCCTACAGTGCAGATGGTGATTGCAGGGTCACAGGTTCGAATCCCAGGTTCAACTGGTGTTTGTAGTATTTGTCATTTTCCACCTGATAGTGCTAACAGTCTCAATACATAAATGGCCATGTGGTTCCCCAGTGAGTACCTTGGAAATGCTTCCATACGGCTTAGAATAAATGTGCGTGTGGATGATGGTTGGATGTTTCACTGTGTTTATTATTATTATTTTAATTGATTTTGTTAAAGTTCTACATCAATACTAAATACACAGAATATACTTTGAGAAAAGTCTCTCTGCTTAGCATAATCTTTGGGAGCCTCCCTATCCCAGTGGTTAGGCAACCCGCCTACAGTGCAGATGGTGATTGCAGGGTCACAGGTTCAAATCCCAGGTTCAACTGGTGTTTGTAGTATTTGTCATTTTCCACTTGATAGTGCTAACAGTCTC
The DNA here is from genome assembly GCF_028390025.1 of Pseudophryne corroboree. NCBI lineage: Eukaryota > Metazoa > Chordata > Amphibia > Anura > Myobatrachidae > Pseudophryne > Pseudophryne corroboree. The sequence goes on from NC_086453.1 coordinate 68,324,569, forward strand.
AATACATAAATGGCCATGTGGTTACCCAGTGAGTACCTTAGAAATGCTTCCATATGGCTTAGAGTAAATGGGCATGTGGATGATGGTTGTATACTTAGTTGCATGTTGCACTGTGTTTATTATTATTATTATAATTGATTTTGATAAAGTTCAACATCAATACTAAATACACAGAATATACTTTGAGAAAAGTCTCTCTGCTTAGCATAATCTTTGGGAGGCTCCATAGCCCAGTGGTTAGGCAACCCGCCTACAGTGCAGATGGTGATTGCAGGGTCACAGGTTCAAATGCCAAGTTCAACTGGTGTTTGTAGTATTTGTCATTTTCCACCTGATAGTGCTAACAGTCTCAATACATAAATGGCCATGTGGTTACCCATTGAGTTCCTCAGAAATGCTTCCATATGGCTTAGAGTAAATGGGCATGTGGATGATGGTTGTATACTTAGTTGCATGTTGCACTGTGTTTATTATTATTATTATTGTAATTGATTTTGATAAAGTTCAACATCAATACTAAATACACAGAATATACTTTGAGAAAAGTCTCTCTGCTTAGCATAATCTTTGGGAGCCTCCATAGCCCAGTGGTTAGGCAACCTGCCTACAGTGCTGATGGTGATTGCAGGGTCACAGGTTCGAATCCCAGGTTCAACTGGTGTTTGTAATATTTGTCATTTTCCACCTGATAGTGCTAACAGTCTCAATACATAAATGGGCATGTGGTTCCCCAGTGAGTACCTTGGAAATGCTTCCATACGGCTTAGAATAAATGTGCGTGTGGATGATGGTTGGATGTTGCACTGTGTTTATTATTATTATTTAATTGATTTTGTTAAAGTTCTACATCAATACTAAATACACAGAATATACTTTGAGAAAAGTCTCTCTGCTTAGCATAATCTTTGGGAGCCTCCATAGCCCAGTGGTTAGGCAACCCGCCTACATTGCAGATGGTAATTGCAGGGTCACAGGTTCGAATTCCAGGTTCAACTGGTGTTTGTAGTATTTGTCATTTTCCACCTGATAGTGCTAACAGTCTCAATACATAAATGGTCATGTGGTTACCCAGTGAGTACCTTAGAAATGCTTCCATATGGCTTAGAGTAAATGGGCATGTGGATGATGGTTGTATACTTAGTTGCATGTTGCACTGTGTTTATTATTATTATTGTAATTGATTTTGATAAAGTTCAACATCAATACTAAATACACAGAATATACTTTGAGAAAAGTCTCTCTGCTTAGTAAAATCTTTGGGAGGCTCCATAGCCCAGTGGTTAGGCAACCCACCTACAGTGCAGATGGTGATTGCAGGGTCACAGGTACAAATCCCAGGTTCAACTGGTGTTTGTAGTATTTGTCATTTTCCACCTGATAGTGCTAACAGTCTCAATACATAAATGGCCATGTGGTTCCCCAGTGAGTACCTTGGAAATGCTTCCATACGGCTTAGAATAAATGTGCGTGTGGATGATGGTTGGATGTTGCACTGTGTTTATTATTATTATTTTAATTGATTTTGTTAAAGTTCTACATCAATACTAAATACACAGAATATACTTTGAGAAAAGTCTCTCTGCTTAGCATAATCTTTGGGAGCCTCCATAACCCAGTGGTTAGGCAAACCGCCTACAGTGCAGATGGTGATTGCAGGGTCACAGGTTCGAATCCCAGGTTCAACTGGTGTTTGTAGTATTTGTCACTTTCCACCTGATAGTGCTAACAGTCTCAATACATAAATGGCCATGTGGTTCCCCAGTGAGTACCTTGGAAATGCTTCCATACGGCTTAGAATAAATGTGCGTGTGGATGATGGTTGGATGTTTCACTGTGTTTATTATTATTATTTTAATTGATTTTGTTAAAGTTCTACATCAATACTAAATGCACAGAATATACTTTGAGAAAAGTCTCTCTGCTTAGCATAATCTTTGGGAGCCTCCCTATCCCAGTGGTTAGGCAACCCGCCTACAGTGCAGATGGTGATTGCAGGGTCACAGGTTCAAATCCCAGGTTCAACTGGTGTTTGTAGTATTTGTCATTTTCCACTTGATAGTGCTAACAGTCTCAATACATAAATGGCCATGTGGTTACCCAGTGAGTACCTTAGAAATGCTTCCATATGGCTTAGAGTAAATGGGCATGTGGATGATGGTTGTATACTTAGTTGCATGTTGCACTGTGTTTATTATTATTATTATAATTGATTTTGATAAAGTTCAACATCAATACTAAATACACAGAATATACTTTGAGAAAAGTCTCTCTGCTTAGCATAATCTTTGGGAGGCTCCATAGCCCAGTGGTTAGGCAACCCGCCTACAGTGCAGATGGTGATTGCAGGGTCACAGGTTCAAATGCCAAGTTCAACTGGTGTTTGTAGTATTTGTCATTTTCCACCTGATAGTGCTAACAGTCTCAATACATAAATGGCCATGTGGTTACCCATTGAGTTCCTCAGAAATGCTTCCATATGGCTTAGAGTAAATGGGCATGTGGATGATGGTTGTATACTTAGTTGCATGTTGCACTGTGTTTATTATTATTATTGTAATTGATTTTGATAAAGTTCAACATCAATACTAAATACACAGAATATACTTTGAGAAAAGTCTCTCTGCTTAGTAAAATCTTTGGGAGGCTCCATAGCCCAGTGGTTAGGCAACCCACCTACAGTGCAGATGGTGATTGCAGGGTCACAGGTACAAATCCCAGGTTCAACTGGTGTTTGTAGTATTTGTCATTTTCCACCTGATAGTGCTAACAGTCTCAATACATAAATGGCCATGTGGTTCCCCAGTGAGTACCTTGGAAATGCTTCCATACGGCTTAGAATAAATGTGCGTGTGGATGATGGTTGGATGTTGCACTGTTTATTATTATTATTTTAATAGATTTTGTTAAAGTTCTACATCAATACTAAATACACAGAATATACTTTGAGAAAAGTCTCTCTGCTTAGCATAATCTTTGGGAGCCTCCATAGCCCAGTGGTTAGGCAACCCGCCTACAGTGCAGATGGTGATTGCAGGGTCACAGGTTCGAATCCCAGGTTCAACTGGTGTTTGTAGTATTTGTCATTTTCCACCTGATAGTGCTAACAGTCTCAATACATAAATGGCCATGTGGTTACCCAGTGAGTACCTTAGAAATGCTTCCATATGGCTTAGAGTAAATTGGCATGTGGATGATGGTTGTATACTTAGTTGCATGTTGCACTGTGTTTCTTATTATTATTGTAATTGATTTTGATAAAGTTCCACATCAATACTAAATACATAGAATATACTTTGAGAAAAGTCTCTATGCTTAGCATAATCTTTGGGAGGCTCCATAGCCCAGTGGTTAGGCAACCCGCCTACAATGCAGATGGTGATTGCAGGGTCACAGGTTCGAATCCCAGGTTCAACTGGTGTTTGTAGTATTTGTCATTTTCCACCTGATAGTGCTAACAGTCTCAATACATAAATGGCCATGTGGTTCCCCAGTGAGTACCTTGGAAATGCTTCCATACGGCTTAGAATAAATGTGCGTGTGGATGATGGTTGGATGTTTCACTGTGTTTATTATTATTATTTTAATTGATTTTGTTAAAGTTCTACATCAATACTAAATACACAGAATATACTTTGAGAAAAGTCTCTCTGCTTAGCATAATCTTTGGGAGGCTCCATAGCACAGTGGTTAGGCAACCCGCCTACAGTGCAGATGGTGATTGCAGGGTCACAGGTTCGAATCCCAAGTTCAACTGGTGTTTGTAGTATTTGTCATTTTCCACCTGATAGTGCTAACAGTCTCAATACATAAATGGCCATGTGGTTCCCCAGTGAGTACCTTGGAAATGCTTCCATACGGCTTAGAATAAATGTGCGTGTGGATGATGGTTGGATGTTTCACTGTGTTTATTATTATTATTTTAATTGATTTTGTTAAAGTTCTACATCAATACTAAATACACAGAATATACTTTGAGAAAAGTCTCTCTGCTTAGCATAATCTTTGGGAGCCTCCCTATCCCAGTGGTTAGGCAACCCGCCTACAGTGCAGATGGTGATTGCAGGGTCACAGGTTCAAATCCCAGGTTCAACTGGTGTTTGTAGTATTTGTCATTTTCCACTTGATAGTGCTAACAGTCTCAATACATAAATGGCCATGTGGTTACCCAGTGAGTACCTTAGAAATGCTTCCATATGGCTTAGAGTAAATGGGCATGTGGATGATGGTTGTATACTTAGTTGCATGTTGCACTGTGTTTATTATTATTATTATAATTGATTTTGATAAAGTTCAACATCAATACTAAATACACAGAATATACTTTGAGAAAAGTCTCTCTGCTTAGCATAATTTTTGGGAGGCTCCATAGCCCAGTGGTTAGGCAACCCGCCTACAGTGCAGATGGTGATTGCAGGGTCACAGGTTCAAATGCCAAGTTCAACTGGTGTTTGTAGTATTTGTCATTTTCCACCTGATAGTGCTAACAGTCTCAATACATAAATGGCCATGTGGTTACCCATTGAGTTCCTCAGAAATGCTTCCATATGGCTTAGAGTAAATGGGCATGTGGATGATGGTTGTATACTTAGTTGCATGTTGCACTGTGTTTATTATTATTATTATTGTAATTGATTTTGATAAAGTTCAACATCAATACTAAATACACAGAATATACTTTGAGAAAAGTCTCTCTGCTTAGCATAATCTTTGGGAGCCTCCATAGCCCAGTGGTTAGGCAACCTGCCTACAGTGCTGATGGTGATTGCAGGGTCACAGGTTCGAATCCCAGGTTCAACTGGTGTTTGTAATATTTGTCATTTTCCACCTGATAGTGCTAACAGTCTCAATACATAAATGGCCATGTGGTTCCCCAGTGAGTACCTTGGAAATGCTTCCATACGGCTTAGAATAAATGTGCGTGTGGATGATGGTTGGATGTTGCACTGTGTTTATTATTATTATTTAATTGATTTTGTTAAAGTTCTACATCAATACTAAATACACAGAATATACTTTGAGAAAAGTCTCTCTGCTTAGCATAATCTTTGGGAGCCTCCATAGCCCAGTGGTTAGGCAACCCGCCTACATTGCAGATGGTAATTGCAGGGTCACAGGTTCGAATTCCAGGTTCAACTGGTGTTTGTAGTATTTGTCATTTTCCACCTGATAGTGCTAACAGTCTCAATACATAAATGGTCATGTGGTTACCCAGTGAGTACCTTAGAAATGCTTCCATATGGCTTAGAGTAAATGGGCATGTGGATGATGGTTGTATACTTAGTTGCATGTTGCACTGTGTTTATTATTATTATTGTAATTGATTTTGATAAAGTTCAACATCAATACTAAATACACAGAATATACTTTGAGAAAAGTCTCTCTGCTTAGTAAAATCTTTGGGAGGCTCCATAGCCCAGTGGTTAGGCAACCCACCTACAGTGCAGATGGTGATTGCAGGGTCACAGGTACAAATCCCAGGTTCAACTGGTGTTTGTAGTATTTGTCATTTTCCACCTGATAGTGCTAACAGTCTCAATACATAAATGGCCATGTGGTTCCCCAGTGAGTACCTTGGAAATGCTTCCATACGGCTTAGAATAAATGTGCGTGTGGATGATGGTTGGATGTTGCACTGTGTTTATTATTATTATTTTAATTGATTTTGTTAAAGTTCTACATCAATACTAAATACACAGAATATACTTTGAGAAAAGTCTCTCTGCTTAGCATAATCTTTGGGAGCCTCCATAACCCAGTGGTTAGGCAAACCGCCTACAGTGCAGATGGTGATTGCAGGGTCACAGGTTCGAATCCCAGGTTCAACTGGTGTTTGTAGTATTTGTCACTTTCCACCTGATAGTGCTAACAGTCTCAATACATAAATGGCCATGTGGTTCCCCAGTGAGTACCTTGGAAATGCTTCCATACGGCTTAGAATAAATGTGCGTGTGGATGATGGTTGGATGTTTCACTGTGTTTATTATTATTATTTTAATTGATTTTGTTAAAGTTCTACATCAATACTAAATGCACAGAATATACTTTGAGAAAAGTCTCTCTGCTTAGCATAATCTTTGGGAGCCTCCCTATCCCAGTGGTTAGGCAACCCGCCTACAGTGCAGATGGTGATTGCAGGGTCACAGGTTCAAATCCCAGGTTCAACTGGTGTTTGTAGTATTTGTCATTTTCCACTTGATAGTGCTAACAGTCTCAATACATAAATGGCCATGTGGTTACCCAGTGAGTACCTTAGAAATGCTTCCATATGGCTTAGAGTAAATGGGCATGTGGATGATGGTTGTATACTTAGTTGCATGTTGCACTGTGTTTATTATTATTATTATAATTGATTTTGATAAAGTTCAACATCAATACTAAATACACAGAATATACTTTGAGAAAAGTCTCTCTGCTTAGCATAATCTTTGGGAGGCTCCATAGCCCAGTGGTTAGGCAACCCGCCTACAGTGCAGATGGTGATTGCAGGGTCACAGGTTCAAATGCCAAGTTCAACTGGTGTTTGTAGTATTTGTCATTTTCCACCTGATAGTGCTAACAGTCTCAATACATAAATGGCCATGTGGTTACCCATTGAGTTCCTCAGAAATGCTTCCATATGGCTTAGAGTAAATGGGCATGTGGATGATGGTTGTATACTTAGTTGCATGTTGCACTGTGTTTATTATTATTATTGTAATTGATTTTGATAAAGTTCAACATCAATACTAAATACACAGAATATACTTTGAGAAAAGTCTCTCTGCTCAGTAAAATCTTTGGGAGGCTCCATAGCCCAGTGGTTAGGCAACCCACCTACAGTGCAGATGGTGATTGCAGGGTCACAGGTACAAATCCCAGGTTCAACTGGTGTTTGTAGTATTTGTCATTTTCCACCTGATAGTGCTAACAGTCTCAATACATAAATGGCCATGTGGTTCCCCAGTGAGTACCTTGGAAATGCTTCCATACGGCTTAGAATAAATGTGCGTGTGGATGATGGTTGGATGTTGCACTGTTTATTATTATTATTTTAATAGATTTTGTTAAAGTTCTACATCAATACTAAATACACAGAATATACTTTGAGAAAAGTCTCTCTGCTTAGCATAATCTTTGGGAGCCTCCATAGCCCAGTGGTTAGGCAACCCGCCTACAGTGCAGATGGTGATTGCAGGGTCACAGGTTCGAATCCCAGGTTCAACTGGTGTTTGTAGTATTTGTCATTTTCCACCTGATAGTGCTAACAGTCTCAATACATAAATGGCCATGTGGTTACCCAGTGAGTACCTTAGAAATGCTTCCATATGGCTTAGAGTAAATTGGCATGTGGATGATGGTTGTATACTTAGTTGCATGTTGCACTGTGTTTCTTATTATTATTGTAATTGATTTTGATAAAGTTCCACATCAATACTAAATACATAGAATATACTTTGAGAAAAGTCTCTATGCTTAGCATAATCTTTGGGAGGCTCCATAGCCCAGTGGTTAGGCAACCCGCCTACAATGCAGATGGTGATTGCAGGGTCACAGGTTCGAATCCCAGGTTCAACTGGTGTTTGTAGTATTTGTCATTTTCCACCTGATAGTGCTAACAGTCTCAATACATAAATGGCCATGTGGTTCCCCAGTGAGTACCTTGGAAATGCTTCCATACGGCTTAGAATAAATGTGCGTGTGGATGATGGTTGGATGTTTCACTGTGTTTATTATTATTATTTTAATTGATTTTGTTAAAGTTCTACATCAATACTAAATACACAGAATATACTTTGAGAAAAGTCTCTCTGCTTAGCATAATCTTTGGGAGGCTCCATAGCACAGTGGTTAGGCAACCCGCCTACAGTGCAGATGGTGATTGCAGGGTCACAGGTTCGAATCCCAAGTTCAACTGGTGTTTGTAGTATTTGTCATTTTCCACCTGATAGTGCTAACAGTCTCAATACATAAATGGCCATGTGGTTCCCCAGTGAGTACCTTGGAAATGCTTCCATACGGCTTAGAATAAATGTGCATGTGGATGATGGTTGGATGTTTCACTGTGTTTATTATTATTATTTTAATTGATTTTGTTAAAGTTCTACATCAATACTAAATACACAGAATATACTTTGAGAAAAGTCTCTCTGCTTAGCATAATCTTTGGGAGCCTCCCTATCCCAGTGGTTAGGCAACCCGCCTACAGTGCAGATGGTGATTGCAGGGTCACAGGTTCAAATCCCAGGTTCAACTGGTGTTTGTAGTATTTGTCATTTTCCACTTGATAGTGCTAACAGTCTCAATACATAAATGGCCATGTGGTTACCCAGTGAGTACCTTAGAAATGCTTCCATATGGCTTAGAGTAAATGGGCATGTGGATGATGGTTGTATACTTAGTTGCATGTTGCACTGTGTTTATTATTATTATTATAATTGATTTTGATAAAGTTCAACATCAATACTAAATACACAGAATATACTTTGAGAAAAGTCTCTCTGCTTAGCATAATTTTTGGGAGGCTCCATAGCCCAGTGGTTAGGCAACCCGCCTACAGTGCAGATGGTGATTGCAGGGTCACAGGTTCAAATGCCAAGTTCAACTGGTGTTTGTAGTATTTGTCATTTTCCACCTGATAGTGCTAACAGTCTCAATACATAAATGGCCATGTGGTTACCCATTGAGTTCCTCAGAAATGCTTCCATATGGCTTAGAGTAAATGGGCATGTGGATGATGGTTGTATACTTAGTTGCATGTTGCACTGTGTTTATTATTATTATTATTGTAATTGATTTTGATAAAGTTCAACATCAATACTAAATACACAGAATATACTTTGAGAAAAGTCTCTCTGCTTAGCATAATCTTTGGGAGCCTCCATAGCCCAGTGGTTAGGCAACCTGCCTACAGTGCTGATGGTGATTGCAGGGTCACAGGTTCGAATCCCAGGTTCAACTGGTGTTTGTAATATTTGTCATTTTCCACCTGATAGTGCTAACAGTCTCAATACATAAATGGCCATGTGGTTCCCCAGTGAGTACCTTGGAAATGCTTCCATACGGCTTAGAATAAATGTGCGTGTGGATGATGGTTGGATGTTGCACTGTGTTTATTATTATTATTTTAATTGATTTTGTTAAAGTTCTACATCAATACTAAATACACAGAATATACTTTGAGAAAAGTCTCTCTGCTTAGCATAATCTTTGGGAGCCTCCCTATCCCAGTGGTTAGGCAACCTGCCTACAGTGCAGATGGTGATTGCAGGGTCACAGGTTCAAATCCCAGGTTCAACTGGTGTTTGTAGTATTTGTCATTTTCCACTTGATAGTGCTAACAGTCTCAATACATAAATGGCCATGTGGTTACCCAGTGAGTACCTTAGAAATGCTTCCATATGGCTTAGAGTAAATGGGCATGTGGATGATGGTTGTATACTTAGTTGCATGTTGCACTGTGTTTATTATTATTATTATAATTGATTTTGATAAAGTTCAACATCAATACTAAATACACAGAATATACTTTGAGAAAAGTCTCTCTGCTTAACATAATTTTTGGGAGGCTCCATAGCCCAGTGGTTAGGCAACCCGCCTACAGTGCAGATGGTGATTGCAGGGTCACAGGTTCAAATGCCAAGTTCAACTGGTGTTTGTAGTATTTGTCATTTTCCACCTGATAGTGCTAACAGTCTCAATACATAAATGGCCATGTGGTTACCCATTGAGTTCCTCAGAAATGCTTCCATATGGCTTAGAGTAAATGGGCATGTGGATGATGGTTGTATACTTAGTTGCATGTTGCACTGTGTTTATTATTATTATTATTATTGTAATTGATTTTGATAAAGTTCAACATCAATACTAAATACACAGAATATACTTTGAGAAAAGTCTCTCTGCTTAGCATAATCTTTGGGAGCCTCCATAGCCCAGTGGTTAGGCAACCTGCCTACAGTGCTGATGGTGATTGCAGGGTCACAGGTTCGAATCCCAGGTTCAACTGGTGTTTGTAATATTTGTCATTTTCCACCTGATAGTGCTAACAGTCTCAATACATAAATGGCCATGTGGTTCCCCAGTGAGTACCTTGGAAATGCTTCCATACGGCTTAGAATAAATGTGCGTGTGGATGATGGTTGGATGTTGCACTGTGTTTATTATTATTATTTTAATTGATTTTGTTAAAGTTCTACATCAATACTAAATACACAGAATATACTTTGAGAAAAGTCTCTCTGCTTAGCATAATCTTTGGGAGCCTCCATAGCCCAGTGGTTAGGCAACCCGCCTACAGTGCAGATGGTAATTGCAGGGTCACAGGTTCGAATTCCAGGTTCAACTGGTGTTTGTAGTATTTGTCATTTTCCACCTGATAGTGCTAACAGTCTCAATACATAAATGGTCATGTGGTTACCCAGTGAGTACCTTAGAAATGCTTCCATATGGCTTAGAGTAAATGGGCATGTGGATGATGGTTGTATACTTAGTTGCATGTTGCACTGTTTATTATTATTATTGTAATTGATTTTGATAAAGTTCAACATCAATACTAAATACACAGAATATACTTTGAGAAAAGTCTCTCTGCTTAGCATAATCTTTGGAAGGCTCCATAGCCCAGTGGTTATGCAACCTGCCTACAGTGCAGATGGTGATTGCAGGGTCACAAGTTCAAATCCCAGGTTCAACTGGTGTTTGTAGTATTTATCATTTTCCACCTGATAGTGCTAACAGTCTCAATACATAAATGGCCATGTGGTTCCCCAGTGAGTACCTTGGAAATGCTTCCATACGGCTTAGAATAAATGTGCGTGTGGATGATGGTTGGATGTTGCACTGTGTTTATTATTATTATTTTAATTGATTTTGTTAAAGTTCTACATCAATACTAAATACACAGAATATACTTTGAGAAAAGTCTCTCTGCTTAGCATAATCTTTGGGAGCCTCCATAACCCAGTGGTTAGGCAACCCGCCTACAGTGCAGATGGTGATTGCAGGGTCACAGGTTCGAATCCCAGGTTCAACTGGTGTTTGTAGTATTTGTCATTTTCCACCTGATAGTGCTAACAGTCTCAATACATAAATGGCCATGTGGTTCCCCAGTGAGTACCTTGGAAATGCTTCCATACGGCTTAGAATAAATGTGCGTGTGGATGATGGTTGGATGTTTCACTGTGTTTATTATTATTATTTTAATTGATTTTGTTAAAGTTCTACATCAATACTAAATACACAGAATATACTTTGAGAAAAGTCTCTCTGCTTAGCATAATCTTTGGGAGCCTCCCTATCCCAGTGGTTAGGCAACCCGCCTACAGTGCAGATGGTGATTGCAGGGTCACAGGTTCAAATCCCAGGTTCAACTGGTGTTTGTAGTATTTGTAATTTTCCACTTGATAGTGCTAACAGTCTCAATACATAAATGGCCATGTGGTTACCCAGTGAGTACCTTAGAAATGCTTCCATATGGCTTAGAGTAAATGGGCATGTGGATGATGGTTGTATACTTAGTTGCATGTTGCACTGTGTTTATTATTATTATTATAATTGATTTTGATAAAGTTCAACATCAATACTAAATACATAGAATATACTTTGAGAAAAGTCTCTCTGCTTAGCATAATCTTTGGGAGGCTCCATAGCCCAGTGGTTAGGCAACCCGCCTACAGTGCAGATGGTGATTGCAGGGTCACAGGTTCAAATGCCAAGTTCAACTGGTGTTTGTAGTATTTGTCATTTTCCACCTGATAGTGCTAACAGTCTCAATACATAAATGGCCATGTGGTTACCCATTGAGTTCCTCAGAAATGCTTCCATATGGCTTAGAGTAAATGGGCATGTGGATGATGGTTGTATACTTAGTTGCATGTTGCACTGTGTTTATTATTATTATTATTGTAATTGATTTTGATAAAGTTCAACATCAATACTAAATACACAGAATATACTTTGAGAAAAGTCTCTCTGCTTAGCATAATCTTTGGGAGCCTCCATAGCCCAGTGGTTAGGCAACCTGCCTACAGTGCTGATGGTGATTGCAGGGTCACAGGTTCGAATCCCAGGTTCAACTGGTGTTTGTAATATTTGTCATTTTCCACCTGATAGTGCTAACAGTCTCAATACATAAATGGGCATGTGGTTCCCCAGTGAGTACCTTGGAAATGCTTCCATACGGCTTAGAATAAATGTGCGTGTGGATGATGGTTGGATGTTGCACTGTGTTTATTATTATTATTTAATTGATTTTGTTAAAGTTCTACATCAATACTAAATACACAGAATATACTTTGAGAAAAGTCTCTCTGCTTAGCATAATCTTTGGGAGCCTCCATAGCCCAGTGGTTAGGCAACCCGCCTACATTGCAGATGGTAATTGCAGGGTCACAGGTTCGAATTCCAGGTTCAACTGGTGTTTGTAGTATTTGTCATTTTCCACCTGATAGTGCTAACAGTCTCAATACATAAATGGTCATGTGGTTACCCAGTGAGTACCTTAGAAATGCTTCCATATGGCTTAGAGTAAATGGGCATGTGGATGATGGTTGTATACTTAGTTGCATGTTGCACTGTTTATTATTATTATTGTAATTGATTTTGATAAAGTTCAACATCAATACTAAATACACAGAATATACTTTGAGAAAAGTCTCTCTGCTTAGCATAATCTTTGGAAGGCTCCATAGCCCAGTGGTTAGGCAACCTGCCTACAGTGCAGATGGTGATTGCAGGGTCACAGGTTCAAATCCCAGGTTCAACTGGTGTTTGTAGTATTTATCATTTTCCACCTGATAGTGCTAACAGTCTCAATACATAAATGGCCATGTGGTTCCCCAGTGAGTACCTTGGAAATGCTTCCATACGGCTTAGAATAAATGTGCGTGTGGATGATGGTTGGATGTTGCACTGTGTTTATTATTATTATTTTAATTGATTTTGTTAAAGTTCTACATCAATACTAAATACACAGAATATACTTTGAGAAAAGTCTCTCTGCTTAGCATAATCTTTGGGAGCCTCCATAACCCAGTGGTTAGGCAAACCGCCTACAGTGCAGATGGTGATTGCAGGGTCACAGGTTCGAATCCCAGGTTCAACTGGTGTTTGTAGTATTTGTCACTTTCCACCTGATAGTGCTAACAGTCTCAATACATAAATGGCCATGTGGTTCCCCAGTGAGTACCTTGGAAATGCTTCCATACGGCTTAGAATAAATGTGCGTGTGGATGATGGTTGGATGTTTCACTGTGTTTATTATTATTATTTTAATTGATTTTGTTAAAGTTCTACATCAATACTAAATGCACAGAATATACTTTGAGAAAAGTCTCTCTGCTTAGCATAATCTTTGGGAGCCTCCCTATCCCAGTGGTTAGGCAACCCGCCTACAGTGCAGATGGTGATTGCAGGGTCACAGGTTCAAATCCCAGGTTCAACTGGTGTTTGTAGTATTTGTCATTTTCCACTTGATAGTGCTAACAGTCTCAATACATAAATGGCCATGTGGTTACCCAGTGAGTACCTTAGAAATGCTTCCATATGGCTTAGAGTAAATGGGCATGTGGATGATGGTTGTATACTTAGTTGCATGTTGCACTGTGTTTATTATTATTATTATAATTGATTTTGATAAAGTTCAACATCAATACTAAATACACAGAATATACTTTGAGAAAAGTCTCTCTGCTTAGCATAATCTTTGGGAGGCTCCATAGCCCAGTGGTTAGGCAACCCGCCTACAGTGCAGATGGTGATTGCAGGGTCACAGGTTCAAATGCCAAGTTCAACTGGTGTTTGTAGTATTTGTCATTTTCCACCTGATAGTGCTAACAGTCTCAATACATAAATGGCCATGTGGTTACCCATTGAGTTCCTCAGAAATGCTTCCATATGGCTTAGAGTAAATGGGCATGTGGATGATGGTTGTATACTTAGTTGCATGTTGCACTGTGTTTATTATTATTATTGTAATTGATTTTGATAAAGTTCAACATCAATACTAAATACACAGAATATACTTTGAGAAAAGTCTCTCTGCTTAGTAAAATCTTTGGGAGGCTCCATAGCCCAGTGGTTAGGCAACCCACCTACAGTGCAGATGGTGATTGCAGGGTCACAGGTACAAATCCCAGGTTCAACTGGTGTTTGTAGTATTTGTCATTTTCCACCTGATAGTGCTAACAGTCTCAATACATAAATGGCCATGTGGTTCCCCAGTGAGTACCTTGGAAATGCTTCCATACGGCTTAGAATAAATGTGCGTGTGGATGATGGTTGGATGTTGCACTGTTTATTATTATTATTTTAATAGATTTTGTTAAAGTTCTACATCAATACTAAATACACAGAATATACTTTGAGAAAAGTCTCTCTGCTTAGCATAATCTTTGGGAGCCTCCATAGCCCAGTGGTTAGGCAACCCGCCTACAGTGCAGATGGTGATTGCAGGGTCACAGGTTCGAATCCCAGGTTCAACTGGTGTTTGTAGTATTTGTCATTTTCCACCTGATAGTGCTAACAGTCTCAATACATAAATGGCCATGTGGTTACCCAGTGAGTACCTTAGAAATGCTTCCATATGGCTTAGAGTAAATTGGCATGTGGATGATGGTTGTATACTTAGTTGCATGTTGCACTGTGTTTCTTATTATTATTGTAATTGATTTTGATAAAGTTCCACATCAATACTAAATACATAGAATATACTTTGAGAAAAGTCTCTATGCTTAGCATAATCTTTGGGAGGCTCCATAGCCCAGTGGTTAGGCAACCCGCCTACAGTGCAGATGGTGATTGCAGGGTCACAGGTTCGAATCCCAGGTTCAACTGGTGTTTGTAGTATTTGTCATTTTCCACCTGATAGTGCTAACAGTCTCAATACATAAATGGCCATGTGGTTCCCCAGTGAGTACCTTGGAAATGCTTCCATACGGCTTAGAATAAATGTGCGTGTGGATGATGGTTGGATGTTTCACTGTGTTTATTATTATTATTTTAATTGATTTTGTTAAAGTTCTACATCAATACTAAATACACAGAATATACTTTGAGAAAAGTCTCTCTGCTTAGCATAATCTTTGGGAGGCTCCATAGCACAGTGGTTAGGCAACCCGCCTACAGTGCAGATGGTGATTGCAGGGTCACAGGTTCGAATCCCAAGTTCAACTGGTGTTTGTAGTATTTGTCATTTTCCACCTGATAGTGCTAACAGTCTCAATACATAAATGGCCATGTGGTTCCCCAGTGAGTACCTTGGAAATGCTTCCATACGGCTTAGAATAAATGTGCGTGTGGATGATGGTTGGATGTTTCACTGTGTTTATTATTATTATTTTAATTGATTTTGTTAAAGTTCTACATCAATACTAAATACACAGAATATACTTTGAGAAAAGTCTCTCTGCTTAGCATAATCTTTGGGAGCCTCCCTATCCCAGTGGTTAGGCAACCCGCCTACAGTGCAGATGGTGATTGCAGGGTCACAGGTTCAAATCCCAGGTTCAACTGGTGTTTGTAGTATTTGTCATTTTCCACTTGATAGTGCTAACAGTCTCAATACATAAATGGCCATGTGGTTACCCAGTGAGTACCTTAGAAATGCTTCCATATGGCTTAGAGTAAATGGGCATGTGGATGATGGTTGTATACTTAGTTGCATGTTGCACTGTGTTTATTATTATTATTATAATTGATTTTGATAAAGTTCAACATCAATACTAAATACACAGAATATACTTTGAGAAAAGTCTCTCTGCTTAGCATAATTTTTGGGAGGCTCCATAGCCCAGTGGTTAGGCAACCCGCCTACAGTGCAGATGGTGATTGCAGGGTCACAGGTTCAAATGCCAAGTTCAACTGGTGTTTGTAGTATTTGTCATTTTCCACCTGATAGTGCTAACAGTCTCAATACATAAATGGCCATGTGGTTACCCATTGAGTTCCTCAGAAATGCTTCCATATGGCTTAGAGTAAATGGGCATGTGGATGATGGTTGTATACTTAGTTGCATGTTGCACTGTGTTTATTATTATTATTATTGTAATTGATTTTGATAAAGTTCAACATCAATACTAAATACACAGAATATACTTTGAGAAAAGTCTCTCTGCTTAGCATAATCTTTGGGAGCCTCCATAGCCCAGTGGTTAGGCAACCTGCCTACAGTGCTGATGGTGATTGCAGGGTCACAGGTTCGAATCCCAGGTTCAACTGGTGTTTGTAATATTTGTCATTTTCCACCTGATAGTGCTAACAGTCTCAATACATAAATGGCCATGTGGTTCCCCAGTGAGTACCTTGGAAATGCTTCCATACGGCTTAGAATAAATGTGCGTGTGGATGATGGTTGGATGTTGCACTGTGTTTATTATTATTATTTTAATTGATTTTGTTAAAGTTCTACATCAATACTAAATACACAGAATATACTTTGAGAAAAGTCTCTCTGCTTAGCATAATCTTTGGGAGCCTCCATAGCCCAGTGGTTAGGCAACCCGCCTACAGTGCAGATGGTAATTGCAGGGTCACAGGTTCGAATTCCAGGTTCAACTGGTGTTTGTAGTATTTGTCATTTTCCACCTGATAGTGCTAACAGTCTCAATACATAAATGGTCATGTGGTTACCCAGTGAGTACCTTAGAAATGCTTCCATATGGCTTAGAGTAAATGGGCATGTGGATGATGGTTGTATACTTAGTTGCATGTTGCACTGTTTATTATTATTATTATTGTAATTGATTTTGATAAAGTTCAACATCAATACTAAATACACAGAATATACTTTGAGAAAAGTCTCTCTGCTTAGCATAACCTTTGGAAGGCTCCATAGCCCAGTGGTTAGGCAACCTGCCTACAGTGCAGATGGTGATTGCAGGGTCACAGGTTCAAATCCCAGGTTCAACTGGTGTTTGTAGTATTTATCATTTTCCACCTGATAGTGCTAACAGTCTCAATACATAAATGGCCATGTGGTTCCCCAGTGAGTACCTTGGAAATGCTTCCATACGGCTTAGAATAAATGTGCGTGTGGATGATGGTTGGATGTTGCACTGTGTTTATTATTATTATTTTAATTGATTTTGTTAAAGTTCTACATCAATACTAAATACACAGAATATACTTTGAGAAAAGTCTCTCTGCTTAGCATAATCTTTGGGAGCCTCCATAACCCAGTGGTTAGGCAACCCGCCTACAGTGCAGATGGTGATTGCAGGGTCACAGGTTCGAATCCCAGGTTCAACTGGTGTTTGTAGTATTTGTCATTTTCCACCTGATAGTGCTAACAGTCTCAATACATAAATGGCCATGTGGTTCCCCAGTGAGTACCTTGGAAATGCTTCCATACGGCTTAGAATAAATGTGCGTGTGGATGATGGTTGGATGTTTCACTGTGTTTATTATTATTATTTTAATTGATTTTGTTAAAGTTCTACATCAATACTAAATACACAGAATATACTTTGAGAAAAGTCTCTCTGCTTAGCATAATCTTTGGGAGCCTCCCTATCCCAGTGGCTAGGCAACCCGCCTACAGTGCAGATGGTGATTGCAGGGTCACAGGTTCAAATCCCAGGTTCAACTGGTGTTTGTAGTATTTGTCATTTTCCACTTGATAGTGCTAACAGTCTCAATACATAAATGGCCATGTGGTTACCCAGTGAGTACCTTAGAAATGCTTCCATATGGCTTAGAGTAAATGGGCATGTGGATGATGGTTGTATACTTAGTTGCATGTTGCACTGTGTTTATTATTATTATTATAATTGATTTTGATAAAGTTCAACATCAATACTAAATACACAGAATATACTTTGAGAAAAGTCTCTCTGCTTAACATAATTTTTGGGAGGCTCCATAGCCCAGTGGTTAGGCAACCCGCCTACAGTGCAGATGGTGATTGCAGGGTCACAGGTTCAAATGCCAAGTTCAACTGGTGTTTGTAGTATTTGTCATTTTCCACCTGATAGTGCTAACAGTCTCAATACATAAATGGCCATGTGGTTACCCATTGAGTTCCTCAGAAATGCTTCCATATGGCTTAGAGTAAATGGGCATGTGGATGATGGTTGTATACTTAGTTGCATGTTGCACTGTGTTTATTATTATTATTATTGTAATTGATTTTGATAAAGTTCAACATCAATACTAAATACACAGAATATACTTTGAGAAAAGTCTCTCTGCTTAGTATAATCTTTGGGAGCCTCCATAGCCCAGTGGTTAGGCAACCTGCCTACAGTGCTGATGGTGATTGCAGGGTCACAGGTTCGAATCCCAGGTTCAACTGGTGTTTGTAATATTTGTCATTTTCCACCTGATAGTGCTAACAGTCTCAATACATAAATGGCCATGTGGTTCCCCAGTGAGTACCTTGGAAATGCTTCCATACGGCTTAGAATAAATGTGCGTGTGGATGATGGTTGGATGTTGCACTGTGTTTATTATTATTATTTTAATTGATTTTGTTAAAGTTCTACATCAATACTAAATACACAGAATATACTTTGAGAAAAGTCTCTCTGCTTAGCATAATCTTTGGGAGCCTCCATAGCCCAGTGGTTAGGCAACCCGCCTACAGTGCAGATGGTAATTGCAGGGTCACAGGTTCGAATTCCAGGTTCAACTGGTGTTTGTAGTATTTGTCATTTTCCACCTGATAGTGCTAACAGTCTCAATACATAAATGGTCATGTGGTTACCCAGTGAGTACCTTAGAAATGCTTCCATATGGCTTAGAGTAAATGGGCATGTGGATGATGGTTGTATACTTAGTTGCATGTTGCACTGTTTATTATTATTATTGTAATTGATTTTGATAAAGTTCAACATCAATACTAAATACACAGAATATACTTTGAGAAAAGTCTCTCTGCTTAGCATAATCTTTGGAAGGCTCCATAGCCCAGTGGTTAGGCAACCTGCCTACAGTGCAGATGGTGATTGCAGGGTCACAGGTTCAAATCCCAGGTTCAACTGGTGTTTGTAGTATTTATTATTTTCCACCTGATAGTGCTAACAGTCTCAATACATAAATGGCCATGTGGTTCCCCAGTGAGTACCTTGGAAATGCTTCCATACGGCTTAGAATAAATGTGCGTGTGGATGATGGTTGGATGTTGCACTGTGTTTATTATTATTATTTTAATTGATTTTGTTAAAGTTCTACATCAATACTAAATACACAGAATATACTTTGAGAAAAGTCTCTCTGCTTAGCATAATCTTTGGGAGCCTCCATAGCCCAGTGGTTAGGCAACCCGCCTACAGTGCAGATGGTAATTGCAGGGTCACAGGTTCGAATTCCAGGTTCAACTGGTGTTTGTAGTATTTGTCATTTTCCACCTGATAGTGCTAACAGTCTCAATACATAAATGGTCATGTGGTTACCCAGTGAGTACCTTAGAAATGCTTCCATATGGCTTAGAGTAAATGGGCATGTGGATGATGGTTGTATACTTAGTTGCATGTTGCACTGTTTATTATTATTATTGTAATTGATTTTGATAAAGTTCAACATCAATACTAAATACACAGAATATACTTTGAGAAAAGTCTCTCTGCTTAGCATAATCTTTGGGAGCCTCCATAACCCAGTGGTTAGGCAACCCGCCTACAGTGCAGATGGTGATTGCAGGGTCACAGGTTCGAATCCCAGGTTCAACTGGTGTTTGTAGTATTTGTCATTTTCCACCTGATAGTGCTAACAGTCTCAATACATAAATGGCCATGTGGTTCCCCAGTGAGTACCTTGGAAATGCTTCCATACGGCTTAGAATAAATGTGCGTGTGGATGATGGTTGGATGTTTCACTGTGTTTATTATTATTATTTTAATTGATTTTGTTAAAGTTCTACATCAATACTAAATACACAGAATATACTTTGAGAAAAGTCTCTCTGCTTAGCATAATCTTTGGGAGCCTCCCTATCCCAGTGGTTAGGCAACCCGCCTACAGTGCAGATGGTGATTGCAGGGTCACAGGTTCAAATCCCAGGTTCAACTGGTGTTTGTAGTATTTGTCATTTTCCACTTGATAGTGCTAACAGTCTCAATACATAAATGGCCATGTGGTTACCCAGTGAGTACCTTAGAAATGCTTCCATATGGCTTAGAGTAAATGGGCATGTGGATGATGGTTGTATACTTAGTTGCATGTTGCACTGTGTTTATTATTATTATTATAATTGATTTTGATAAAGTTCAACATCAATACTAAATACACAGAATATACTTTGAGAAAAGTCTCTCTGCTTAACATAATTTTTGGGAGGCTCCATAGCCCAGTGGTTAGGCAACCCGCCTACAGTGCAGATGGTGATTGCAGGGTCACAGGTTCAAATGCCAAGTTCAACTGGTGTTTGTAGTATTTGTCATTTTCCACCTGATAGTGCTAACAGTCTCAATACATAAATGGCCATGTGGTTACCCATTGAGTTCCTCAGAAATGCTTCCATATGGCTTAGAGTAAATGGGCATGTGGATGATGGTTGTATACTTAGTTGCATGTTGCACTGTGTTTATTATTATTATTATTGTAATTGATTTTGATAAAGTTCAACATCAATACTAAATACACAGAATATACTTTGAGAAAAGTCTCTCTGCTTAGCATAATCTTTGGGAGCCTCCATAGCCCAGTGGTTAGGCAACCTGCCTACAGTGCTGATGGTGATTGCAGGGTCACAGGTTCGAATCCCAGGTTCAACTGGTGTTTGTAATATTTGTCATTTTCCACCTGATAGTGCTAACAGTCTCAATACATAAATGGCCATGTGGTTCCCCAGTGAGTACCTTGGAAATGCTTCCATACGGCTTAGAATAAATGTGCGTGTGGATGATGGTTGGATGTTGCACTGTGTTTATTATTATTATTTTAATTGATTTTGTTAAAGTTCTACATCAATACTAAATACACAGAATATACTTTGAGAAAAGTCTCTCTGCTTAGCATAATCTTTGGGAGCCTCCATAGCCCAGTGGTTAGGCAACCCGCCTACAGTGCAGATGGTAATTGCAGGGTCACAGGTTCGAATTCCAGGTTCAACTGGTGTTTGTAGTATTTGTCATTTTCCACCTGATAGTGCTAACAGTCTCAATACATAAATGGTCATGTGGTTACCCAGTGAGTACCTTAGAAATGCTTCCATATGGCTTAGAGTAAATGGGCATGTGGATGATGGTTGTATACTTAGTTGCATGTTGCACTGTTTATTATTATTATTGTAATTGATTTTGATAAAGTTCAACATCAATACTAAATACACAGAATATACTTTGAGAAAAGTCTCTCTGCTTAGCATAATCTTTGGAAGGCTCCATAGCCCAGTGGTTAGGCAACCTGCCTACAGTGCAGATGGTGATTGCAGGGTCACAGGTTCAAATCCCAGGTTCAACTGGTGTTTGTAGTATTTATCATTTTCCACCTGATAGTGCTAACAGTCTCAATACATAAATGGCCATGTGGTTCCCCAGTGAGTACCTTGGAAATGCTTCCATACGGCTTAGAATAAATGTGCGTGTGGATGATGGTTGGATGTTGCACTGTGTTTATTATTATTATTTTAATTGATTTTGTTAAAGTTCTACATCAATACTAAATACACAGAATATACTTTGAGAAAAGTCTCTCTGCTTAGCATAATCTTTGGGAGCCTCCATAACCCAGTGGTTAGGCAACCCGCCTACAGTGCAGATGGTGATTGCAGGGTCACAGGTTCGAATCCCAGGTTCAACTGGTGTTTGTAGTATTTGTCATTTTCCACCTGATAGTGCTAACAGTCTCAATACATAAATGGCCATGTGGTTCCCCAGTGAGTACCTTGGAAATGCTTCCATACGGCTTAGAATAAATGTGAGTGTGGATGATGGTTGGATGTTTCACTGTGTTTATTATTATTATTTTAATTGATTTTGTTAAAGTTCTACATCAATACTAAATACACAGAATATACTTTGAGAAAAGTCTCTCTGCTTAGCATAATCTTTGGGAGCCTCCCTATCCCAGTGGTTAGGCAACCCGCCTACAGTGCAGATGGTGATTGCAGGGTCACAGGTTCAAATCCCAGGTTCAACTGGTGTTTGTAGTATTTGTCATTTTCCACTTGATAGTGCTAACAGTCTCAATACATAAATGGCCATGTGGTTACCCAGTGAGTACCTTAGAAATGCTTCCATATGGCTTAGAGTAAATGGGCATGTGGATGATGGTTGTATACTTAGTTGCATGTTGCACTGTGTTTATTATTATTATTATAATTGATTTTGATAAAGTTCAACATCAATACTAAATACACAGAATATACTTTGAGAAAAGTCTCTCTGCTTAGCATAATTTTTGGGAGGCTCCATAGCCCAGTGGTTAGGCAACCCGCCTACAGTGCAGATGGTGATTGCAGGGTCACAGGTTCAAATGCCAAGTTCAACTGGTGTTTGTAGTATTTGTCATTTTCCACCTGATAGTGCTAACAGTCTCAATACATAAATGGCCATGTGGTTACCCATTGAGTTCCTCAGAAATGCTTCCATATGGCTTAGAGTAAATGGGCATGTGGATGATGGTTGTATACTTAGTTGCATGTTGCACTGTTTATTATTATTATTATTGTAATTGATTTTGATAAAGTTCAACATCAATACTAAATACACAGAATATACTTTGAGAAAAGTCTCTCTGCTTAGCATAACCTTTGGAAGGCTCCATAGCCCAGTGGTTAGGCAACCTGCCTACAGTGCAGATGGTGATTGCAGGGTCACAGGTTCAAATCCCAGGTTCAACTGGTGTTTGTAGTATTTATCATTTTCCACCTGATAGTGCTAACAGTCTCAATACATAAATGGCCATGTGGTTCCCCAGTGAGTACCTTGGAAATGCTTCCATACGGCTTAGAATAAATGTGCGTGTGGATGATGGTTGGATGTTGCACTGTGTTTATTATTATTATTTTAATTGATTTTGTTAAAGTTCTACATCAATACTAAATACACAGAATATACTTTGAGAAAAGTCTCTCTGCTTAGCATAATCTTTGGGAGCCTCCATAACCCAGTGGTTAGGCAACCCGCCTACAGTGCAGATGGTGATTGCAGGGTCACAGGTTCGAATCCCAGGTTCAACTGGTGTTTGTAGTATTTGTCATTTTCCACCTGATAGTGCTAACAGTCTCAATACATAAATGGCCATGTGGTTCCCCAGTGAGTACCTTGGAAATGCTTCCATACGGCTTAGAATAAATGTGCGTGTGGATGATGGTTGGATGTTTCACTGTGTTTATTATTATTATTTTAATTGATTTTGTTAAAGTTCTACATCAATACTAAATACACAGAATATACTTTGAGAAAAGTCTCTCTGCTTAGCATAATCTTTGGGAGCCTCCCTATCCCAGTGGTTAGGCAACCCGCCTACAGTGCAGATGGTGATTGCAGGGTCACGGGTTCAAATCCCAGGTTCAACTGGTGTTTGTAGTATTTGTCATTTTCCACTTGATAGTGCTAACAGTCTCAATACATAAATGGCCATGTGGTTACCCAGTGAGTACCTTAGAAATGCTTCCATATGGCTTAGAGTAAATGGGCATGTGGATGATGGTTGTATACTTAGTTGCATGTTGCACTGTGTTTATTATTATTATTATAATTGATTTTGATAAAGTTCAACATCAATACTAAATACACAGAATATACTTTGAGAAAAGTCTCTCTGCTTAACATAATTTTTGGGAGGCTCCATAGCCCAGTGGTTAGGCAACCCGCCTACAGTGCAGATGGTGATTGCAGGGTCACAGGTTCAAATGCCAAGTTCAACTGGTGTTTGTAGTATTTGTCATTTTCCACCTGATAGTGCTAACAGTCTCAATACATAAATGGCCATGTGGTTACCCATTGAGTTCCTCAGAAATGCTTCCATATGGCTTAGAGTAAATGGGCATGTGGATGATGGTTGTATACTTAGTTGCATGTTGCACTGTGTTTATTATTATTATTATTGTAATTGATTTTGATAAAGTTCAACATCAATACTAAATACACAGAATATACTTTGAGAAAAGTCTCTCTGCTTAGCATAATCTTTGGGAGCCTCCATAGCCCAGTGGTTAGGCAACCTGCCTACAGTGCTGATGGTGATTGCAGGGTCACAGGTTCGAATCCCAGGTTCAACTGGTGTTTGTAATATTTGTCATTTTCCACCTGATAGTGCTAACAGTCTCAATACATAAATGGCCATGTGGTTCCCCAGTGAGTACCTTGGAAATGCTTCCATACGGCTTAGAATAAATGTGCGTGTGGATGATGGTTGGATGTTGCACTGTGTTTATTATTATTATTTTAATTGATTTTGTTAAAGTTCTACATCAATACTAAATACACAGAATATACTTTGAGAAAAGTCTCTCTGCTTAGCATAATCTTTGGGAGCCTCCATAGCCCAGTGGTTAGGCAACCCGCCTACAGTGCAGATGGTAATTGCAGGGTCACAGGTTCGAATTCCAGGTTCAACTGGTGTTTGTAGTATTTGTCATTTTCCACCTGATAGTGCTAACAGTCTCAATACATAAATGGTCATGTGGTTACCCAGTGAGTACCTTAGAAATGCTTCCATATGGCTTAGAGTAAATGGGCATGTGGATGATGGTTGTATACTTAGTTGCATGTTGCACTGTTTATTATTATTATTGTAATTGATTTTGATAAAGTTCAACATCAATACTAAATACACAGAATATACTTTGAGAAAAGTCTCTCTGCTTAGCATAATCTTTGGAAGGCTCCATAGCCCAGTGGTTAGGCAACCTGCCTACAGTGCAGAGGGTGATTGCAGGGTCCCAGGTTCAACTGGTGTTTGTAGTATTTATCATTTTCCACCTGATAGTGCTAACAGTCTCAATACATAAATGGCCATGTGGTTCCCCAGTGAGTACCTTGGAAATGCTTCCATACGGCTTAGAATAAATGTGCGTGTGGATGATGGTTGGATGTTGCACTGTGTTTATTATTATTATTTTAATTGATTTTGTTAAAGTTCTACATCAATACTAAATACACAGAATATACTTTGAGAAAAGTCTCTCTGCTTAGCATAATCTTTGGGAGCCTCCATAACCCAGTGGTTAGGCAACCCGCCTACAGTGCAGATGGTGATTGCAGGGTCACAGGTTCGAATCCCAGGTTCAACTGGTGTTTGTAGTATTTGTCATTTTCCACCTGATAGTGCTAACAGTCTCAATACATAAATGGCCATGTGGTTCCCCAGTGAGTACCTTGGAAATGCTTCCATACGGCTTAGAATAAATGTGCGTGTGGATGATGGTTGGATGTTTCACTGTGTTTATTATTATTATTTTAATTGATTTTGTTAAAGTTCTACATCAATACTAAATACACAGAATATACTTTGAGAAAAGTCTCTCTGCTTAGCATAATCTTTGGGAGCCTCCCTATCCCAGTGGTTAGGCAACCCGCCTACAGTACAGATGGTGATTGCAGGGTCACAGGTTCAAATCCCAGGTTCAACTGGTGTTTGTAGTATTTGTCATTTTCCACTTGATAGTGCTAACAGTCTCAATACATAAATGGCCATGTGGTTACCCAGTGAGTACCTTAGAAATGCTTCCATATGGCTTAGAGTAAATGGGCATGTGGATGATGGTTGTATACTTAGTTGCATGTTGCACTGTGTTTATTATTATTATTATAATTGATTTTGATAAAGTTCAACATCAATACTAAATACACAGAATATACTTTGAGAAAAGTCTCTCTGCTTAGCATAATTTTTGGGAGGCTCCATAGCCCAGTGGTTAGGCAACCCGCCTACAGTGCAGATGGTGATTGCAGGGTCACAGGTTCAAATGCCAAGTTCAACTGGTGTTTGTAGTATTTGTCATTTTCCACCTGATAGTGCTAACAGTCTCAATACATAAATGGCCATGTGGTTACCCATTGAGTTCCTCAGAAATGCTTCCATATGGCTTAGAGTAAATGGGCATGTGGATGATGGTTGTATACTTAGTTGCATGTTGCACTGTTTATTATTATTATTATTGTAATTGATTTTGATAAAGTTCAACATCAATACTAAATACACAGAATATACTTTGAGAAAAGTCTCTCTGCTTAGCATAACCTTTGGAAGGCTCCATAGCCCAGTGGTTAGGCAACCTGCCTACAGTGCAGATGGTGATTGCAGGGTCACAGGTTCAAATCCCAGGTTCAACTGGTGTTTGTAGTATTTATCATTTTCCACCTGATAGTGCTAACAGTCTCAATACATAAATGGCCATGTGGTTCCCCAGTGAGTACCTTGGAAATGCTTCCATACGGCTTAGAATAAATGTGCGTGTGGATGATGGTTGGATGTTGCACTGTGTTTATTATTATTATTTTAATTGATTTTGTTAAAGTTCTACATCAATACTAAATACACAGAATATACTTTGAGAAAAGTCTCTCTGCTTAGCATAATCTTTGGGAGCCTCCATAACCCAGTGGTTAGGCAACCCGCCTACAGTGCAGATGGTGATTGCAGGGTCACAGGTTCGAATCCCAGGTTCAACTGGTGTTTGTAGTATTTGTCATTTTCCACCTGATAGTGCTAACAGTCTCAATACATAAATGGCCATGTGGTTCCCCAGTGAGTACCTTGGAAATGCTTCCATACGGCTTAGAATAAATGTGCGTGTGGATGATGGTTGGATGTTTCACTGTGTTTATTATTATTATTTTAATTGATTTTGTTAAAGTTCTACATCAATACTAAATACACAGAATATACTTTGAGAAAAGTCTCTCTGCTTAGCATAATCTTTGGGAGCCTCCCTATCCCAGTGGTTAGGCAACCCGCCTACAGTGCAGATGGTGATTGCAGGGTCACAGGTTCAAATCCCAGGTTCAACTGGTGTTTGTAGTATTTGTCATTTTCCACTTGATAGTGCTAACAGTCTCAATACATAAATGGCCATGTGGTTACCCAGTGAGTACCTTAGAAATGCTTCCATATGGCTTAGAGTAAATGGGCATGTGGATGATGGTTGTATACTTAGTTGCATGTTGCACTGTGTTTATTATTATTATTATAATTGATTTTGATAAAGTTCAACATCAATACTAAATACACAGAATATACTTTGAGAAAAGTCTCTCTGCTTAACATAATTTTTGGGAGGCTCCATAGCCCAGTGGTTAGGCAACCCGCCTACAGTGCAGATGGTGATTGCAGGGTCACAGGTTCAAATGCCAAGTTCAACTGGTGTTTGTAGTATTTGTCATTTTCCACCTGATAGTGCTAACAGTCTCAATACATAAATGGCCATGTGGTTACCCATTGAGTTCCTCAGAAATGCTTCCATATGGCTTAGAGTAAATGGGCATGTGGATGATGGTTGTATACTTAGTTGCATGTTGCACTGTGTTTATTATTATTATTATTGTAATTGATTTTGATAAAGTTCAACATCAATACTAAATACACAGAATATACTTTGAGAAAAGTCTCTCTGCTTAGCATAATCTTTGGGAGCCTCCATAGCCCAGTGGTTAGGCAACCTGCCTACAGTGCTGATGGTGATTGCAGGGTCACAGGTTCGAATCCCAGGTTCAACTGGTGTTTGTAATATTTGTCATTTTCCACCTGATAGTGCTAACAGTCTCAATACATAAATGGCCATGTGGTTCCCCAGTGAGTACCTTGGAAATGCTTCCATACGGCTTAGAATAAATGTGCGTGTGGATGATGGTTGGATGTTGCACTGTGTTTATTATTATTATTTTAATTGATTTTGTTAAAGTTCTACATCAATACTAAATACACAGAATATACTTTGAGAAAAGTCTCTCTGCTTAGCATAATCTTTGGGAGCCTCCATAGCCCAGTGGTTAGGCAACCCGCCTACAGTGCAGATGGTAATTGCAGGGTCACAGGTTCGAATTCCAGGTTCAACTGGTGTTTGTAGTATTTGTCATTTTCCACCTGATAGTGCTAACAGTCTCAATACATAAATGGTCATGTGGTTACCCAGTGAGTACCTTAGAAATGCTTCCATATGGCTTAGAGTAAATGGGCATGTGGATGATGGTTGTATACTTAGTTGCATGTTGCACTGTTTATTATTATTATTGTAATTGATTTTGATAAAGTTCAACATCAATACTAAATACACAGAATATACTTTGAGAAAAGTCTCTCTGCTTAGCATAATCTTTGGAAGGCTCCATAGCCCAGTGGTTAGGCAACCTGCCTACAGTGCAGATGGTGATTGCAGGGTCACAGGTTCAAATCCCAGGTTCAACTGGTGTTTGTAGTATTTATCATTTTCCACCTGATAGTGCTAACAGTCTCAATACATAAATGGCCATGTGGTTCCCCAGTGAGTACCTTGGAAATGCTTCCATACGGCTTAGAATAAATGTGCGTGTGGATGATGGTTGGATGTTGCACTGTGTTTATTATTATTATTTTAATTGATTTTGTTAAAGTTCTACATCAATACTAAATACACAGAATATACTTTGAGAAAAGTCTCTCTGCTTAGCATAATCTTTGGGAGCCTCCATAACCCAGTGGTTAGGCAACCCGCCTACAGTGCAGATGGTGATTGCAGGGTCACAGGTTCGAATCCCAGGTTCAACTGGTGTTTGTAGTATTTGTCATTTTCCACCTGATAGTGCTAACAGTCTCAATACATAAATGGCCATGTGGTTCCCCAGTGAGTACCTTGGAAATGCTTCCATACGGCTTAGAATAAATGTGCGTGTGGATGATGGTTGGATGTTTCACTGTGTTTATTATTATTATTTTAATTGATTTTGTTAAAGTTCTACATCAATACTAAATACACAGAATATACTTTGAGAAAAGTCTCTCTGCTTAGCATAATCTTTGGGAGCCTCCCTATCCCAGTGGTTAGGCAACCCGCCTACAGTGCAGATGGTGATTGCAGGGTCACAGGTTCAAATCCCAGGTTCAACTGGTGTTTGTAGTATTTGTCATTTTCCACTTGATAGTGCTAACAGTCTCAATACATAAATGGCCATGTGGTTACCCAGTGAGTACCTTAGAAATGCTTCCATATGGCTTAGAGTAAATGGGCATGTGGATGATGGTTGTATACTTAGTTGCATGTTGCACTGTGTTTATTATTATTATTATAATTGATTTTGATAAAGTTCAACATCAATACTAAATACACAGAATATACTTTGAGAAAAGTCTCTCTGCTTAGCATAATCTTTGGGAGGCTCCATAGCCAAGTGGTTAGGCAACCCGCCTACAGTGCAGATGGTGATTGCAGGGTCACAGGTTCAAATGCCAAGTTCAACTGGTGTTTGTAGTATTTGTCATTTTCCACCTGATAGTGCTAACAGTCTCAATACATAAATGGCCATGTGGTTACCCATTGAGTTCCTCAGAAATGCTTCCATATGGCTTAGAGTAAATGGGCATGTGGATGATGGTTGTATACTTAGTTGCATGTTGCACTGTGTTTATTATTATTATTATTGTAATTGATTTTGATAAAGTTCAACATCAATACTAAATACACAGAATATACTTTGAGAAAAGTCTCTCTGCTTAGCATAATCTTTGGGAGCCTCCATAGCCCAGTGGTTAGGCAACCTGCCTACAGTGCTGATGGTGATTGCAGGGTCACAGGTTCGAATCCCAGGTTCAACTGGTGTTTGTAATATTTGTCATTTTCCACCTGATAGTGCTAACAGTCTCAATACATAAATGGCCATGTGGTTCCCCAGTGAGTACCTTGGAAATGCTTCCATACGGCTTAGAATAAATGTGCGTGTGGATGATGGTTGGATGTTGCACTGTGTTTATTATTATTATTTAATTGATTTTGTTAAAGTTCTACATCAATACTAAATACACAGAATATACTTTGAGAAAAGTCTCTCTGCTTAGCATAATCTTTGGGAGCCTCCATAGCCCAGTGGTTAGGCAACCCACCTACAGTGCAGATGGTGATTGCAGGGTCACAGGTACAAATCCCAGGTTCAACTGGTGTTTGTAGTATTTGTCATTTTCCACCTGATAGTGCTAACAGTCTCAATACATAAATGGCCATGTGGTTCCCCAGTGAGTACCTTGGAAATGCTTCCATACGGCTTAGAATAAATGTGCGTGTGGATGATGGTTGGATGTTGCACTGTTTATTATTATTATTTTAATAGATTTTGTTAAAGTTCTACATCAATACTAAATACACAGAATATACTTTGAGAAAAGTCTCTCTGCTTAGCATAATCTTTGGGAGCCTCCATATCCCAGTGGTTAGGCAACCCGCCTACAGTGCAGATGGTGATTGCAGGGTCACAGGTTCGAATCCCAGGTTCAACTGGTGTTTGTAGTATTTGTCATTTTCCACCTGATAGTGCTAACAGTCTCAATACATAAATGGCCATGTGGTTACCCAGTGAGTACCTTAGAAATGCTTCCATATGGCTTAGAGTAAATTGGCATGTGGATGATGGTTGTATACTTAGTTGCATGTTGCACTGTGTTTCTTATTATTATTGTAATTGATTTTGATAAAGTTCCACATCAATACTAAATACATAGAATATACTTTGAGAAAAGTCTCTATGCTTAGCATAATCTTTGGGAGGCTCCATAGCCCAGTGGTTAGGCAACCCGCCTACAGTGCAGATGGTGATTGCAGGGTCACAGGTTCGAATCCCAGGTTCAACTGGTGTTTGTAGTATTTGTCATTTTCCACCTGATAGTGCTAACAGTCTCAATACATAAATGGCCATGTGGTTCCCCAGTGAGTACCTTGGAAATGCTTCCATACGGCTTAGAATAAATGTGCGTGTGGATGATGGTTGGATGTTTCACTGTGTTTATTATTATTATTTTAATTGATTTTGTTAAAGTTCTACATCAATACTAAATACACAGAATATACTTTGAGAAAAGTCTCTCTGCTTAGCATAATCTTTGGGAGCCTCCATAGCCCAGTGGTTAGGCAACCCGCCTACAGTGCAGATGGTGATTGCAGGGTCACAGGTTCAAATCCCAGGTTCAACTGGTGTTTGTAGTATTTGTCATTTTCCACCTGATAGTGCTTACAGTCTCAATACATAAATGGCCATGTGGTTACCCAGTGAGTACCTTAGAAATGCTTCCATATGGCTTAGAGTAAATGGGCATGTGGATGATGGTTGTATACTTAGTTGCATGTTGCACTGTGTTTATTATTATTATTGTAATTGATTTTGATAAAGTTCAACATCAATACTAAATACACAGAATATACTTTGAGAAAAGTCTCTCTGCTTAGCATAATCTTTGGGAGGCTCCATAGCACAGTGGTTAGGCAACCCGCCTACAGTGCAGATGGTGATTGCAGGGTCACAGGTTCGAATCCCAAGTTCAACTGGTGTTTGTAGTATTTGTCATTTTCCACCTGATAGTGCTAACAGTCTCAATACATAAATGGCCATGTGGTTCCCCAGTGAGTACCTTGGAAATGCTTCCATACGGCTTAGAATAAATGTGCGTGTGGATGATGGTTGGATGTTTCACTGTGTTTATTATTATTATTTTAATTGATTTTGTTAAAGTTCTACATCAATACTAAATACACAGAATATACTTTGAGAAAAGTCTCTCTGCTTAGCATAATCTTTGGGAGCCTCCCTATCCCAGTGGTTAGGCAACCCGCCTACAGTGCAGATGGTGATTGCAGGGTCACAGGTTCAAATCCCAGGTTCAACTGGTGTTTGTAGTATTTGTCATTTTCCACTTGATAGTGCTAACAGTCTCAATACATAAATGGCCATGTGGTTACCCAGTGAGTACCTTAGAAATGCTTCCATATGGCTTAGAGTAAATGGGCATGTGGATGATGGTTGTATACTTAGTTGCATGTTGCACTGTGTTTATTATTATTATTATAATTGATTTTGATAAAGTTCAACATCAATACTAAATACACAGAATATACTTTGAGAAAAGTCTCTCTGCTTAGCATAATTTTTGGGAGGCTCCATAGCCCAGTGGTTAGGCAACCCGCCTACAGTGCAGATGGTGATTGCAGGGTCACAGGTTCAAATGCCAAGTTCAACTGGTGTTTGTAGTATTTGTCATTTTCCACCTGATAGTGCTAACAGTCTCAATACATAAATGGCCATGTGGTTACCCATTGAGTTCCTCAGAAATGCTTCCATATGGCTTAGAGTAAATGGGCATGTGGATGATGGTTGTATACTTAGTTGCATGTTGCACTGTGTTTATTATTATTATTATTGTAATTGATTTTGATAAAGTTCAACATCAATACTAAATACACAGAATATACTTTGAGAAAAGTCTCTCTGCTTAGCATAATCTTTGGGAGCCTCCATAGCCCAGTGGTTAGGCAACCTGCCTACAGTGCTGATGGTGATTGCAGGGTCACAGGTTCGAGTCCCAGGTTCAACTGGTGTTTGTAATATTTGTCATTTTCCACCTGATAGTGCTAACAGTCTCAATACATAAATGGCCATGTGGTTCCCCAGTGAGTACCTTGGAAATGCTTCCATACGGCTTAGAATAAATGTGCGTGTGGATGATGGTTGGATGTTGCACTGTGTTTATTATTATTATTTTAATTGATTTTGTTAAAGTTCTACATCAATACTAAATACACAGAATATACTTTGAGAAAAGTCTCTCTGCTTAGCATAATCTTTGGGAGCCTCCATAGCCCAGTGGTTAGGCAACCCGCCTACAGTGCAGATGGTAATTGCAGGGTCACAGGTTCGAATTCCAGGTTCAACTGGTGTTTGTAGTATTTGTCATTTTCCACCTGATAGTGCTAACAGTCTCAATACATAAATGGTCATGTGGTTACCCAGTGAGTACCTTAGAAATGCTTCCATATGGCTTAGAGTAAATGGGCATGTGGATGATGGTTGTATACTTAGTTGCATGTTGCACTGTTTATTATTATTATTATTGTAATTGATTTTGATAAAGTTCAACATCAATACTAAATACACAGAATATACTTTGAGAAAAGTCTCTCTGCTTAGCATAACCTTTGGAAGGCTCCATAGCCCAGTGGTTAGGCAACCTGCCTACAGTGCAGATGGTGATTGCAGGGTCACAGGTTCAAATCCCAGGTTCAACTGGTGTTTGTAGTATTTATCATTTTCCACCTGATAGTGCTAACAGTCTCAATACATAAATGGCCATGTGGTTCCCCAGTGAGTACCTTGGAAATGCTTCCATACGGCTTAGAATAAATGTGCGTGTGGATGATGGTTGGATGTTGCACTGTGTTTATTATTATTATTTTAATTGATTTTGTTAAAGTTCTACATCAATACTAAATACACAGAATATACTTTGAGAAAAGTCTCTCTGCTTAGCATTATCTTTGGGAGCCTCCATAACCCAGTGGTTAGGCAACCCGCCTACAGTGCAGATGGTGATTGCAGGGTCACAGGTTCGAATCCCAGGTTCAACTGGTGTTTGTAGTATTTGTCATTTTCCACCTGATAGTGCTAACAGTCTCAATACATAAATGGCCATGTGGTTCCCCAGTGAGTACCTTGGAAATGCTTCCATACGGCTTAGAATAAATGTGCGTGTGGATGATGGTTGGATGTTGCACTGTGTTTATTATTATTATTTTAATTGATTTTGTTAAAGTTCTACATCAATACTAAATACACAGAATATACTTTGAGAAAAGTCTCTCTGCTTAGCATAATCTTTGGGAGCCTCCATAACCCAGTGGTTAGGCAAACCGCCTACAGTGCAGATGGTGATTGCAGGGTCACAGGTTCGAATCCCAGGTTCAACTGGTGTTTGTAGTATTTGTCACTTTCCACCTGATAGTGCTAACAGTCTCAATACATAAATGGCCATGTGGTTCCCCAGTGAGTACCTTGGAAATGCTTCCATACGGCTTAGAATAAATGTGCGTGTGGATGATGGTTGGATGTTTCACTGTGTTTATTATTATTATTTTAATTGATTTTGTTAAAGTTCTACATCAATACTAAATGCACAGAATATACTTTGAGAAAAGTCTCTCTGCTTAGCATAATCTTTGGGAGCCTCCCTATCCCAGTGGTTAGGCAACCCGCCTACAGTGCAGATGGTGATTGCAGGGTCACAGGTTCAAATCCCAGGTTCAACTGGTGTTTGTAGTATTTGTCATTTTCCACTTGATAGTGCTAACAGTCTCAATACATAAATGGCCATGTGGTTACCCAGTGAGTACCTTAGAAATGCTTCCATATGGCTTAGAGTAAATGGGCATGTGGATGATGGTTGTATACTTAGTTGCATGTTGCACTGTGTTTATTATTATTATTATAATTGATTTTGATAAAGTTCAACATCAATACTAAATACACAGAATATACTTTGAGAAAAGTCTCTCTGCTTAGCATAATCTTTGGGAGGCTCCATAGCCCAGTGGTTAGGCAACCCGCCTACAGTGCAGATGGTGATTGCAGGGTCACAGGTTCAAATGCCAAGTTCAACTGGTGTTTGTAGTATTTGTCATTTTCCACCTGATAGTGCTAACAGTCTCAATACATAAATGGCCATGTGGTTACCCATTGAGTTCCTCAGAAATGCTTCCATATGGCTTAGAGTAAATGGGCATGTGGATGATGGTTGTATACTTAGTTGCATGTTGCACTGTGTTTATTATTATTATTGTAATTGATTTTGATAAAGTTCAACATCAATACTAAATACACAGAATATACTTTGAGAAAAGTCTCTCTGCTTAGTAAAATCTTTGGGAGGCTCCATAGCCCAGTGGTTAGGCAACCCACCTACAGTGCAGATGGTGATTGCAGGGTCACAGGTACAAATCCCAGGTTCAACTGGTGTTTGTAGTATTTGTCATTTTCCACCTGATAGTGCTAACAGTCTCAATACATAAATGGCCATGTGGTTCCCCAGTGAGTACCTTGGAAATGCTTCCATACGGCTTAGAATAAATGTGCGTGTGGATGATGGTTGGATGTTGCACTGTTTATTATTATTATTTTAATAGATTTTGTTAAAGTTCTACATCAATACTAAATACACAGAATATACTTTGAGAAAAGTCTCTCTGCTTATCATAATCTTTGGGAGCCTCCATAGCCCAGTGGTTAGGCAACCCACCTACAGTGCAGATGGTGATTGCAGGGTCACAGGTTCAAATCCCAGGTTCAACTGGTGTTTGTAGTATTTGTCATTTTCCACCTGATAGTGCTAACAGTCTCAATACATAAATGGCCATGTGGTTACCCAGTGAGTACCTTAGAAATGCTTCCATATGGCTTAGAGTAAATTGGCATGTGGATGATGGTTGTATACTATGTTGCACTGTGTTTCTTATTATTATTGTAATTGATTTTGATAAAGTTCCACATCAATACTAAATACATAGAATATACTTTGAGAAAAGTCTCTATGCTTAGCATAATCTTTGGGAGGCTCCATAGCCCAGTGGTTAGGCAACCCGCCTACAGTGCAGATGGTGATTGCAGGGTCACAGGTTCGAATCCCAGGTTCAACTGGTGTTTGTAGTATTTGTCATTTTCCACCTGATAGTGCTAACAGTCTCAATACATAAATGGCCATGTGGTTCCCCAGTGAGTACCTTGGAAATGCTTCCATACGGCTTAGAATAAATGTGCGTGTGGATGATGGTTGGATGTTTCACTGTGTTTATTATTATTATTTTAATTGATTTTGTTAAAGTTCTACATCAATACTAAATACACAGAATATACTTTGAGAAAAGTCTCTCTGCTTAGCATAATCTTTGGGAGCCTCCATAGCCCAGTGGTTAGGCAACCCGCCTACAGTGCAGATGGTGATTGCAGGGTCACAGGTTCAAATCCCAGGTTCAACTGGTGTTTGTAGTATTTGTCATTTTCCACCTGATAGTGCTTACAGTCTCAATACATAAATGGCCATGTGGTTACCCAGTGAGTACCTTAGAAATGCTTCCATATGGCTTAGAGTAAATGGGCATGTGGATGATGGTTGTATACTTAGTTGCATGTTGCACTGTGTTTATTATTATTATTGTAATTGATTTTGATAAAGTTCAACATCAATACTAAATACACAGAATATACTTTGAGAAAAGTCTCTCTGCTTAGCATAATCTTTGGGAGGCTCCATAGCACAGTGGTTAGGCAACCCGCCTACAGTGCAGATGGTGATTGCAGGGTCACAGGTTCGAATCCCAAGTTCAACTGGTGTTTGTAGTATTTGTCATTTTCCACCTGATAGTGCTAACAGTCTCAATACATAAATGGCCATGTGGTTCCCCAGTGAGTACCTTGGAAATGCTTCCATACGGCTTAGAATAAATGTGCGTGTGGATGATGGTTGGATGTTTCACTGTGTTTATTATTATTATTTTAATTGATTTTGTTAAAGTTCTACATCAATACTAAATACACAGAATATACTTTGAGAAAAGTCTCTCTGCTTAGCATAATCTTTGGGAGCCTCCCTATCCCAGTGGTTAGGCAACCCGCCTACAGTGCAGATGGTGATTACAGGGTCACAGGTTCAAATCCCAGGTTCAACTGGTGTTTGTAGTATTTGTCATTTTCCACCTGATAGTGCTAACAGTCTCAATACATAAATGGTCATGTGGTTACCCAGTGAGTACCTTAGA
This sequence comes from Pseudophryne corroboree, assembly GCF_028390025.1. Lineage (NCBI taxonomy): Eukaryota > Metazoa > Chordata > Amphibia > Anura > Myobatrachidae > Pseudophryne > Pseudophryne corroboree. Next base: position 68,361,188 of record NC_086453.1, read on the forward strand.
AATGCTTCCATATGGCTTAGAGTAAATGGGCATGTGGATGATGGTTGTATACTTAGTTGCATGTTGCACTGTTTATTATTATTATTATTATTATAATTGATTTTGATAAAGTTCAACATCAATACTAAATACACAGAATATACTTTGAGAAAAGTCTCTCTGCTTAGCATAATCTTTGGGAGGCTCCATAGCCCAGTGGTTAGGCAACCCGCCTACAGTGCAGATGGTGATTGCAGGGTCACAGGTTCAAATGCCAAGTTCAACTGGTGTTTGTAGTATTTGTCATTTTCCACCTGATAGTGCTAACAGTCTCAATACATAAATGGCCATGTGGTTACCCATTGAGTTCCCCAGAAATGCTTCCATATGGCTTAGAGTAAATGGGCATGTGGATGATGGTTGTATACTTAGTTGCATGTTGCACTGTGTTTATTATTATTATTGTAATTGATTTTGATAAAGTTCAACATCAATACTAAATACACAGAATATACTTTGAGAAAAGTCTCTCTGCTTAGTAAAATCTTTGGGAGGCTCCATAGCCCAGTGGTTAGGCAACCCACCTACAGTGCAGATGGTGATTGCAGGGTCACAGGTACAAATCCCAGGTTCAACTGGTGTTTGTAGTATTTGTCATTTTCCACCTGATAGTGCTAACAGTCTCAATACATAAATGGCCATGTGGTTCCCCAGTGAGTACCTTGGAAATGCTTCCATACGGCTTAGAATAAATGTGCGTGTGGATGATGGTTGGATGTTGCACTGTTTATTATTATTATTTTAATAGATTTTGTTAAAGTTCTACATCAATACTAAATACACAGAATATACTTTGAGAAAAGTCTCTCTGCTTATCATAATCTTTGGGAGCCTCCATAGCCCAGTGGTTAGGCAACCCGCCTACAGTGCAGATGGTGATTGCAGGGTCACAGGTTCGAATCCCAGGTTCAACTGGTGTTTGTAGTATTTGTCATTTTCCACCTGATAGTGCTAACAGTCTCAATACATAAATGGCCATGTGGTTACCCAGTGAGTACCTTAGAAATGCTTCCATATGGCTTAGAGTAAATTGGCATGTGGATGATGGTTGTATACTTAGTTGCATGTTGCACTGTGTTTCTTATTATTATTGTAATTGATTTTGATAAAGTTCCACATCAATACTAAATACATAGAATATACTTTGAGAAAAGTCTCTATGCTTAGCATAATCTTTGGGAGGCTCCATAGCCCAGTGGTTAGGCAACCCGCCTACAGTGCAGATGGTGATTGCAGGGTCACAGGTTCGAATCCCAGGTTCAACTGGTGTTTGTAGTATTTGTCATTTTCCACCTGATAGTGCTAACAGTCTCAATACATAAATGGCCATGTGGTTCCCCAGTGAGTACCTTGGAAATGCTTCCATACGGCTTAGAATAAATGTGCGTGTGGATGATGGTTGGATGTTTCACTGTGTTTATTATTATTATTTTAATTGATTTTGTTAAAGTTCTACATCAATACTAAATACACAGAATATACTTTGAGAAAAGTCTCTCTGCTTAGCATAATCTTTGGGAGCCTCCATAGCCCAGTGGTTAGGCAACCCGCCTACAGTGCAGATGGTGATTGCAGGGTCACAGGTTCAAATCCCAGGTTCAACTGGTGTTTGTAGTATTTGTCATTTTCCACCTGATAGTGCTTACAGTCTCAATACATAAATGGCCATGTGGTTACCCAGTGAGTACCTTAGAAATGCTTCCATATGGCTTAGAGTAAATGGGCATGTGGATGATGGTTGTATACTTAGTTGCATGTTGCACTGTGTTTATTATTATTATTGTAATTGATTTTGATAAAGTTCAACATCAATACTAAATACACAGAATATACTTTGAGAAAAGTCTCTCTGCTTAGCATAATCTTTGGGAGGCTCCATAGCACAGTGGTTAGGCAACCCGCCTACAGTGCAGATGGTGATTGCAGGGTCACAGGTTCGAATCCCAAGTTCAACTGGTGTTTGTAGTATTTGTCATTTTCCACCTGATAGTGCTAACAGTCTCAATACATAAATGGCCATGTGGTTCCCCAGTGAGTACCTTGGAAATGCTTCCATACGGCTTAGAATAAATGTGCGTGTGGATGATGGTTGGATGTTTCACTGTGTTTATTATTATTATTTTAATTGATTTTGTTAAAGTTCTACATCAATACTAAATACACAGAATATACTTTGAGAAAAGTCTCTCTGCTTAGCATAATCTTTGGGAGCCTCCCTATCCCAGTGGTTAGGCAACCCGCCTACAGTGCAGATGGTGATTGCAGGGTCACAGGTTCAAATCCCAGGTTCAACTGGTGTTTGTAGTATTTGTCATTTTCCACTTGATAGTGCTAACAGTCTCAATACATAAATGGCCATGTGGTTACCCAGTGAGTACCTTAGAAATGCTTCCATATGGCTTAGAGTAAATGGGCATGTGGATGATGGTTGTATACTTAGTTGCATGTTGCACTGTGTTTATTATTATTATTATTATAATTGATTTTGATAAAGTTCAACATCAATACTAAATACACAGAATATACTTTGAGAAAAGTCTCTCTGCTTAGCATAATTTTTGGGAGGCTCCATAGCCCAGTGGTTAGGCAACCTGCCTACAGTGCAGATGGTGATTGCAGGGTCACAGGTTCAAATGCCAAGTTCAACTGGTGTTTGTAGTATTTGTCATTTTCCACCTGATAGTGCTAACAGTCTCAATACATAAATGGCCATGTGGTTACCCATTGAGTTCCTCAGAAATGCTTCCATATGGCTTAGAGTAAATGGGCATGTGGATGATGGTTGTATACTTAGTTGCATGTTGCACTGTGTTTATTATTATTGTAATTGATTTTGATAAAGTTCAACATCAATACTAAATACACAGAATATACTTTGAGAAAAGTCTCTCTGCTTAGCATAATCTTTGGGAGCCTCCATAGCCCAGTGGTTAGGCAACCTGCCTACAGTGCTGATGGTGATTGCAGGGTCACAGGTTCGAATCCCAGGTTCAACTGGTGTTTGTAATATTTGTCATTTTCCACCTGATAGTGCTAACAGTCTCAATACATAAATGGCCATGTGGTTCCCCAGTGAGTACCTTGGAAATGCTTCCATACGGCTTAGAATAAATGTGCGTGTGGATGATGGTTGGATGTTGCACTGTGTTTATTATTATTATTTTAATTGATTTTGTTAAAGTTCTACATCAATACTAAATACACAGAATATACTTTGAGAAAAGTCTCTCTGCTTAGCATAATCTTTGGGAGCCTCCATAGCCCAGTGGTTAGGCAACCCGCCTACAGTGCAGATGGTAATTGCAGGGTCACAGGTTCGAATTCCAGGTTCAACTGGTGTTTGTAGTATTTGTCATTTTCCACCTGATAGTGCTAACAGTCTCAATACATAAATGGTCATGTGGTTACCCAGTGAGTACCTTAGAAATGCTTCCATATGGCTTAGAGTAAATGGGCATGTGGATGATGGTTGTATACTTAGTTGCATGTTGCACTGTTTATTATTATTATTATTGTAATTGATTTTGATAAAGTTCAACATCAATACTAAATACACAGAATATACTTTGAGAAAAGTCTCTCTGCTTAGCATAACCTTTGGAAGGCTCCATAGCCCAGTGGTTAGGCAACCTGCCTACAGTGCAGATGGTGATTGCAGGGTCACAGGTTCAAATCCCAGGTTCAACTGGTGTTTGTAGTATTTATCATTTTCCACCTGATAGTGCTAACAGTCTCAATACATAAATGGCCATGTGGTTCCCCAGTGAGTACCTTGGAAATGCTTCCATACGGCTTAGAATAAATGTGCGTGTGGATGATGGTTGGATGTTTCACTGTGTTTATTATTATTATTTTAATTGATTTTGTTAAAGTTCTACATCAATACTAAATACACAGAATGTACTTTGAGAAAAGTCTCTCTGCTTAGCATAATCTTTGGGAGCCTCCCTATCCCAGTGGTTAGGCAACCCGCCTACAGTGCAGATGGTGATTGCAGGGTCACAGGTTCAAATCCCAGGTTCAACTGGTGTTTGTAGTATTTGTCATTTTCCACTTGATAGTGCTAACAGTCTCAATACATAAATGGCCATGTGGTTACCCAGTGAGTACCTTAGAAATGCTTCCATATGGCTTAGAGTAAATGGGCATGTGGATGATGGATGTATACTTAGTTGCATGTTGCACTGTGTTTATTATTATTATTATAATTAATTTTGATAAAGTTCAACATCAATACTAAATACACAGAATATACTTTGAGAAAAGTCTCTCTGCTTAGCATAATCTTTGGGAGGCTCCATAGCCCAGTGGTTAGGCAACCCGCCTACAGTGCAGATGGTGATTGTAGGGTCACAGGTTCAAATGCCAAGTTCAACTGGTGTTTGTAGTATTTGTCATTTTCCACCTGATAGTGCTAACAGTCTCAATACATAAATGGCCATGTGGTTACCCATTGAGTTCCTCAGAAATGCTTCCATATGGCTTAGAGTAAATGGGCATGTGGATGATGGTTGTATACTTAGTTGCATGTTGCACTGTGTTTATTATTATTATTATTGTAATTGATTTTGATAAAGTTCAACATCAATACTAAATACACAGAATATACTTTGAGAAAAGTCTCTCTGCTTAGCATAATCTTTGGGAGCCTCCATAGCCCAGTGGTTAGGCAACCTGCCTACAGTGCTGATGGTGATTGCAGGGTCACAGGTTCGAATCCCAGGTTCAACTGGTGTTTGTAATATTTGTCATTTTCCACCTGATAGTGCTAACAGTCTCAATACATAAATGGCCATGTGGTTCCCCAGTGAGTACCTTGGAAATGCTTCCATACGGCTTAGAATAAATGTGCGTGTGGATGATGGTTGGATGTTGCACTGTGTTTATTATTATTATTTTAATTGATTTTGTTAAAGTTCTACATCAATACTAAATACACAGAATATACTTTGAGAAAAGTCTCTCTGCTTAGCATAATCTTTGGGAGCCTCCATAGCCCAGTGGTTAGGCAACCCGCCTACAGTGCAGATGGTAATTGCAGGGTCACAGGTTCAAATTCCAGGTTCAACTGGTGTTTGTAGTATTTGTCATTTTCCACCTGATAGTGCTAACAGTCTCAATACATAAATGGTCATGTGGTTACCCAGTGAGTACCTTAGAAATGCTTCCATATGGCTTAGAGTAAATGGGCATGTGGATGATGGTTGTATACTTAGTTGCATGTTGCACTGTTTATTATTATTATTGTAATTGATTTTGATAAAGTTCAACATCAATACTAAATACACAGAATATACTTTGAGAAAAGTCTCTCTGCTTAGCATAATCTTTGGAAGGCTCCATAGCCCAGTGGTTAGGCAACCTGCCTACAGTGCAGATGGTGATTGCAGGGTCACAGGTTCAAATCCCAAGTTCAACTGGTGTTTGTAGTATTTATCATTTTCCACCTGATAGTGCTAACAGTCTCAATACATAAATGGCCATGTGGTTCCCCAGTGAGTACCTTGGAAATGCTTCCATACGGCTTAGAATAAATGTGCGTGTGGATGATGGTTGGATGTTGCACTGTGTTTATTATTATTATTTTAATTGATTTTGTTAAAGTTCTACATCAATACTAAATACACAGAATATACTTTGAGAAAAGTCTCTCTGCTTAGCATAATCTTTGGGAGCCTCCATAACCCAGTGGTTAGGCAAACCGCCTACAGTGCAGATGGTGATTGCAGGGTCACAGGTTCGAATCCCAGGTTCAACTGGTGTTTGTAGTATTTGTCATTTTCCACCTGATAGTGCTAACAGTCTCAATACATAAATGGCCATGTGGTTCCCCAGTGAGTACCTTGGAAATGCTTCCATACGGCTTAGAATAAATGTGCGTGTGGATGATGGTTGGATGTTTCACTGTGTTTATTATTATTATTTTAATTGATTTTGTTAAAGTTCTACATCAATACTAAATACACAGAATATACTTTGAGAAAAGTCTCTCTGCTTAGCATAATCTTTGGGAGCCTCCCTATCCCAGTGGTTAGGCAACCTGCCTACAGTGCAGATGGTGATTGCAGGGTCACAGGTTCAAATCCCAGGTTCAACTGGTGTCTGTAGTATTTGTCATTTTCCACTTGATAGTGCTAACAGTCTCAATACATAAATGGCCATGTGGTTACCCAGTGAGTACCTTAGAAATGCTTCCATATGGCTTAGAGTAAATGGGCATGTGGATGATGGTTGTATACTTAGTTGCATGTTGCACTGTGTTTATTATTATTATTGTAATTGATTTTGATAAAGTTCAACATCAATACTAAATACACAGAATATACTTTGAGAAAAGTCTCTCTGCTTAGCATAATCTTTGGGAGGCTCCATAGCACAGTGGTTAGGCAACCCGCCTACAGTGCAGATGGTGATTGCAGGGTCACAGGTTCGAATCCCAAGTTCAACTGGTGTTTGTAGTATTTGTCATTTTCCACCTGATAGTGCTAACAGTCTCAATACATAAATGGCCATGTGGTTCCCCAGTGAGTACCTTGGAAATGCTTCCATACGGCTTAGAATAAATGTGCGTGTGGATGATGGTTGGATGTTTCACTGTGTTTATTATTATTATTTTAATTGATTTTGTTAAAGTTCTACATCAATACTAAATACACAGAATATACTTTGAGAAAAGTCTCTCTGCTTAGCATAATCTTTGGGAGCCTCCCTATCCCAGTGGTTAGGCAACCCGCCTACAGTGCAGATGGTGATTACAGGGTCACAGGTTCAAATCCCAGGTTCAACTGGTGTTTGTAGTATTTGTCATTTTCCACCTGATAGTGCTAACAGTCTCAATACATAAATGGTCATGTGGTTACCCAGTGAGTACCTTAGAAATGCTTCCATATGGCTTAGAGTAAATGGGCATGTGGATGATGGTTGTATACTTAGTTGCATGTTGCACTGTTTATTATTATTATTATTATTATAATTGATTTTGATAAAGTTCAACATCAATACTAAATACACAGAATATACTTTGAGAAAAGTCTCTCTGCTTAGCATAATCTTTGGGAGGCTCCATAGCCCAGTGGTTAGGCAACCCGCCTACAGTGCAGATGGTGATTGCAGGGTCACAGGTTCAAATGCCAAGTTCAACTGGTGTTTGTAGTATTTGTCATTTTCCACCTGATAGTGCTAACAGTCTCAATACATAAATGGCCATGTGGTTACCCATTGAGTTCCCCAGAAATGCTTCCATATGGCTTAGAGTAAATGGGCATGTGGATGATGGTTGTATACTTAGTTGCATGTTGCACTGTGTTTATTATTATTATTGTAATTGATTTTGATAAAGTTCAACATCAATACTAAATACACAGAATATACTTTGAGAAAAGTCTCTCTGCTTAGTAAAATCTTTGGGAGGCTCCATAGCCCAGTGGTTAGGCAACCCACCTACAGTGCAGATGGTGATTGCAGGGTCACAGGTACAAATCCCAGGTTCAACTGGTGTTTGTAGTATTTGTCATTTTCCACCTGATAGTGCTAACAGTCTCAATACATAAATGGCCATGTGGTTCCCCAGTGAGTACCTTGGAAATGCTTCCATACGGCTTAGAATAAATGTGCGTGTGGATGATGGTTGGATGTTGCACTGTTTATTATTATTATTTTAATAGATTTTGTTAAAGTTCTACATCAATACTAAATACACAGAATATACTTTGAGAAAAGTCTCTCTGCTTATCATAATCTTTGGGAGCCTCCATAGCCCAGTGGTTAGGCAACCCGCCTACAGTGCAGATGGTGATTGCAGGGTCACAGGTTCGAATCCCAGGTTCAACTGGTGTTTGTAGTATTTGTCATTTTCCACCTGATAGTGCTAACAGTCTCAATACATAAATGGCCATGTGGTTACCCAGTGAGTACCTTAGAAATGCTTCCATATGGCTTAGAGTAAATTGGCATGTGGATGATGGTTGTATACTTAGTTGCATGTTGCACTGTGTTTCTTATTATTATTGTAATTGATTTTGATAAAGTTCCACATCAATACTAAATACATAGAATATACTTTGAGAAAAGTCTCTATGCTTAGCATAATCTTTGGGAGGCTCCATAGCCCAGTGGTTAGGCAACCCGCCTACAGTGCAGATGGTGATTGCAGGGTCACAGGTTCGAATCCCAGGTTCAACTGGTGTTTGTAGTATTTGTCATTTTCCACCTGATAGTGCTAACAGTCTCAATACATAAATGGCCATGTGGTTCCCCAGTGAGTACCTTGGAAATGCTTCCATACGGCTTAGAATAAATGTGCGTGTGGATGATGGTTGGATGTTTCACTGTGTTTATTATTATTATTTTAATTGATTTTGTTAAAGTTCTACATCAATACTAAATACACAGAATATACTTTGAGAAAAGTCTCTCTGCTTAGCATAATCTTTGGGAGCCTCCATAGCCCAGTGGTTAGGCAACCCGCCTACAGTGCAGATGGTGATTGCAGGGTCACAGGTTCAAATCCCAGGTTCAACTGGTGTTTGTAGTATTTGTCATTTTCCACCTGATAGTGCTTACAGTCTCAATACATAAATGGCCATGTGGTTACCCAGTGAGTACCTTAGAAATGCTTCCATATGGCTTAGAGTAAATGGGCATGTGGATGATGGTTGTATACTTAGTTGCATGTTGCACTGTGTTTATTATTATTATTGTAATTGATTTTGATAAAGTTCAACATCAATACTAAATACACAGAATATACTTTGAGAAAAGTCTCTCTGCTTAGCATAATCTTTGGGAGGCTCCATAGCACAGTGGTTAGGCAACCCGCCTACAGTGCAGATGGTGATTGCAGGGTCACAGGTTCGAATCCCAAGTTCAACTGGTGTTTGTAGTATTTGTCATTTTCCACCTGATAGTGCTAACAGTCTCAATACATAAATGGCCATGTGGTTCCCCAGTGAGTACCTTGGAAATGCTTCCATACGGCTTAGAATAAATGTGCGTGTGGATGATGGTTGGATGTTTCACTGTGTTTATTATTATTATTTTAATTGATTTTGTTAAAGTTCTACATCAATACTAAATACACAGAATATACTTTGAGAAAAGTCTCTCTGCTTAGCATAATCTTTGGGAGCCTCCCTATCCCAGTGGTTAGGCAACCCGCCTACAGTGCAGATGGTGATTGCAGGGTCACAGGTTCAAATCCCAGGTTCAACTGGTGTTTGTAGTATTTGTCATTTTCCACTTGATAGTGCTAACAGTCTCAATACATAAATGGCCATGTGGTTACCCAGTGAGTACCTTAGAAATGCTTCCATATGGCTTAGAGTAAATGGGCATGTGGATGATGGTTGTATACTTAGTTGCATGTTGCACTGTGTTTATTATTATTATTATAATTGATTTTGATAAAGTTCAACATCAATACTAAATACACAGAATATACTTTGAGAAAAGTCTCTCTGCTTAGCATAATTTTTGGGAGGCTCCATAGCCCAGTGGTTAGGCAACCTGCCTACAGTGCAGATGGTGATTGCAGGGTCACAGGTTCAAATGCCAAGTTCAACTGGTGTTTGTAGTATTTGTCATTTTCCACCTGATAGTGCTAACAGTCTCAATACATAAATGGCCATGTGGTTACCCATTGAGTTCCTCAGAAATGCTTCCATATGGCTTAGAGTAAATGGGCATGTGGATGATGGTTGTATACTTAGTTGCATGTTGCACTGTGTTTATTATTATTGTAATTGATTTTGATAAAGTTCAACATCAATACTAAATACACAGAATATACTTTGAGAAAAGTCTCTCTGCTTAGCATAATCTTTGGGAGCCTCCATAGCCCAGTGGTTAGGCAACCTGCCTACAGTGCTGATGGTGATTGCAGGGTCACAGGTTCGAATCCCAGGTTCAACTGGTGTTTGTAATATTTGTCATTTTCCACCTGATAGTGCTAACAGTCTCAATACATAAATGGCCATGTGGTTCCCCAGTGAGTACCTTGGAAATGCTTCCATACGGCTTAGAATAAATGTGCGTGTGGATGATGGTTGGATGTTGCACTGTGTTTATTATTATTATTTTAATTGATTTTGTTAAAGTTCTACATCAATACTAAATACACAGAATATACTTTGAGAAAAGTCTCTCTGCTTAGCATAATCTTTGGGAGCCTCCATAGCCCAGTGGTTAGGCAACCCGCCTACAGTGCAGATGGTAATTGCAGGGTCACAGGTTCGAATTCCAGGTTCAACTGGTGTTTGTAGTATTTGTCATTTTCCACCTGATAGTGCTAACAGTCTCAATACATAAATGGTCATGTGGTTACCCAGTGAGTACCTTAGAAATGCTTCCATATGGCTTAGAGTAAATGGGCATGTGGATGATGGTTGTATACTTAGTTGCATGTTGCACTGTTTATTATTATTATTATTGTAATTGATTTTGATAAAGTTCAACATCAATACTAAATACACAGAATATACTTTGAGAAAAGTCTCTCTGCTTAGCATAATCTTTGGGAGCCTCCATAGCCCAGTGGTTAGGCAACCTGCCTACAGTGCTGATGGTGATTGCAGGGTCACAGGTTCGAATCCCAGGTTCAACTGGTGTTTGTAATATTTGTCATTTTCCACCTGATAGTGCTAACAGTCTCAATACATAAATGGCCATGTGGTTCCCCAGTGAGTACCTTGGAAATGCTTCCATACGGCTTAGAATAAATGTGCGTGTGGATGATGGTTGGATGTTGCACTGTGTTTATTATTATTATTTTAATTGATTTTGTTAAAGTTCTACATCAATACTAAATACACAGAATATACTTTGAGAAAAGTCTCTCTGCTTAGCATAATCTTTGGGAGCCTCCATAGCCCAGTGGTTAGGCAACCCGCCTACAGTGCAGATGGTAATTGCAGGGTCACAGGTTCGAATTCCAGGTTCAACTGGTGTTTGTAGTATTTGTCATTTTCCACCTGATAGTGCTAACAGTCTCAATACATAAATGGTCATGTGGTTACCCAGTGAGTACCTTAGAAATGCTTCCATATGGCTTAGAGTAAATGGGCATGTGGATGATGGTTGTATACTTAGTTGCATGTTGCACTGTTTATTATTATTATTGTAATTGATTTTGATAAAGTTCAACATCAATACTAAATACACAGAATATACTTTGAGAAAAGTCTCTCTGCTTAGCATAATCTTTGGAAGGCTCCATAGCCCAGTGGTTAGGCAACCTGCCTACAGTGCAGATGGTGATTGCAGGGTCACAGGTTCAAATCCCAAGTTCAACTGGTGTTTGTAGTATTTATCATTTTCCACCTGATAGTGCTAACAGTCTCAATACATAAATGGCCATGTGGTTCCCCAGTGAGTACCTTGGAAATGCTTCCATACGGCTTAGAATAAATGTGCGTGTGGATGATGGTTGGATGTTGCACTGTGTTTATTATTATTATTTTAATTGATTTTGTTAAAGTTCTACATCAATACTAAATACACAGAATATACTTTGAGAAAAGTCTCTCTGCTTAGCATAATCTTTGGGAGCCTCCATAACCCAGTGGTTAGGCAAACCGCCTACAGTGCAGATGGTGATTGCAGGGTCACAGGTTCGAATCCCAGGTTCAACTGGTGTTTGTAGTATTTGTCATTTTCCACCTGATAGTGCTAACAGTCTCAATACATAAATGGCCATGTGGTTCCCCAGTGAGTACCTTGGAAATGCTTCCATACGGCTTAGAATAAATGTGCGTGTGGATGATGGTTGGATGTTTCACTGTGTTTATTATTATTATTTTAATTGATTTTGTTAAAGTTCTACATCAATACTAAATACACAGAATATACTTTGAGAAAAGTCTCTCTGCTTAGCATAATCTTTGGGAGCCTCCCTATCCCAGTGGTTAGGCAACCTGCCTACAGTGCAGATGGTGATTGCAGGGTCACAGGTTCAAATCCCAGGTTCAACTGGTGTCTGTAGTATTTGTCATTTTCCACTTGATAGTGCTAACAGTCTCAATACATAAATGGCCATGTGGTTACCCAGTGAGTACCTTAGAAATGCTTCCATATGGCTTAGAGTAAATGGGCATGTGGATGATGGTTGTATACTTAGTTGCATGTTGCACTGTGTTTATTATTATTATTATAATTGATTTTGATAAAGTTCAACATCAATACTAAATACACAGAATATACTTTGAGAAAAGTCTCTCTGCTTAGCATAATCTTTGGGAGGCTCCATAGCCCAGTGGTTAGGCAACCCGCCTACAGTGCAGATGGTGATTGCAGGGTCACAGGTTCAAATGCCAAGTTCAACTGGTGTTTGTAGTATTTGTCATTTTCCACCTGATAGTGCTAACAGTCTCAATACATAAATGGCCATGTGGTTACCCATTGAGTACCTCAGAAATGCTTCCATATGGCTTAGAGTAAATGGGCATGTGGATGATGGTTGTATACTTAGTTGCATGTTGCACTGTGTTTATTATTATTATTGTAATTGATTTTGATAAAGTTCAACATCAATACTAAATACACAGAATATACTTTGAGAAAAGTCTCTCTGCTTAGTAAAATCTTTGGGAGGCTCCATAGCCCAGTGGTTAGGCAACCCACCTACAGTGCAGATGGTGATTGCAGGGTCACAGGTTCAAATCCCAGGTTCAACTGGTGTTTGTAGTATTTGTCATTTTCCACCTGATAGTGCTAACAGTCTCAATACATAAATGGCCATGTGGTTCCCCAGTGAGTACCTTGGAAATGCTTCCATACGGCTTAGAATAAATGTGCGTGTGGATGATGGTTGGATGTTGCACTGTTTATTATTATTATTTTAATAGATTTTGTTAAAGTTCTACATCAATACTAAATACACAGAATATACTTTGAGAAAAGTCTCTCTGCTTAGCATAATCTTTGGGAGCCTCCATAGCCCAGTGGTTAGGCAACCCGCCTACAGTGCAGATGGTGATTGCAGGGTCACAGGTTCGAATCCCAGGTTCAACTGGTGTTTGTAGTATTTGTCATTTTCCACCTGATAGTGCTAACAGTCTCAATACATAAATGGCCATGTGGTTACCCAGTGAGTACCTTAGAAATGCTTCCATATGGCTTAGAGTAAATTGGCATGTGGATGATGGTTGTATACTTAGTTGCATGTTGCACTGTGTTTCTTATTATTATTGTAATTGATTTTGATAAAGTTCAACATCAATACTAAATACATAGAATATACTTTGAGAAAAGTCTCTATGCTTAGCATAATCTTTGGGAGGCTCCATAGCCCAGTGGTTAGGCAACCCGCCTACAGTGCAGATGGGGATTGCAGGGTCACAGGTTCTAATCCCAGGTTCAACTGGTGTTTGTAGTATTTGTCATTTTCCACCTGATAGTGCTAACAGTCTCAATACATAAATGGCCATGTGGTTCCCCAGTGAGTACCTTGGAAATGCTTCCATACGGCTTAGAATAAATGTGCGTGTGGATGATGGTTGGATGTTTCACTGTGTTTATTATTATTATTTTAATTGATTTTGTTAAAGTTCTACATCAATACTAAATACACAGAATATATTTTGAGAAAAGTCTCTCTGCTTAGCATAATCTTTGGGAGCCTCTATAGCCCAGTGGTTAGGCAACCCGCCTACAGTGCAGATGGTGATTGCAGGGTCACAGGTTCAAATCCCAGGTTCAACTGGTGTTTGTAGTATTTGTCATTTTCCACCTGATAGTGCTTACAGTCTCAATACATAAATGGCCATGTGGTTACCCAGTGAGTACCTTAGAAATGCTTCCATATGGCTTAGAGTAAATGGGCATGTGGATGATGGTTGTATACTTAGTTGCATGTTGCACTGTGTTTATTATTATTATTGTAATTGATTTTGATAAAGTTCAACATCAATACTAAATACACAGAATATACTTTGAGAAAAGTCTCTCTGCTTAGCATAATCTTTGGGAGGCTCCATAGCACAGTGGTTAGGCAACCCGCCTACAGTGCAGATGGTGATTGCAGGGTCATAGGTTCGAATGCCAAGTTCAACTGGTGTTTGTAGTATTTGTCATTTTCCACCTGATAGTGCTAACAGTCTCAATACATAAATGGCCATGTGGTTACCCAGTGAGTACCTCAGAAATGCTTCCATATGGCTTAGAGTAAATGGGCATGTGGATGATGGTTGTATACTTAGTTGCATGTTGCACTGTGTTTATTATTATTATTGTAATTGATTTTGATAAAGTTCAACATCAATACTAAATACACAGAATATACTTTGAGAAAAGTCTCTCTGCTTAGCAAAATCTTTGGGAGGCTCCATAGCCCAGTGGTTAGGCAACCCACCTACAGTGCAGATGGTGATTGCAGGGTCACAGGTTCTAATCCCAGGTTCAACTGGTGTTTGTAGTATTTGTCATTTTCCACCTGATAGTGCTAACAGTCTCAATACATAAATGGCCATGTGGTTCCCCAGTGAGTACCTTGGAAATGCTTCCATACGGCTTAGAATAAATGTGCGTGTGGATGATGGTTGGATGTTTCACTGTGTTTATTATTATTATTTTAATTGATTTTGTTAAAGTTCTACATCAATACTAAATACACAGAATATATTTTGAGAAAAGTCTCTCTGCTTAGCATAATCTTTGGGAGCCTCTATAGCCCAGTGGTTAGGCAACCCGCCTACAGTGCAGATGGTGATTGCAGGGTCACAGGTTCAAATCCCAGGTTCAACTGGTGTTTGTAGTATTTGTCATTTTCCACCTGATAGTGCTTACAGTCTCAATACATAAATGGCCATGTGGTTACCCAGTGAGTACCTTAGAAATGCTTCCATATGGCTTAGAGTAAATGGGCATGTGGATGATGGTTGTATACTTAGTTGCATGTTGCACTGTGTTTATTATTATTATTGTAATTGATTTTGATAAAGTTCAACATCAATACTAAATACACAGAATATACTTTGAGAAAAGTCTCTCTGCTTAGCATAATCTTTGGGAGGCTCCATAGCACAGTGGTTAGGCAACCCGCCTACAGTGCAGATGGTGATTGCAGGGTCATAGGTTCGAATGCCAAGTTCAACTGGTGTTTGTAGTATTTGTCATTTTCCACCTGATAGT
Organism: Pseudophryne corroboree; assembly: GCF_028390025.1. Classification (NCBI taxonomy): domain Eukaryota; kingdom Metazoa; phylum Chordata; class Amphibia; order Anura; family Myobatrachidae; genus Pseudophryne; species Pseudophryne corroboree. Next base: position 68,376,350 of record NC_086453.1, read on the forward strand.
GCTAACAGTCTCAATACATAAATGGCCATGTGGTTACCCAGTGAGTACCTCAGAAATGCTTCCATATGGCTTAGAGTAAATGGGCATGTGGATGATGGTTGTATACTTAGTTGCATGTTGCACTGTGTTTATTATTATTATTGTAATTGATTTTGATAAAGTTCAACATCAATACTAAATACACAGAATATACTTTGAGAAAAGTCTCTCTGCTTAGCAAAATCTTTGGGAGGCTCCATAGCCCAGTGGTTAGGCAACCCACCTACAGTGCAGATGGTGATTGCAGGGTCACAGGTTCAAATCCCAGGTTCAACTGGTGTTTGTAGTATTTGTCATTTTCCACCTGATAGTGCTAACAGTCTCAATACATAAATGGCCATGTGGTTCCCCAGTGAGTACCTTGGAAATGCTTCCATACGGCTTAGAATAAATGTGCGTGTGGATGATGGTTGGATGTTGCACTGTGTTTATTATTATTATTTTAATTGATTTTGTTAAAGTTCTACATCAATACTAAATACACAGAATATACTTTGAGAAAAGTCTCTCTGCTTAGCATAATCTTTGGAAGCCTCCATAGCCCAGTGGTTAGGCAACCCGCCTACAGTGCAGATGGTGATTGCAGGGTCACAGGTTCGAATCCCAGGTTCAACTGGTGTTTGTAGTATTTGTCATTTTCCACCTGATAGTGCTAACAGTCTCAATACATAAATGGCCATGTGGTTCCCCAGTGAGTACCTTGGAAATGCTTCCATACGGCTTAGAATAAATGTGCGTGTGGATGATGGTTGGATGTTGCACTGTGTTTATTATTATTATTTTAATTGATTTTGTTAAAGTTCTACATCAATACTAAATACACAGAATATACTTTGAGAAAAGTCTCTCTGCTTAGCATAATCTTTATGAGCCTCCATAGTCCAGTGGTTAGGCAACCCGCCTACAGTGCAGATGGTGATTGCAGAGTCACAGGTTCGAATCCCAGGTTCAACTGGTGTTTGTAGTATTTGTCATTTTCCACCTGATAGTGCTAACAGTCTCAATACATAAATGGCCATGTGGTTACCCAGTGAGTACCTTAGAAATGCTTCCATATGGCTTAGAGTAAATTGGCATGTGGATGATGGTTGTATACTTAGTTGCATGTTGCACTGTGTTTCTTATTATTATTGTAATTGATTTTGATAAAGTTCAACATCAATACTAAATACACAGAATATACTTTGAGAAAAGTCTCTCTGCTTAGCATAATCTTTGGGAGCCTTCATAGCCCAGTGGTTAGGCAACCCGCCTACAGTGCAGATGGTGATTACAGGGTCATAGGTTCGAATCCCAGGTTCAACAGGTGTTTGTAGTATTTGTCATTTTCCACCTGATAGTGCTAACAGTCTCAATACATAAATGGCCATGTGGTTACCCAGTGAGTACCTTAGAAATGCTTCCATATGGCTTAGAGTAAATGGGCATGTGGATGATGGTTGTATACTTAGTTGCATGTTGCACTGTGTTTATTATTATTATTGTAATTGATTTTGATAAAGTTCAACATCAATACTAAATACACAGAATATACTTTGAGAAAAGTCTCTCTGCCTAGCATAATCTTTGGGAGGCTCCATAGCCCAGTGGTTAGGCAACCCGCCTACAGTGCAGATGGTGATTGCAGGGTCACAGGTTCAAATCCCAAGTTCAACTGGTGTTTGTAGTATTTGTCATTTTCCACCTGATAGTGCTAACAGTCTCAATACATAAATGGCCATGTGGTTCCCCAGTGAGTACCTTGGAAATGCTTCCATACGGCTTAGAATAAATGTGCGTGTGGATGATGGTTGGATGTTGCACTGTTTATTATTATTATTTTAATTGATTTTGTTAAAGTTCTACATCAATACTAAAAACACAGAATATACTTTGAGAAAAGTCTCTCTGCTTAGCAAAATCTTTGGGAGGCTCCATAGCCCAGTGGGAGGCAACCCACCTACAGTGCAGATGGTGATCGCAGGGTCACAGGTTCAAATCCCAGGTTCAACTGGTGTTTGTACTATTTGTCATTTTCCACCTGATAGTGCTAACAGTCTCAATACATAAATGGCCATGTGGTTCCCCAGTGAGTACCTTGGAAATGCTTCCATACGGCTTAGAATAAATGTGCATGTGGATGATGGTTGGATGTTGCACTGTTTATTATTATTATTTTAATAGATTTTGTTAAAGTTCTACATCAATACTAAATACACAGAATATACTTTGAGAAAAGTCTCTCTGCTTAGCATAATCTTTGGGAGCCTCCATAGCCCAGTGGTTAGGCAACCCGCCTACAGTGCAGATGGTGATTGCGGGGTCACAGGTTCGAATCCCAGGTTCAACTGGTGTTTGTAGTATTTGTCATTTTCCACCTGATAGTGCTAACAGTCTCAATACATAAATGGCCATGTGGTTCCCCAGTGAGTACCTTGGAAATGCTTCCATACGGCTTAGAATAAATGTGCGTGTGGATGATGGTTGGATGTTGCACTGTGTTTATTATTATTATTTTAATTGATTTTGTTAAAGTTCTACATCAATACTAAATACACAGAATAAACTTTGAGAAAAGTCTCTCTGCTTAGCAAAATCTTTGGGAGGCTCCATAGCCCAGTGGGAGGCAACCCACCTACAGTGCAGATGGTGATTGCAGGGTCACAGGTTCAAATCCCAGGTTCAACTGGTGTTTGTACTATTTGTCATTTTCCACCTGATAGTGCTAACAGTCTCAATACATAAATGGCCATGTGGTTCCCCAGTGAGTACCTTGGAAATGCTTCCATACGGCTTAGAATAAATGTGCATGTGGATGATGGTTGGATGTTGCACTGTGTTTATTATTATTATTTTAATAGATTTTGTTAAAGTTCTACATCAATACTAAATACACAGAATATACTTTGAGAAAAGTCTCTCTGCTTAGCAAAATCTTTGGGAGGCTCCATAGCCCAGTGGTTAGGCAACCCGCCTACAGTGCAGATGGTGATTGCAGGGTCACAGGTTCAAATCCCAGGTTCAACTGGTGTTTGTAGTATTTGTCATTTTCCACCTGATAGTGCTAACAGTCTCAATACATAAATGGCCATGTGGTTCCCCAGTGAGTACCTTGGAAATGCTTCCATACGGCTTAGAATAAATGTGCGTGTGGATGATGGTTGGATGTTGCACTGTGTTTATTATTATTATTTTAATAGATTTTGTTAAAGTTCTACATCAATACTAAATACACAGAATATACTTTGAGAAAAGTCTCTCTGCTTAGCATAATCTTTGGGAGCCTCCATAGCCCAGAGGTTAGGCAACCCGCCTACAGTGCAGATGGTGATTGCAGGGTCACAGGTTCGAATCCCAGGTTCAACTGGTGTTTGTAGTATTTGTCATTTTCCACCTGAGAGTGCTAACAGTCTCAATACATAAATTGCCATGTGGTAACCCAGTGAGTACCTTAGAAATGCTTCCATATGGCTTAGAGTAAATGGGCATGTGGATGATGGTTGTATACTTAGTTGCATGTTGCACTGTGTTTATTATTATTATTGTAATTGATTTTGATAAAGTTCAACATCAATACTAAATACACAGAATATACTTTGAGAAAAGTCTCTCTGCTTAGCATAATCTTTGGGAGCCTCCATAGCCCAGTTTTTAGGCAACCTGCCTACAGTGCTGATGGTGATTGCAGGGTCACAGGTTCGAATCCCAGGTTCAACTGGTGTTTGTAGTATTTGTCATTTTCCACCTGATAGTGCTAACAGTCTCAATACATAAATGGCCATGTGGTTCCCCAGTGAGTACCTTGGAAATGCTTCCATACGGCTTAGAATAAATGTGCGTGTGGATGATGGTTGGATGTTGCACTGTGTTTATTATTATTATTTTAATTGATTTTGTTAAAGTTCTACATCAATACTAAATACACAGAATATACTTTGAGAAAAGTCTCTCTGCTTAGCATAATCTTTGGGAGCCTCCATAGCCCAGTGGTTAGGCAACCCGCCTACAGTGCAGATGGTGATTGCAGGGTCACAGGTTCGAATTCCAGGTTCAACTGGTGTTTGTAGTATTTGTCATTTTCCACCTGATAGTGCTAACAGTCTCAATACATAAATGGCCATGTGGTTACCCAGTGAGTACCTTAGAAATGCTTCCATATGGCTTAGAGTAAATGGGCATGTGGATGATGGTTGTATACTTAGTTGCATGTTGCACTGTGTTTCTTATTATTATTGTAATTGATTTTGATAAAGTTCAACATCAATACTAAATACATAGAATATACTTTGAGAAAAGTCTCTCTGCTTAGCATAATCTTTGGGAGGCTCCATAGCCCAGTGGTTAGGCAACCCGCCTACAGTGCAGATGGTGATTGCAGGGTCACAGGTTCGAATGCCAAGTTCAACTGGTGTTTGTAGTATTTGTCATTTTCCACCTGATAGTGCTAACAGTCTCAATACATAAATGGCCATGTGGTTACCCAGTGAGTACCTCAGAAATGCTTCCATATGGCTTAGAGTAAATGGGCATGTGGATGATGGTTGTATACTTAGTTGCATGTTGCACTGTGTTTATTATTATTATTGTAATTGATTTTGATAAAGTTCAACATCAATACTAAATACACAGAATATACTTTGAGAAAAGTCTCTCTGCTTAGCAAAATCTTTGGGAGGCTCCATAGCCCAGTGGTTAGGCAACCCACCTACAGTGCAGATGGTGATTGCAGGGTCACAGGTTCAAATCCCAGGTTCAAATTGTGTTTGTAGTATTTGTCATTTTCCACCTGATAGTGCTAACAGTCTCAATACATAAATGGCCATGTGGTTCCCCAGTGAGTACCTTGGAAATGCTTCCATACGGCTTAGAATAAATGTGCGTGTGGATGATGGTTGGATGTTGCACTGTGTTTATTATTATTATTTTAATTGATTTTGTTAAAGTTCTACATCAATACTAAATACACAGTATATACTTTGAGAGGCTCCATAGCCCAGTGGGAGGCAACCCGCCTACAGTGCAGATGGTGATTGCAGGGTCACAGGTTCAAATCCCAGGTTCAACTGGTGTTTGTACTATTTGTCATTTTCCACCTGATAGTGCTAACAGTCTCAATACATAAATGGCCATGTGGTTCCCCAGTGAGTACCTTGGAAATGCTTCCATACGGCTTAGAATAAATGTGCGTGTGGATGATGGTTGGATGTTGCACTGTGTTTATTATTATTATTTTAATAGATTTTGTTAAAGTTCTACATCAATACTAAATACACAGAATATACTTTGAGAAAAGTCTCTCTGCTTAGCATAATCTTTGGGAGCCTCCATAGCCCAGTGGTTAGGCAACCCGCCTACAGTGCAGATGGTGATTGCAGGGTCACAGGTTCGAATGCCAAGTTCAACTGGTGTTTGTAGTATTTGTCATTTTCCACCTGATAGTGCTAACAGTCTCAATACATAAATGGCCATGTGGTTACCCAGTGAGTTCCTCAGAAATGCTTCAATATGGCTTAGAGTAAATGGGCATGTGGATGATGGTTGTATACTTAGTTGCATGTTGCACTGTGTTTATTATTATTATTGTAATTGATTTTGATAAAGTTCAACATCAATACTAAATACACAGAATATACTTTGAGAAAAGTCTCTCTGCTTAGCAAAATCTTTGGGAGGCTCCATAGCCCAGTGGTTAGGCAACCCACCTACAGTGCAGATGGTGATTGCAGGGTCACAGGTTCAAATCCCAGGTTCAACTGGTGTTTGTAGTATTTGTCATTTTCCACCTGATAGTGCTAACAGTCTCAATACATAAATGGCCATGTGGTTCCTCAGTGAGTACCTTGGAAATGCTTCCATACGGCTTAGAATAAATGTGCGCGTGGATGATGGTTGGATGTTGCACTGTTTATTATTATTATTTTAATTGATTTTGTTAAAGTTCTACATCAATACTAAATACACAGAATATACTTTGAGAAAAGTCTCTCTGCTTAGCAAAATCTTTGGGAGGCTCCATAGCCTAGTGGGAGGCAATCCGCCTACAGTGCAGATGGTGATTGCAGGGTCACAGGTTCAAATCCCAGGTTCAACTGGTGTTTGTACTATTTGTCATTTTCCACCTGATAGTGCTAACAGTCTCAATACATAAATGGCCATGTGGTTCCCCAGTGAGTACCTTGGAAATGCTTCCATACGGCTTAGAATAAATTTGCGTGTGGATGATGGTTGGATGTTGCACTGTGTTTATTATTATTATTTTAATAGATTTTGTTAAAGTTCTACATCAATACTAAAGACACAGAATATACTTTGCAAAAAGTCTCTCTGCTTAGCAAAATCTTTGGGAGGCTCCATAGCCCAGTGGTTAGGCAACCCGCCTACAGTGCAGATGGTGATTGCAGGGTCACAGGTTCAAATCCCAGGTTCAACTGGTGTTTGTAGTATTTGTCATTTTCCACCTGATAGTGCTAACAGTCTCAATACATAAATGGCCATGTGGTTCCCCAGTGAGTACCTTGGAAATGCTTCCATACGGCTTAGAATAAATGTGCGTGTGGATGATGGTTGGATGTTGCACTGTGTTTATTATTATTATTTTAATAGATTTTGTTAAAGTTCTACATCAATACTAAATACACAGAATATACTTTGAGAAAAGTCTCTCTGCTTAGCATAATCTTTGGGAGCCTCCATAGCCCAGTGGTTAGGCAACCCGCCTACAGTGCAGATGGTGATTGCAGGGTCACAGGTTCGAATCCCAGGTTCAACTGGTGTTTGTAGTATTTGTCATTTTCCACCTGATAGTGCTAACAGTCTCAATACATAAATTGCCATGTGGTAACCCAGTGAGTACCTTAGAAATGCTTCCATATGGCTTAGAGTAAATGGGCATGTGGATGATGGTTGTATACTTAGTTGCATGTTGCACTGTGTTTCTTATTATTATTGTAATTGATTTTGATAAAGTTCAACATCAATACTAAATACACAGAATATACTTTGAGAAAAGTCTCTCTGCTTAGCATAATCTTTGGGAGCCTCCATAGCCCAGTGGTTAGGCAACCAGCCTACAGTGCAGATGGTGATTGCAGGGTCACAGGTTCGAATCCCAGGTTCAACTGGTGTTTGTAGTATTTGTCATTTTCCACCTGATAGTGCTAACAGTCTCAATACATAAATGGCCATGTGGTTCCCCAGTGAGTACCTTGGAAATGCTTCCATACGGCTTAGAATAAATGTGCGTGTGGATGATGGTTGGATGTTGCACTGTGTTTATTATTATTATTTTAATTGATTTTGTTAAAGTTCTACATCAATACTAAATACACAGAATATACTTTGAGAAAAGTCTCTCTGCTTAGCATAATCTTTGGGAGCCTCCATAGTCCAGTGGTTAGGCAACCCGCCTACAGTGCAGATGGTGATTGCAGAGTCACAGGTTCGAATCCCAGGTTCAACTGGTGTTTGTAGTATTTGTCATTTTCCACCTGATAGTGCTAACAGTCTCAATACATAAATGGCCATGTGGTTACCCAGTGAGTACCTTAGAAATGCTTCCATATGGCTTAGAGTAAATTGGCATGTGGATGATGGTTGCATGTTGCACTGTGTTTCTTATTATTATTGTAATTGATTTTGATAAAGTTCAACATCAATACTAAATACATAGAATATACTTTGAGAAAAGTCTCTCTGCTTAGCATAATCTTTGGGAGGCTCCATAGCCCAGTGGTTAGGCAACCCGCCTACAGTGCAGATGGTGATTGCAGGGTCACAGATTCGAATCCCACGTTCAACTGGTGTTTGTAGTATTTGTCATTTTCCACCTGATAGTGCTAACAGTCTCAATACAGAAATGGCCATGTGGTTCCCCAGTGAGTACCTTGGAAATGCTTCCATACGGCTTAGAATAAATGTGCGTGTGGATGATGGTTGGATGTTTCACTGTTTATTATTATTATTTTAATTGATTTTGTTAAAGTTCTACATCAATACTAAATACACAGAATATACTTTGAGAAAAGTCTCTCTGCTTAGCATAATCTTTGGGAGCCTCCATAGCCCAGTGGTTAGGCAACCCGCCTACAGTGCAGATGGTGATTGCAGGGTCACAGGTTCGAATCCCAGGTTCAACAGGTGTTTGTAGTATTTGTCATTTTCCACCTGATAGTGCTAACAGTCTCAATACATAAATGGCCATGTGGTTACCCAGTGAGTACCTTAGAAATGCTTCCATATGGCTTAGAGTAAATGGGCATGTGGATGATGGTTGTATACTTAGTTGCATGTTGCACTGTGTTTATTATTATTATTGTAATTGATTTTGATAAAGTTCAACATCAATACTAAATACACAGAATATACTTTGAGAAAAGTCTCTCTGCTTAGCATAATCTTTGGGAGCCTCCATAGTCCAGTGGTTAGGCAACCCGCCTACAGTGCAGATGGTGATTGCAGAGTCACAGGTTCAAATCCCAGGTTCAACTGGTGTTTGTAGTATTTGTCATTTTCCACCTGATAGTGCTAACAGTCTCAATACATAAATGGCCATGTGGTTACCCAGTGAGTACCTTAGAAATGCTTCCATATGGCTTAGAGCAGTGGTTCTCAAACTCGGTCCTCAGGACCCCACACAGTGCATGTTTTGCAGGTAACCCAGCAAGTGCACAGGTGTATTAATTACTCACTGACACATTTTAAAAGGTCCACAGGTGAAGCCAATTATTTCACTTGTGATTCTGTGAGGAGACCTGCAAAACATGCACTGTGTGGGGTCCTGAGGACCGAGTTTGAGAACCTGTGGCTTAGAGTAAATTGGCATGTGGATGATGGTTGTATACTTAGTTGCATGTTGCACTGTGTTTCTTATTATTATTGTAATTGATTTTGATAAAGTTCAACATCAATACTAAATACATAGAATATACTTTGAGAAAAGTCTCTCTGCTTAGCATAATCTTCGGGAGGCTCCATAGCCCAGTGGTTAGGCAACCCGCCTACAGTGCAGATGGTGATTGCAGGGTCACAGGTTCGAATCCCAGGTTCAACTGGTGTTTGTAGTATTTGTCATTTTCCACCTGATAGTGCTAACAGTCTCAATACATAAATGGCCATGTGGTTCCCCAGTGAGTACCTTGGAAATGCTTCCATACGGCTTAGAATAAATGTGCGTGTGGATGATGGTTGGATGTTGCACTGTGTTTATTATTATTATTTTAATTGATTTTGTTAAAGTTCTACATCAATACTAAATACACAGAATATACTTTGAGAAAAGTCTCTCTGCTTAGCATAATCTTTGGGAGGCTCCATAGCCCAGTGGTTAGGCAACCCGCCTACAGTGCAGATGGTGATTGCAGGGTCACAGATTAGAATCCCACGTTCAACTGGTGTTTGTAGTATTTGTCATTTTCCACCTGATAGTGCTAACAGTCTCAATACATAAATGGCCATGTGGTTCCCCAGTGAGTACCTTGGAAATGCTTCCATACGGCTTAGAATAAATGTGCGTGTGGATGATGGTTGGATGTTTCACTGTGTTTATTATTATTATTTTAATTGATTTTGTTAAAGTTCTACATCAATACTAAATACACAGAATATACTTTGAGAAAAGTCTCTCTGCTTAGCATAATCTTTGGGAGCCTCCATAGCCCAGTGGTTAGGCAACCCGCCTACAGTGCAGATGGTGATTGCAGGGTCACAGGTTCGAATCCCAGGTTCAACAGGTGTTTGTAGTATTTGTCATTTTCCACCTGATAGTGCTAACAGTCTCAATACATAAATGGCCATGTGGTTACCCAGTGAGTACCTTAGAAATGCTTCCATATGGCTTAGAGTAAATGGGCATGTGGATGATGGTTGTATACTTAGTTGCATGTTGCACTGTGTTTATTATTATTATTGTAATTGATTTTGATAAAGTTCAACATCAATACTAAATACACAGAATATACTTTGAGAAAAGTCTCTCTGCTTAGCATAATCTTTGGGAGCCTCCATAGTCCAGTGGTTAGGCAACCCGCCTACAGTGCAGATGGTGATTGCAGAGTCACAGGTTCAAATCCCAGGTTCAACTGGTGTTTGTAGTATTTGTCATTTTCCACCTGATAGTGCTAACAGTCTCAATACATAAATGGCCATGTGGTTACCCAGTGAGTACCTTAGAAATGCTTCCATATGGCTTAGAGTAAATTGGCATGTGGATGATGGTTGTATACTTAGTTGCATGTTGCACTGTGTTTCTTATTATTATTGTAATTGATTTTGATAAAGTTCAACATCAATACTAAATACATAGAATATACTTTGAGAAAAGTCTCTCTGCTTAGCATAATCTTCGGGAGGCTCCATAGCCCAGTGGTTAGGCAACCCGCCTACAGTGCAGATGGTGATTGCAGGGTCACAGGTTCGAATCCCACATTCAACTGGTGTTTGTAGTATTTGTCATTTTCCACCTGATAGTGCTAACAGTCTCAATACATAAATGGCCATGTGGTTCCCCAGTGAGTACCTTGGAAATGCTTCCATACGGCTTAGAATAAATGTGCGTGTGGATGATGGTTGGATGTTTCACTGTGTTTATTATTATTATTTTAATTGATTTTGTTAAAGTTCTACATCAATACTAAATACACAGAATATACTTTGAGAAAAGTCTCTCTGCTTAGCATAATCTTTGGGAGCCTCCATAGCCCAGTGGTTAGGCAACCTGCCTACAGTGCAGATGGTGATTGCAGGGTCACAGGTTCAAATCCCAGGTTCAACTGGTGTTTGTACTATTTGTCATTTTCCACCTGATAGTGCTAACAGTCTCAATACATAAATGGCCATGTGGTTCCCCAGTGAGTACCTTGGAAATGCTTCCATACGGCTTAGAATAAATGTGCATGTGGATGATGGTTGGATGTTGCACTGTGTTTATTATTATTATTTTAATAGATTTTGTTAAAGTTCTACATCAATACTAAATACACAGAATATACTTTGAGAAAAGTCTCTCTGCTTAGCAAAATCTTTGGGAGGCTCCATAGCCCAGTGGTTAGGCAACCCGCCTACAGTGCAGATGGTGATTGCAGGGTCACAGGTTCAAATCCCAGGTTCAACTGGTGTTTGTAGTATTTGTCATTTTCCACCTGATAGTGCTAACAGTCTCAATACATAAATGGCCATGTGGTTCCCCAGTGAGTACCTTGGAAATGCTTCCATACGGCTTAGAATAAATGTGCGTGTGGATGATGGTTGGATGTTGCACTGTGTTTATTATTATTATTTTAATAGATTTTGTTAAAGTTCTACATCAATACTAAATACACAGAATATACTTTGAGAAAAGTCTCTCTGCTTAGCATAATCTTTGGGAGCCTCCATAGCCCAGAGGTTAGGCAACCCGCCTACAGTGCAGATGGTGATTGCAGGGTCACAGGTTCGAATCCCAGGTTCAACTGGTGTTTGTAGTATTTGTCATTTTCCACCTGAGAGTGCTAACAGTCTCAATACATAAATTGCCATGTGGTAACCCAGTGAGTACCTTAGAAATGCTTCCATATGGCTTAGAGTAAATGGGCATGTGGATGATGGTTGTATACTTAGTTGCATGTTGCACTGTGTTTATTATTATTATTGTAATTGATTTTGATAAAGTTCAACATCAATACTAAATACACAGAATATACTTTGAGAAAAGTCTCTCTGCTTAGCATAATCTTTGGGAGCCTCCATAGCCCAGTTTTTAGGCAACCTGCCTACAGTGCTGATGGTGATTGCAGGGTCACAGGTTCGAATCCCAGGTTCAACTGGTGTTTGTAGTATTTGTCATTTTCCACCTGATAGTGCTAACAGTCTCAATACATAAATGGCCATGTGGTTCCCCAGTGAGTACCTTGGAAATGCTTCCATACGGCTTAGAATAAATGTGCGTGTGGATGATGGTTGGATGTTGCACTGTGTTTATTATTATTATTTTAATTGATTTTGTTAAAGTTCTACATCAATACTAAATACACAGAATATACTTTGAGAAAAGTCTCTCTGCTTAGCATAATCTTTGGGAGCCTCCATAGCCCAGTGGTTAGGCAACCCGCCTACAGTGCAGATGGTGATTGCAGGGTCACAGGTTCGAATTCCAGGTTCAACTGGTGTTTGTAGTATTTGTCATTTTCCACCTGATAGTGCTAACAGTCTCAATACATAAATGGCCATGTGGTTACCCAGTGAGTACCTTAGAAATGCTTCCATATGGCTTAGAGTAAATGGGCATGTGGATGATGGTTGTATACTTAGTTGCATGTTGCACTGTGTTTCTTATTATTATTGTAATTGATTTTGATAAAGTTCAACATCAATACTAAATACATAGAATATACTTTGAGAAAAGTCTCTCTGCTTAGCATAATCTTTGGGAGGCTCCATAGCCCAGTGGTTAGGCAACCCGCCTACAGTGCAGATGGTGATTGCAGGGTCACAGGTTCGAATGCCAAGTTCAACTGGTGTTTGTAGTATTTGTCATTTTCCACCTGATAGTGCTAACAGTCTCAATACATAAATGGCCATGTGGTTACCCAGTGAGTACCTCAGAAATGCTTCCATATGGCTTAGAGTAAATGGGCATGTGGATGATGGTTGTATACTTAGTTGCATGTTGCACTGTGTTTATTATTATTATTGTAATTGATTTTGATAAAGTTCAACATCAATACTAAATACACAGAATATACTTTGAGAAAAGTCTCTCTGCTTAGCAAAATCTTTGGGAGGCTCCATAGCCCAGTGGTTAGGCAACCCACCTACAGTGCAGATGGTGATTGCAGGGTCACAGGTTCAAATCCCAGGTTCAAATTGTGTTTGTAGTATTTGTCATTTTCCACCTGATAGTGCTAACAGTCTCAATACATAAATGGCCATGTGGTTCCCCAGTGAGTACCTTGGAAATGCTTCCATACGGCTTAGAATAAATGTGCGTGTGGATGATGGTTGGATGTTGCACTGTGTTTATTATTATTATTTTAATTGATTTTGTTAAAGTTCTACATCAATACTAAATACACAGTATATACTTTGAGAGGCTCCATAGCCCAGTGGGAGGCAACCCGCCTACAGTGCAGATGGTGATTGCAGGGTCACAGGTTCAAATCCCAGGTTCAACTGGTGTTTGTACTATTTGTCATTTTCCACCTGATAGTGCTAACAGTCTCAATACATAAATGGCCATGTGGTTCCCCAGTGAGTACCTTGGAAATGCTTCCATACGGCTTAGAATAAATGTGCGTGTGGATGATGGTTGGATGTTGCACTGTGTTTATTATTATTATTTTAATAGATTTTGTTAAAGTTCTACATCAATACTAAATACACAGAATATACTTTGAGAAAAGTCTCTCTGCTTAGCATAATCTTTGGGAGCCTCCATAGCCCAGTGGTTAGGCAACCCGCCTACAGTGCAGATGGTGATTGCAGGGTCACAGGTTCGAATGCCAAGTTCAACTGGTGTTTGTAGTATTTGTCATTTTCCACCTGATAGTGCTAACAGTCTCAATACATAAATGGCCATGTGGTTACCCAGTGAGTTCCTCAGAAATGCTTCAATATGGCTTAGAGTAAATGGGCATGTGGATGATGGTTGTATACTTAGTTGCATGTTGCACTGTGTTTATTATTATTATTGTAATTGATTTTGATAAAGTTCAACATCAATACTAAATACACAGAATATACTTTGAGAAAAGTCTCTCTGCTTAGCAAAATCTTTGGGAGGCTCCATAGCCCAGTGGTTAGGCAACCCACCTACAGTGCAGATGGTGATTGCAGGGTCACAGGTTCAAATCCCAGGTTCAACTGGTGTTTGTAGTATTTGTCATTTTCCACCTGATAGTGCTAACAGTCTCAATACATAAATGGCCATGTGGTTCCTCAGTGAGTACCTTGGAAATGCTTCCATACGGCTTAGAATAAATGTGCGCGTGGATGATGGTTGGATGTTGCACTGTTTATTATTATTATTTTAATTGATTTTGTTAAAGTTCTACATCAATACTAAATACACAGAATATACTTTGAGAAAAGTCTCTCTGCTTAGCAAAATCTTTGGGAGGCTCCATAGCCTAGTGGGAGGCAATCCGCCTACAGTGCAGATGGTGATTGCAGGGTCACAGGTTCAAATCCCAGGTTCAACTGGTGTTTGTACTATTTGTCATTTTCCACCTGATAGTGCTAACAGTCTCAATACATAAATGGCCATGTGGTTCCCCAGTGAGTACCTTGGAAATGCTTCCATACGGCTTAGAATAAATTTGCGTGTGGATGATGGTTGGATGTTGCACTGTGTTTATTATTATTATTTTAATAGATTTTGTTAAAGTTCTACATCAATACTAAAGACACAGAATATACTTTGCAAAAAGTCTCTCTGCTTAGCAAAATCTTTGGGAGGCTCCATAGCCCAGTGGTTAGGCAACCCGCCTACAGTGCAGATGGTGATTGCAGGGTCACAGGTTCAAATCCCAGGTTCAACTGGTGTTTGTAGTATTTGTCATTTTCCACCTGATAGTGCTAACAGTCTCAATACATAAATGGCCATGTGGTTCCCCAGTGAGTACCTTGGAAATGCTTCCATACGGCTTAGAATAAATGTGCGTGTGGATGATGGTTGGATGTTGCACTGTGTTTATTATTATTATTTTAATAGATTTTGTTAAAGTTCTACATCAATACTAAATACACAGAATATACTTTGAGAAAAGTCTCTCTGCTTAGCATAATCTTTGGGAGCCTCCATAGCCCAGTGGTTAGGCAACCCGCCTACAGTGCAGATGGTGATTGCAGGGTCACAGGTTCGAATCCCAGGTTCAACTGGTGTTTGTAGTATTTGTCATTTTCCACCTGATAGTGCTAACAGTCTCAATACATAAATTGCCATGTGGTAACCCAGTGAGTACCTTAGAAATGCTTCCATATGGCTTAGAGTAAATGGGCATGTGGATGATGGTTGTATACTTAGTTGCATGTTGCACTGTGTTTCTTATTATTATTGTAATTGATTTTGATAAAGTTCAACATCAATACTAAATACACAGAATATACTTTGAGAAAAGTCTCTCTGCTTAGCATAATCTTTGGGAGCCTCCATAGCCCAGTGGTTAGGCAACCAGCCTACAGTGCAGATGGTGATTGCAGGGTCACAGGTTCGAATCCCAGGTTCAACTGGTGTTTGTAGTATTTGTCATTTTCCACCTGATAGTGCTAACAGTCTCAATACATAAATGGCCATGTGGTTCCCCAGTGAGTACCTTGGAAATGCTTCCATACGGCTTAGAATAAATGTGCGTGTGGATGATGGTTGGATGTTGCACTGTGTTTATTATTATTATTTTAATTGATTTTGTTAAAGTTCTACATCAATACTAAATACACAGAATATACTTTGAGAAAAGTCTCTCTGCTTAGCATAATCTTTGGGAGCCTCCATAGTCCAGTGGTTAGGCAACCCGCCTACAGTGCAGATGGTGATTGCAGAGTCACAGGTTCGAATCCCAGGTTCAACTGGTGTTTGTAGTATTTGTCATTTTCCACCTGATAGTGCTAACAGTCTCAATACATAAATGGCCATGTGGTTACCCAGTGAGTACCTTAGAAATGCTTCCATATGGCTTAGAGTAAATTGGCATGTGGATGATGGTTGCATGTTGCACTGTGTTTCTTATTATTATTGTAATTGATTTTGATAAAGTTCAACATCAATACTAAATACATAGAATATACTTTGAGAAAAGTCTCTCTGCTTAGCATAATCTTTGGGAGGCTCCATAGCCCAGTGGTTAGGCAACCCGCCTACAGTGCAGATGGTGATTGCAGGGTCACAGATTCGAATCCCACGTTCAACTGGTGTTTGTAGTATTTGTCATTTTCCACCTGATAGTGCTAACAGTCTCAATACAGAAATGGCCATGTGGTTCCCCAGTGAGTACCTTGGAAATGCTTCCATACGGCTTAGAATAAATGTGCGTGTGGATGATGGTTGGATGTTTCACTGTTTATTATTATTATTTTAATTGATTTTGTTAAAGTTCTACATCAATACTAAATACACAGAATATACTTTGAGAAAAGTCTCTCTGCTTAGCATAATCTTTGGGAGCCTCCATAGCCCAGTGGTTAGGCAACCCGCCTACAGTGCAGATGGTGATTGCAGGGTCACAGGTTCGAATCCCAGGTTCAACAGGTGTTTGTAGTATTTGTCATTTTCCACCTGATAGTGCTAACAGTCTCAATACATAAATGGCCATGTGGTTACCCAGTGAGTACCTTAGAAATGCTTCCATATGGCTTAGAGTAAATGGGCATGTGGATGATGGTTGTATACTTAGTTGCATGTTGCACTGTGTTTATTATTATTATTGTAATTGATTTTGATAAAGTTCAACATCAATACTAAATACACAGAATATACTTTGAGAAAAGTCTCTCTGCTTAGCATAATCTTTGGGAGCCTCCATAGTCCAGTGGTTAGGCAACCCGCCTACAGTGCAGATGGTGATTGCAGAGTCACAGGTTCAAATCCCAGGTTCAACTGGTGTTTGTAGTATTTGTCATTTTCCACCTGATAGTGCTAACAGTCTCAATACATAAATGGCCATGTGGTTACCCAGTGAGTACCTTAGAAATGCTTCCATATGGCTTAGAGCAGTGGTTCTCAAACTCGGTCCTCAGGACCCCACACAGTGCATGTTTTGCAGGTAACCCAGCAAGTGCACAGGTGTATTAATTACTCACTGACACATTTTAAAAGGTCCACAGGTGAAGCCAATTATTTCACTTGTGATTCTGTGAGGAGACCTGCAAAACATGCACTGTGTGGGGTCCTGAGGACCGAGTTTGAGAACCTGTGGCTTAGAGTAAATTGGCATGTGGATGATGGTTGTATACTTAGTTGCATGTTGCACTGTGTTTCTTATTATTATTGTAATTGATTTTGATAAAGTTCAACATCAATACTAAATACATAGAATATACTTTGAGAAAAGTCTCTCTGCTTAGCATAATCTTCGGGAGGCTCCATAGCCCAGTGGTTAGGCAACCCGCCTACAGTGCAGATGGTGATTGCAGGGTCACAGGTTCGAATCCCAGGTTCAACTGGTGTTTGTAGTATTTGTCATTTTCCACCTGATAGTGCTAACAGTCTCAATACATAAATGGCCATGTGGTTCCCCAGTGAGTACCTTGGAAATGCTTCCATACGGCTTAGAATAAATGTGCGTGTGGATGATGGTTGGATGTTGCACTGTGTTTATTATTATTATTTTAATTGATTTTGTTAAAGTTCTACATCAATACTAAATACACAGAATATACTTTGAGAAAAGTCTCTCTGCTTAGCATAATCTTTGGGAGGCTCCATAGCCCAGTGGTTAGGCAACCCGCCTACAGTGCAGATGGTGATTGCAGGGTCACAGATTAGAATCCCACGTTCAACTGGTGTTTGTAGTATTTGTCATTTTCCACCTGATAGTGCTAACAGTCTCAATACATAAATGGCCATGTGGTTCCCCAGTGAGTACCTTGGAAATGCTTCCATACGGCTTAGAATAAATGTGCGTGTGGATGATGGTTGGATGTTTCACTGTGTTTATTATTATTATTTTAATTGATTTTGTTAAAGTTCTACATCAATACTAAATACACAGAATATACTTTGAGAAAAGTCTCTCTGCTTAGCATAATCTTTGGGAGCCTCCATAGCCCAGTGGTTAGGCAACCCGCCTACAGTGCAGATGGTGATTGCAGGGTCACAGGTTCGAATCCCAGGTTCAACAGGTGTTTGTAGTATTTGTCATTTTCCACCTGATAGTGCTAACAGTCTCAATACATAAATGGCCATGTGGTTACCCAGTGAGTACCTTAGAAATGCTTCCATATGGCTTAGAGTAAATGGGCATGTGGATGATGGTTGTATACTTAGTTGCATGTTGCACTGTGTTTATTATTATTATTGTAATTGATTTTGATAAAGTTCAACATCAATACTAAATACACAGAATATACTTTGAGAAAAGTCTCTCTGCTTAGCATAATCTTTGGGAGCCTCCATAGTCCAGTGGTTAGGCAACCCGCCTACAGTGCAGATGGTGATTGCAGAGTCACAGGTTCAAATCCCAGGTTCAACTGGTGTTTGTAGTATTTGTCATTTTCCACCTGATAGTGCTAACAGTCTCAATACATAAATGGCCATGTGGTTACCCAGTGAGTACCTTAGAAATGCTTCCATATGGCTTAGAGTAAATTGGCATGTGGATGATGGTTGTATACTTAGTTGCATGTTGCACTGTGTTTCTTATTATTATTGTAATTGATTTTGATAAAGTTCAACATCAATACTAAATACATAGAATATACTTTGAGAAAAGTCTCTCTGCTTAGCATAATCTTCGGGAGGCTCCATAGCCCAGTGGTTAGGCAACCCGCCTACAGTGCAGATGGTGATTGCAGGGTCACAGGTTCGAATCCCACATTCAACTGGTGTTTGTAGTATTTGTCATTTTCCACCTGATAGTGCTAACAGTCTCAATACATAAATGGCCATGTGGTTCCCCAGTGAGTACCTTGGAAATGCTTCCATACGGCTTAGAATAAATGTGCGTGTGGATGATGGTTGGATGTTTCACTGTGTTTATTATTATTATTTTAATTGATTTTGTTAAAGTTCTACATCAATACTAAATACACAGAATATACTTTGAGAAAAGTCTCTCTGCTTAGCATAATCTTTGGGAGCCTCCATAGCCCAGTGGTTAGGCAACCTGCCTACAGTGCAGATGGTGATTGCAGGGTCACAGGTTTGAATCCCAGGTTCAACAGGTGTTTGTAGTATTTGTCATTTTCCACCTGATAGTGCTAACAGTCTCAATACATAAATGGCCATGTGGTTACCCAGTGAGTACCTTAGAAATGCTTCCATATGGCTTAGAGTAAATGGGCATGTGGATGATGGTTGTATACTTAGTTGCATGTTGCACTGTGTTTATTATTATTATTGTAATTGATTTTGATAAAGTTCAACATCAATACTAAATACACAGAATATACTTTGAGAAAAGTCTCTCTGCTTAGCATAATCTTTGGGAGGCTCCATAGCCCAGTGGTTAGGCAACCCGCCTACAGTGCAGATGGTGATTGCAGGTTCACAGGTTCGAATGCCAAGTTCAACTGGTGTTTGTAGTATTAGTCATTTTCCACCTGATAGTGCTAACAGTCTCAATACATAAATGGCCATGTGGTTACCCAGTGAGTACCTTAGAAATGCTTCCATATGGCTTAGAGTAAATGGGCATGTGGATGATGGTTGTATACTTAGTTGCATGTTGCACTGTGTTTATTATTATTATTGTAATTGATTTTGTTAAAGTTCTACATCAATACTAAATACACAGAATATACTTTGAGAAAAGTCTCTCTGCTTAGCAAAATCTTTGGGAGGCTCCATAGCCCAGTGGGAGGCAACCCACCTACAGTGCAGATGGTGATTGCAGGGTCACAGGTTCAAATCCCAGGTTCAACTGGTGTTTGTAGTATTAGTCATTTTCCACCTGATAGTGCTAACAGTCTCAATACATAAATGGCCATGTGGTTCCCCAGTGAGTACCTTGGAAATGCTTCCATACGGCTTAGAATAAATGTGCGTGTGGATGATGGTTGGATGTTGCACTGTGTTTATTATTATTATTTTAATTGATTTTGTTAAAGTTCTACATCAATACTAAATACACAGTATATACTTTGAGAGGCTCCATAGCCCAGTGGGAGGCAACCCGCCTACAGTGCAGATGGTGATTGCAGGGTCACAGGTTCAAATCCCAGGTTCAACTGGTGTTTGTACTATTTGTCATTTTCCACCTGATAGTGCTAACAGTCTCAATACATAAATGGCCATGTGGTTCCCCAGTGAGTACCTTGGAAATGCTTCCATACGGCTTAGAATAAATGTGCGTGTGGATGATGGTTGGATGTTGCACTGTGTTTATTATTATTATTTTAATAGATTTTGTTAAAGTTCTACATCAATGCTAAATACACAGAATATACTTTGAGAAAAGTCTCTCTGCTTAGCATAATCTTTGGGAGCCTCCATAGCCCAGTGGTTAGGCAACCCGCCTACAGTGCAGATTGTGATTGCAGGGTCACAGGTTCAAATCCCAGGTTCAACTGGTGTTTGTAGTATTTGTCATTTTCCACCTGATAGTGCTAACAGTCTCAATACATAAATGGCCATGTGGTTACCCAGTGAGTTCCTCAGAAATGCTTCAATATGGCTTAGAGTAAATGGGCATGTGGATGATGGTTGTATACTTAGTTGCATGTTGCACTGTGTTTATTATTATTATTGTAATTGATTTTGATAAAGTTCAACATCAATACTAAATACACAGAATATACTTTGAGAAAAGTCTCTCTGCTTAGCAAAATCTTTGGGAGGCTCCATAGCCCAGTGGTTAGGCAACCCACCTACAGTGCAGATGGTGATTGCAGGGTCACAGGTTCAAATCCCAGGTTCAACTGGTGTTTGTAGTATTTGTCATTTTCCACCTGATAGTGCTAACAGTCTCAATACATAAATGGCCATGTGGTTCCCCAGTGAGTACCTTGGAAATGCTTCCATACGGCTTAGAATAAATGTGCATGTGGATGATGGTTGGATGTTGCACTGTTTATTATTATTATTTTAATTGATTTTGTTAAAGTTCTACATCAATACTAAATACACAGAATATACTTTGAGAAAAGTCTCTCTGCTTAGCAAAATCTTTGGGAGGCTCCATAGCCTAGTGGGAGGCAATCCGCCTACAGTGCAGATGGTGATTGCAGGGTCACAGGTTCAAATCCCAGGTTCAACTGGTGTTTGTACTATTTGTCATTTTCCACCTGATAGTGCTAACAGTCTCAATACATAAATGGCCATGTGGTTCCCCAGTGAGTACCTTGGAAATGCTTCCATACGGCTTAGAATAAATTTGCGTGTGGATGATGGTTGGATGTTGCACTGTGTTTATTATTATTATTTTAATAGATTTTGTTAAAGTTCTACATCAATACTAAAGACACAGAATATACTTTGCAAAAAGTCTCTCTGCTTAGCAAAATCTTTGGGAGGCTCCATAGCCCAGTGGTTAGGCAACCCGCCTACAGTGCAGATGGTGATTGCAGGGTCACAGGTTCAAATCCCAGGTTCAACTGGTGTTTGTAGTATTTGTCATTTTCCACCTGATAGTGCTAACAGTCTCAATACATAAATGGCCATGTTGTTCCCCAGTGAGTACCTTGGAAATGCTTCCATACGGCTTAGAATAAATGTGCGTGTGGATGATGGTTGGATGTTGCACTGTGTTTATTATTATTATTTTAATAGATTTTGTTAAAGTTCTACATCAATACTAAATACACAGAATATACTTTGAGAAAAGTCTCTCTGCTTAGCATAATCTTTGGGAGCCTCCATAGCCCAGTGGTTAGGCAACCCGCCTACAGTGCAGATGGTGATTGCAGGGTCACAGGTTCGAATCCCAGGTTCAACTGGTGTTTGTAGTATTTGTCATTTTCCACCTGATAGTGCTAACAGTCTCAATACATAAATTGCCATGTGGTAACCCAGTGAGTACCTTAGAAATGCTTCCATATGGCTTAGAGTAAATGGGCATGTGGATGATGGTTGTATACTTAGTTGCATGTTGCACTGTGTTTCTTATTATTATTGTAATTGATTTTGATAAAGTTCAACATCAATACTAAATACACAGAATATACTTTGAGAAAAGTCTCTCTGCTTAGCATAATCTTTGGGAGCCTCCATAGCCCAGTGGTTAGGCAACCAGCCTACAGTGCAGATGGTGATTGCAGGGTCACAGGTTCGAATCCCAGGTTCAACTGGTGTTTGTAGTATT
The DNA here is from genome assembly GCF_028390025.1 of Pseudophryne corroboree. Taxonomy (NCBI): domain Eukaryota; kingdom Metazoa; phylum Chordata; class Amphibia; order Anura; family Myobatrachidae; genus Pseudophryne; species Pseudophryne corroboree. The sequence goes on from NC_086453.1 coordinate 68,398,294, forward strand.
TGTCATTTTCCACCTGATAGTGCTAACAGTCTCAATACATAAATGGCCATGTGGTTCCCCAGTGAGTACCTTGGAAATGCTTCCATACGGCTTAGAATAAATGTGCGTGTGGATGATGGTTGGATGTTTCACTGTGTTTATTATTATTATTTTAATTGATTTTGTTAAAGTTCTACATCAATACTAAATACACGGAATATACTTTGAGAAAAGTCTCTCTGCTTAGCATAATCTTTGGGAGCCTCCATAGCCCAGTGGTTAGGCAACCCGCCTACAGTGCAGATGGTGATTGCAGGGTCACAGGTTCGAATCCCAGGTTCAACAGGTGTTTGTAGTATTTGTCATTTTCCACCTGATAGTGCTAACAGTCTCAATACATAAATGGCCATGTGGTTACCCAGTGAGTACCTTAGAAATGCTTCCATATGGCTTAGAGTAAATTGGCATGTGGATGATGGTTGTATACTTAGTTGCATGTTGCACTGTGTTTCTTATTATTATTGTAATTGATTTTGATAAAGTTCAACATCAATACTAAATACATAGAATATACTTGGAGAAAAGTCTCTCTGCTTAGCATAATCTTTGGGAGGCTCCATAGCCCAGTGGTTAGGCAACCCGCCTACAGTGCAGATGGTGATTGCAGGGTCACAGATTCGAATCCCACGTTCAACTGGTGTTTGTAGTATTTGTCATTTTCCACCTGATAGTGCTAACAGTCTCAATACATAAATGGCCATGTGGTTCCCCAGTGAGTACCTTGGAAATGCTTCCATACGGCTTAGAATAAATGTGCGTGTGGATGATGGTTGGATGTTTCACTGTGTTTATTATTATTATTTTAATTGATTTTGTTAAAGTTCTACATCAATACTAAATACACAGAATATACTTTGAGAAAAGTCTCTCTGCTTAGCATAATCTTTGGGAGCCTCCATAGCCCAGTGGTTAGGCAACCCGCCTACAGTGCAGATGGTGATTGCAGGGTCACAGGTTCGAATCCCAGGTTCAACAGGTGTTTGTAGTATTTGTCATTTTCCACCTGATAGTGCTAACAGTCTCAATACATAAATGGCCATGTGGTTACCCAGTGAGTACCTTAGAAATGCTTCCATATGGCTTAGAGTAAATGGGCATGTGGATGATGGTTGTATACTTAGTTGCATGTTGCACTGTGTTTATTATTATTATTGTAATTGATTTTGATAAAGTTCAACATCAATACTAAATACACAGAATATACTTTGAGAAAAGTCTCTCTGCTTAGCATAATCTTTGGGAGCCTCCATAGTCCAGTGGTTAGGCAACCCGCCTACAGTGCAGATGGTGATTGCAGAGTCACAGGTTCGAATCCCAGGTTCAACTGGTGTTTGTAGTATTTGTCATTTTCCACCTGATAGTGCTAACAGTCTCAATACATAAATGGCCATGTGGTTACCCAGTGAGTACCTTAGAAATGCTTCCATATGGCTTAGAGTAAATTGGCATGTGGATGATGGTTGTATACTTAGTTGCATGTTGCACTGTGTTTCTTATTATTATTGTAATTGATTTTGATAAAGTTCAACATCAATACTAAATACATAGAATATACTTTGAGAAAAGTCTCTCTGCTTAGCATAATCTTCGGGAGGCTCCATAGCCCAGTGGTTAGGCAACCCGCCTACAGTGCAGATGGTGATTGCAGGGTCACAGGTTCGAATCCCACATTCAACTGGTGTTTGTAGTATTTGTCATTTTCCACCTGATAGTGCTAACAGTCTCAATACATAAATGGCCATGTGGTTCCCCAGTGAGTACCTTGGAAATGCTTCCATACGGCTTAGAATAAATGTGCGTGTGGATGATGGTTGGATGTTTCACTGTGTTTATTATTATTATTTTAATTGATTTTGTTAAAGTTCTACATCAATACTAAATACACAGAATATACTTTGAGAAAAGTCTCTCTGCTTAGCATAATCTTTGGGAGCCTCCATAGCCCAGTGGTTAGGCAACCTGCCTACAGTGCAGATGGTGATTGCAGGGTCACAGGTTCGAATCCCAGGTTCAACAGGTGTTTGTAGTATTTGTCATTTTCCACCTGATAGTGCTAACAGTCTCAATACATAAATGGCCATGTGGTTACCCAGTGAGTACCTTAGAAATGCTTCCATATGGCTTAGAGTAAATGGGCATGTGGATGATGGTTGTATACTTAGTTGCATGTTGCACTGTGTTTATTATTATTATTGTAATTGATTTTGATAAAGTTCAACATCAATACTAAATACACAGAATATACTTTGAGAAAAGTCTCTCTGCTTAGCATAATCTTTGGGAGGCTCCATAGCCCAGTGGTTAGGCAACCCGCCTACAGTGCAGATGGTGATTGCAGGTTCACAGGTTCGAATGCCAAGTTCAACTGGTGTTTGTAGTATTAGTCATTTTCCACCTGATAGTGCTAACAGTCTCAATACATAAATGGCCATGTGGTTACCCAGTGAGTACCTTAGAAATGCTTCCATATGGCTTAGAGTAAATGGGCATGTGGATGATGGTTGTATACTTAGTTGCATGTTGCACTGTGTTTATTATTATTATTGTAATTGATTTTGTTAAAGTTCTACATCAATACTAAATACACAGAATATACTTTGAGAAAAGTCTCTCTGCTTAGCAAAATCTTTGGGAGGCTCCATAGCCCAGTGGGAGGCAACCCACCTACAGTGCAGATGGTGATTGCAGGGTCACAGGTTCAAATCCCAGGTTCAACTGGTGTTTGTAGTATTAGTCATTTTCCACCTGATAGTGCTAACAGTCTCAATACATAAATGGCCATGTGGTTCCCCAGTGAGTACCTTGGAAATGCTTCCATACGGCTTAGAATAAATGTGCGTGTGGATGATGGTTGGATGTTGCACTGTGTTTATTATTATTATTTTAATTGATTTTGTTAAAGTTCTACATCAATACTAAATACACAGAATATACTTTGAGAGGCTCCATAGCCCAGTGGGAGGCAACCCGCCTACAGTGCAGATGGTGATTGCAGGGTCACAGGTTCAAATCCCAGGTTCAACTGGTGTTTGTACTATTTGTCATTTTCCACCTGATAGTGCTAACAGTCTCAATACATAAATGGCCATGTGGTTCCCCAGTGAGTACCTTGGAAATGCTTCCATACGGCTTAGAATAAATGTGCGTGTGGATGATGGTTGGATGTTGCACTGTGTTTATTATTATTATTTTAATAGATTTTGTTAAAGTTCTACATCAATACTAAATACACAGAATATACTTTGAGAAAAGTCTCTCTGCTTAGCATAATCTTTGGGAGCCTCCATAGCCCAGTGGTTAGGCAACCCACCTACAGTGCAGATGGTGATTGCAGGGTCACAGGTTCAAATGCCAAGTTCAACTGGTGTTTGTAGTATTTGTCATTTTCCACCTGATAGTGCTAACAGTCTCAATACATAAATGGCCATGTGGTTACCCAGTGAGTACCTCAGAAATGCTTTCATATGGCTTAGAGTAAATGGGCATGTGGATGATGGTTGTATACTTAGTTGCATGTTGCACTGTGTTTATTATTATTATTGTAATTGATTTTGATAAAGTTCAACATCAATACTAAATACACAGAATATACTTTGAGAAAAGTCTCTCTGCTTAGCAAAATCTTTGGGAGGCTCCATAGCCCAGTGGTTAGGCAACCCACCTACAGTGCAGATGGTGATTGCAGGGTCACAGGTTGAAATCCCAGGTTCAACTGGTGTTTGTAGTATTTGTCATTTTCCACCTGATAGTGCTAACAGTCTCAATACATAAATGGCCATGTGGTTCCCCAGTGAGTACCTTGGAAATGCTTCCATACGGCTTAGAATAAATGTGCGTGTGGATGATGGTTGGATGTTGCACTGTTTATTATTATTATTTTAATTGATTTTGTTAAAGTTCTACATCAATACTAAATACACAGAATATACTTTGAGAAAAGTCTCTCTGCTTAGCAAAATCTTTGGGAGGCTCCATAGCCCAGTGGGAGGCAACCCACCTACAGTGCAGATGGTGATTGCAGGGTCACAGGTTCAAATCCCAGGTTCAACTGGTGTTTGTACTATTTGTCATTTTCCACCTGATAGTGCTAACAGTCACAATACATAAATGGCCATGTGGTTCCCCAGTGAGTACCTTGGAAATGCTTCCATACGGCTTAGAATAAATGTGCGTGTGGATGATAGTTGGATGTTGCACTGTGTTTATTATTATTATTTTAATAGATTTTGTTAAAGTTCTACATCAATACTAAATACACAGAATATACTTTGAGAAAAGTCTCTCTGCTTAGCAAAATCTTTGGGAGGCTCCATAGCCCAGTGGTTAGGCAACCCGCCTACAGTGCAGATGGTGATTGCAGGGTCACAGGTTCAAATCCCAGGTTCAACTGGTGTTTGTAGTATTTGTCATTTTCCACCTGATAGTGCTAACAGTCTCAATACATAAATGGCCATGTGGTTCCCCAGTGAGTACCTTGGAAATGCTTCCATACGGCTTAGAATAAATGTGCGTGTGGATGATGGTTGGATGTTGCACTGTGTTTATTATTATTTTAATAGATTTTGTTAAAGTTCTACATCAATACTAAATACACAGAATATACTTTGAGAAAAGTCTCTCTGCTTAGCATAATCTTTGGGAGCCTCCATAGCCCAGTGGTTAGGCAACCCGCCTACAGTGCAGATGGTGATTGCAGGGTCACAGGTTCGAATCCCAGGTTCAACTGGTGTTTGTAGTATTTGTCATTTTCCACCTGATAGTGCTAACAGTCTCAATACATAAATTGCCATGTGGTAACCCAGTGAGTACCTTAGAAATGCTTCCATATGGCTTAGAGCAAATGGGCATGTGGATGATGGTTGTATACTTAGTTGCATGTTGCACTTTGTTTATTATTATTAATGTAATTGATTTTGATAAAGTTCAACATCAATACTAAATACACAGAATATACTTTGAGAAAAGTCTCTCTGCTTAGCATAATCTTCGGGAGGCACCATAGCCCAGTGGTTAGGCAACCCACCTACAGTGCAGATGGTGATTGCAGGGTCACAGGTTCAAATCCTAAGTTCAACTGGTGTTTGTAGTATTTATCATTTTCCACCTGATAGTGCTAACAGTCTCAATACATAAATGGCCATGTGGTTACCCAGTGAGTACCTTAGAAATGCTTCCATATGGCTTAGAGCAAATGGGCATGTGGATGATGGTTGTATACTTAGTTGCATGTTGCACTGTGTTTATTATTATTATTGTAATTGATTTTGATAAAGTTCAACATCAATACTAAATACACAGAATATACTTTGAGAAAAGTCTCTCTGCTTAGCTTAATCTTCGGGAGGCTCCATAGCCCAGTGGTTAGGCAACCCGCCTACAGTGCTGATGGTGATTGTAGGGTCACAGGTTCGAATCCCAGGTTCAACTGGTGTTTGTAGTATTTGTCATTTTCCACCTGATAGTGCTAACAGTCTCAATACATAAATGGCCATGTGGTTCCCCAGTGAGTACCTTGGAAATGCTTCCATACGGCTTAGAATAAATGTGCGTGTGGATGATGGTTGGATGTTGCACTGTGTTTATTATTATTATTTTAATTGATTTTGTTAAAGTTCTACATCAATACTAAATACACAGAATATACTTTGAGAAAAGTCTCTCTGCTTAGCATAATCTTTGGGAGCCTCCATAGCCCAGTGTTTAGGCAACCCACCTACAGTGCAGATGGTGATTGCAGGGTCACAGGTTCGAATTCCAGGTTCAACTGGTGTTTGCAGTATTTGTCATTTTCCACCTGATAGTGCTAACAGTCTCAATACATAAATGGCCATGTGGTTACCCAGTGAGTACCTTAGAAATGCTTCCATATGGCTTAGAGTAAATGGGCATGTGGATGATGGTTGTATACTTAGTTGCATGTTGCACTGTTTATTATTATTATTGTAATTGATTTTGATAAAGTTCAACATCAATACTAAATACACAGAATATACTTTGAGAAAAGTCTCTCTGCTTAGCATAATCTTTGGGAGCCTCCATAGCCCAGTGGTTAGGCAACCCGCCTACAGTGCAGATGGTGATTGCAGGGTCACAGGTTCGAATTCAAGGTTCAACTGGTGTTTGTAGTATTTGTCATTTTCCACCTGATAGTGCTAACAGTCTCAATACATAAATGGCCATGTGGTTACCCAGTGAGTACCTTAGAAATGCTTCCATATGGCTTAGAGTAAATGGGCATGTGGATGATGGTTGCATGTTGCACTGTTTATTATTATTATTGTAATTGATTTTGATAAAGTTCAACATCAATACTAAATACACAGAATATACTTTGAGAAAAGTCTCTCTGCTTAGCATTATCTTTGGGAGGCTCCATAGCCCAGTGGTTAGGCAACCCGCCTATAGTGCAGATGGTGATTGCAGGGTCACAGGTTCGAATCCCAAGTTCAACTGGTGTTTGTAGTATTTATCATTTTCCACCTGATAGCGCTAACAGTCTCAATACATAAATGGCTATGTGGTTACCCAGTGAGTACCTTAGAAATGCTTCCATACGGCTTAGAATAAATGTGCGTGTGGATGATGGTTGGATGTTGCACTGTGTTTATTATTATTATTTTAATTGATTTTGTTAAAGTTCTACATCAATACTAAATACACAGAATATACTTTGAGAAAAGTCTCTCTGCTTAGCATAATCTTTGGGAGCCTCCATAGCCCAGTGGTTAGGCAACCCGCCTACAGTGCAGATGGTGATTGCAGGGTCACAGGTTCGAATTCCAGGTTCAACTGGTGTTTGTAGTATTTGTCATTTTCCACCTGATAGTGCTAACAGTCTCAATACATAAATGGCCATGTGGTTACCCAGTGAGTACCTTAGAAATGCTTCCATATGGCTTAGAGTAAATGTGGATGATGGTTGTATACTATGTTGCACTGTTTATTATTATTATTGTAATTGATTTTGATAAAGTTCAACATCAATACTAAATACACAGAATATACTTTGAGAAAAGTCTCTCTGCTTAGCATAATCTTCGGGAGGCTCCATAGCCCAGTGGTTAGGCAACCCGCCTACAGTGCAGATGGTGATTGCAGGGTCACAGGTTCGAAACCCAGGTTCAACTGGTGTTTGTAGTATTTGTCATTTTCCACCTGATAGTGCTAACAGTCTCAATACATAAATGGCCATGTGGTTCCCCAGTGAGTACCTTGGAAATGCTTCCATACGGCTTAGAATAAATGTGCGTGTGGATGATGGTTGGATGTTGCACTGTGTTTATTATTATTATTTTAATTGATTTTGTTAAAGTTCTACATCAATACTAAATACACAGAATATACTTTGAGAAAAGTCTCTCTGCTTAGCATAATCTTTGGGAGCCTCCATAGCCCAGTGGTTAGGCAACCCGCCTACAGTGCAGATGGTGATTGCAGGGTCACAGGTTCAAATTCCAGGTTCAACTGGTGTTTGTAGTATTTGTCATTTTCCACCTGATAGTGCTAACAGTCTCAATACATAAATGGCCATGTGGTTCCCCAGTGAGTACCTTGGAAATGCTTCCATACGGCTTAGAATAAATGTGCGTGTGGATGATGGTTGGATGTTGCACTGTGTTTATTATTATTATTTTAATTGATTTTGTTAAAGTTCTACATCAATACTAAATACACAGAATATACATTGAGAAAAGTCTCTCTGCTTAGTACAATCTTTGGGAGGCTCCATAGCCCAGTTGTTAGGCAACCCGCCTACAGTGCAGATGGTGATTGCAGGGTCACAGGTTCGAATTCCAGGTTCAACTGGTGTTTGTAGTATTTGTCATTTTCCACCTGATAGTGCTAACAGTCTCAATACATAAATGGCCATGTTGTTCCCCAGTGAGTACCTTGGAAATGCTTCCATACGGCTTAGAATAAATGTGCGTGTGGATGATGGTTGGATGTTGCACTGTGTTTATTATTATTATTTTAATTGATTTTGTTAAAGTTCTACATCAATACTAAATACACAGAATATACTTTGAGAAAAGTCTCTCTGCTTAGCATAATCTTTGGGAGCCTCCATAGCCCAGTGGTTAGGCAACCCGCCTACAGTGCAGATGGTGATTGCAGGGTCACAGGTTCGAATCCCAGGTTTAACTGGTGTTTGTAGTATTTGTCATTTTCCACCTGATAGTGCTAACAGTCTCAATACATAAATGGCCATGTGGTTACCCAGTGAGTATCTTAGAAATGCTTCCATATGGCTTAGAGCAAATGGGCATGTGGATGATGGTTGTATACTTAGTTGCATGTTGCACTGTGTTTATTATTATTATTGTAATTGATTTTGATAAAGTTCAACATCAATACTAAATACACAGAATATACTTTGAGAAAAGTCTCTCTGCTTAGCATAATCTTTGGGAGGCTCCATAGCCCAGTGGTTAGGCAACCCGCCTACAGTGCAGATGGTGATTGCAGGGTCACAGGTTCGAATCCCAAGTTCAACTGGTGTTTGTAGTATTTATCATTTTCCACCTGATAGTGCTAACAGTCTCAATACATAAATGGCCATGTGGTTACCCAGTGAGTACCTTAGAAATGCTTCCATATGGCTTAGAGTAAATGGGCATGTGGATGATGGTTGTATACTTAGTTGCATGTTGCACTGTGTTTATTATTATTATTATTGTAATTGATTTTGATAAAGTACAACATCAATACTAAATACACAGAATATACTTTGAGAAAAGTCTCTCTGCTTAGCATAATCTTTGGAAGCCTCCATAGCCCAGTGGTTAAGCAACCTGCCTACAGTGCTGATGGTGATTGCAGAGTCACAGGTTCGAATCCCAGGTTCAACTGGTGTTTGTAGTATTTGTAATTTTCCACCTGATAGTGCTAACAGTCTCAATACATAAATGGCCATGTGGTTCCCCAGTGAGTACCTTGGAAATGCTTCCATACGGCTTAGAATAAATGTGCGTGTGGATGATGGTTGGATGTTGCACTGTGTTTATTATTATTATTTTAATTGATTTTGTTAAAGTTCTACATCAATACTAAATACACAGAATATACTTTGAGAAAAGTCTCTCTGCATAGCATAATCTTTGGGAGCCTCCATAGCCCAGTGGTTAGGCAACCCGCCTACAGTGCAGATGGTGATTGCAGGGTCACAGGTTCGAATTCCAGGTTCAACTGGTGTTTGTAGTATTTGTCATTTTCCACCTGATAGTGCTAACAGTCTCAATACATAAATGGCCATGTGGTTACCCAGTGAGTACCTTAGAAATGCTTCCATATGGCTTAGAGTAAATGGGCATGTGGATGATGGTTGTATACTTAGTTGCATGTTGCACTGTTTATTATTATTATTGTAATTGATTTTGATAAAGTTCAACATCAATACTAAATACACAGAATATACTTTGAGAAAAGTCTCTCTGCTTAGCATAATCTTTGGGAGCCTCCATAGCCCAGTGGTTAGGCAACCCGCCTACAGTGCAGATGGTGATTGCAGGGTCACAGGTTCAAATCCCAGGTTCAACTGGTGTTTGTACTATTTGTCAATTTCCACTTTATAGTGCTAACAGTCTCAATACATAAATGGCCATGTGGTTACCCAGTGAGTACCTTGGAAATGCTTCCATACGGCTTAGAGTAAATGTGCGTGTGGATGATGGTTGGATGTTGCACTGTGTTTATTATTATTATTTTAATTGATTTTGTTAAAGTTCTACATCAATACTAAATACACAGAATATACTTTGAGAAAAGTCTCTCTGCTTAGCATAATCTTTGGGAGGCTCCATAGCCCAATGGTTAGGCAACCCGCCTACAGTGCAGATGGTGATTACAGGGTCACAGGTTCGAATCCCACGTTCAACTGGTGTTTGTAGTATTTGTCATTTTCCACCTGATAGTGCTAACAGTCTCAATACATAAATGGCCATGTGGTTCCCCAGTGAGTACCTTGGAAATGCTTCCATACGGCTTAGAATAAATGTGCGTGTGGATGATGGTTGGATGTTTCACTGTGTTTATTATTATTATTTTAATTGATTTTGTTAAAGTTCTACATCAATACTAAATACACAGAATATACTTTGAGAAAAGTCTCTCTGCTTAGCATAATCTTTGGGAGCCTCCATAGCCCAGTGGTTAGGCAACCCACCTACAGTGCAGATGGTGATTGCAGGGTCACAGGTTCGAATCCCAGGTTCAACTGGTGTTTGTAGTATTTGTCATTTTCCACCTGATAGTGCTAACAGTCTCAATACATAAATGGCCATGTGGTTACCCAGTGAGTACCTTAGAAATGCTTCCATATGGCTTAGAGTAAATGGGCATGTGGATGATGGTTGTATACTTAGTTGCATGTTGCACTGTGTTTATTATTATTGTAATTGATTTTGATAAAGTTCAACATCAATACTAAATACACAGAATATACTTTGAGAAAAGTCTCTCTGCTTAGCATAATCTTTGGGAGGCTCCATAGCACAGTGGTTAGGCAACCTGCCTACAATGCAGATGGTGATTGCAGGGTCACAGGTTCGAATGCCAAGTTCAACTGGTGTTTGTAGTATTTGTCATTTTCCACCTGATAGTGCTAACAGTCTCAATACATAAATGGCCATGTGGTTACCCAGTGAGTACCTCAGAAATGCTTCCATATGGCTTAGAGTAAATGGGCATGTGGATGATGGTTGTATACTTAGTTGCATGTTGCACTGTGTTTATTATTATTATTATTGTAATTGATTTTGATAAAGTTCAACATCAATACTAAATACACAGAATATACTTTGAGAAAAGTCTCTCTGCTTAGCAAAATCTTTGGGAGGCTCCATAGCCCAGTGGTTAGGCAACCCACCAACAGTGCAGATGGTGATTGCAGGATCACAGGTTCAAATCTTAGGTTCAACTGGTGTTTGTAGTATTTGTCATTTTCCACCTGATAGTGCTAACAGTCTCAATACATAAATGGCCATGTGGTTCCCCAGTGAGTACCTTGGAAATGCTTCCATACGGCTTAGAATAAATGTGCGTGTGGATGATGGTTGGATGTTGCACTGTGTTTATTATTATTATTTTAATTGATTTTGTTAAAGTTCTACATCAATACTAAATACACAGAATATACTTTGAGAAAAGTCTCTCTGCTTAGCATAATCTTTGGGAGCCTCCATAGCCCAGTGGTTAGGCAACCCGCCTACAGTGCAGATGGTGATTGCAGATTCACAGGTTTGAATCCCAGGTTCAACTGGTGTTTGTAGTATTTGTCATTTTCCACCTGATAGTGCTAACAGTCTCAATACATAAATGGCCATGTTGTTCCCCAGTGAGTACCTTGGAAATGCTTCCATACGGCTTAGAATAAATGTGCGTGTGGATGATGGTTGGATGTTGCACTGTGTTTATTATTATTATTTTAATTGATTTTGTTAAAGTTCTACATCAATACTAAATACACAGAATATACTTTGAGAAAAGTCTCTCTGCTTAGCATAATCTTTGGGAGCCTCCATAGTCCAGTGGTTAGGCAACCCGCCTACAGTGCGGATGGTGATTGCAGAGTCACAGGTTCGAATCCCAGGTTCAACAGGTGTTTGTAGTATTTGTCATTTTCCACCTGATAGTGCTAACAGTCTCAATACATAAATGGCCATGTGGTTACCCAGTGAGTACCTTAGAAATGCTTCCATATGGCTTAGAGTAAATGGGCATGTGGATGATGGTTGTATACTTAGTTGCATGTTGCACTGTGTTTATTATTATTATTGTAATTGATTTTGATAAAGTTCAACATCAATACTAAATACACAGAATATACTTTGAGAAAAGTCTCTCTGCTTAGCATAATCTTTGGGAGGCTCCATAGCCCAGTGGTTAGGCAACCCGCCTACAGTGCAGATGGTGATTGCAGGGTCACAGGTTCGAATGCCAAGTTCAACTGGTGTTTGTAGTATTTGTCATTTTCCACCTGATAGTGCTAACAGTCTCAATACATAAATGGCCATGTGGTTACCCAGTGAGTACCTCAGAAATGCTTCCATATGGCTTAGAGTAAATGGGCATGTGGATGATGGTTGTATACTTAGTTGCATGTTGCACTGTGTTTATTATTATTATTGTAATTGATTTTGATAAAGTTCAACATCAATACTAAATACACAGAATATACTTTAAGAAAAGTCTCTCTGCTTAGTAAAATCTTTGGGAGGCTCCATAGCCCAGTGGGTAGGCAACCCGCCTACAGTGCAGATGGTGATTGCAGGGTCACAGGTTCAAATCCCAGGTTCAACTGGTGTTTGTAGTATTTGTTATTTTCCACCTGATAGTGCTAACAGTCTCAATACATAAATGGCCATGTGGTTCCCCAGTGAGTACCTTGGAAATGCTTACATACGGCTTAGAATAAATGTGCATGTGGATGATGGTTGGATGTTGCACTGTGTTTATTATTATTATTTTAATTGATTTTGTTAAAGTTCTACATCAATACTAAATACACAGAATATACTTTGAGAAAAGTCTCTCTGCTTAGCAAAATCTTGGGGAGGCTCCATAGCCCAGTGGGAGGCAACCCACCTACAGTGCAGATGGTGATTGCAGGATCACAGGTTCAAATCCCAGGTTCAACTGGTGTTTGTACTATTTGTCATTTTCCACCTGATAGTGCTAACAGTCTCAATACATAAATGGCCATGTGGTTCCCCAGTGAGTACCTTGGAAATGCTTCCATACGGCTTAGAATAAATGTGCATGTGGATGATGGTTGGATGTTGGACTGTGTTTATTATTATTATTTTAATAGATTTTGTTAAAGTTCTACATCAATACTAAATACACAGAATATACTTTGAGAAAAGTCTCTCTGCTTAGCATAATCTTTGGGAGCCTCCATAGCCCAGTTGTTAGGCAACCCGCCTACAGTGCAGATGGTGATTGCAGGGTCACAGGTTCGAATTCCAGGTTCAACTGGTGTTTGTAGTATTTGTCATTTTCCACCTGATAGTGCTAACAGTCTCAATACATAAATGGCCATGTTGTTCCCCAGTGAGTACCTTGGAAATGCTTCCATACGGCTTAGAATAAATGTGCGTGTGGATGATGGTTGGATGTTGCACTGTGTTTATTATTATTATTTTAATTGATTTTGTTAAAGTTCTACATCAATACTAAATACACAGAATATACTTTGAGAAAAGTCTCTCTGCTTAGCATAATCTTTGGGAGCCTCCATAGCCCAGTGGTTAGGCAACCCGCCTACAGTGCAGATGGTGATTGCAGGGTCACAGGTTCGAATCCCAGGTTTAACTGGTGTTTGTAGTATTTGTCATTTTCCACCTGATAGTGCTAACAGTCTCAATACATAAATGGCCATGTGGTTACCCAGTGAGTATCTTAGAAATGCTTCCATATGGCTTAGAGCAAATGGGCATGTGGATGATGGTTGTATACTTAGTTGCATGTTGCACTGTGTTTATTATTATTATTGTAATTGATTTTGATAAAGTTCAACATCAATACTAAATACACAGAATATACTTTGAGAAAAGTCTCTCTGCTTAGCATAATCTTTGGGAGGCTCCATAGCCCAGTGGTTAGGCAACCCGCCTATAGTGCAGATGGTGATTGCAGGGTCACAGGTTCGAATCCCAAGTTCAACTGGTGTTTGTAGTATTTATCATTTTCCACCTGATAGTGCTAACAGTCTCAATACATAAATGGCCATGTGGTTACCCAGTGAGTACCTTAGAAATGCTTCCATATGGCTTAGAGTAAATGGGCATGTGGATGATGGTTGTATACTTAGTTGCATGTTGCACTGTGTTTATTATTATTATTATTGTAATTGATTTTGATAAAGTACAACATCAATACTAAATACACAGAATATACTTTGAGAAAAGTCTCTCTGCTTAGCATAATCTTTGGAATCCTCCATAGCCCAGTGGTTAAGCAACCTGCCTACAGTGCTGATGGTAATTGCAGAGTCACAGGTTCGAATCCCAGGTTCAACTGGTGTTTGTAGTATTTGTAATTTTCCACCTGATAGTGCTAACAGTCTCAATACATAAATGGCCATGTGGTTCCCCAGTGAGTACCTTGGAAATGCTTCCATACGGCTTAGAATAAATGTGCGTGTGGATGATGGTTGGATGTTGCACTGTGTTTATTATTATTATTTTAATTGATTTTGTTAAAGTTCTACATCAATACTAAATACACAGAATATACTTTGAGAAAAGTCTCTCTGCATAGCATAATCTTTGGGAGCCTCCATAGCCCAGTGGTTAGGCAACCCGCCTACAGTGCAGATGGTGATTGCAGGGTCACAGGTTCGAATTCCAGGTTCAACTGGTGTTTGTAGTATTTGTCATTTTCCACCTGATAGTGCTAACAGTCTCAATACATAAATGGCCATGTGGTTACCCAGTGAGTACCTTAGAAATGCTTCCATATGGCTTAGAGTAAATGGGCATGTGGATGATGGTTGTATACTTAGTTGCATGTTGCACTGTTTATTATTATTATTGTAATTGATTTTGATAAAGTTCAACATCAATACTAAATACACAGAATATACTTTGAGAAAAGTCTCTCTGCTTAGCATAATCTTTGGGAGCCTCCATAGCCCAGTGGTTAGGCAACCCGCCTACAGTGCAGATGGTGATTGCAGGGTCACAGGTTCAAATCCCAGGTTCAACTGGTGTTTGTACTATTTGTCAATTTCCACTTTATAGTGCTAACAGTCTCAATACATAAATGGCCATGTGGTTACCCAGTGAGTACCTTGGAAATGCTTCCATACGGCTTAGAGTAAATGTGCGTGTGGATGATGGTTGGATGTTGCACTGTGTTTATTATTATTATTTTAATTGATTTTGTTAAAGTTCTACATCAATACTAAATACACAGAATATACTTTGAGAAAAGTCTCTCTGCTTAGCATAATCTTTGGGAGGCTCCATAGCCCAATGGTTAGGCAACCCGCCTACAGTGCAGATGGTGATTACAGGGTCACAGGTTCGAATCCCACGTTCAACTGGTGTTTGTAGTATTTGTCATTTTCCACCTGATAGTGCTAACAGTCTCAATACATAAATGGCCATGTGGTTCCCCAGTGAGTACCTTGGAAATGCTTCCATACGGCTTAGAATAAATGTGCGTGTGGATGATGGTTGGATGTTTCACTGTGTTTATTATTATTATTTTAATTGATTTTGTTAAAGTTCTACATCAATACTAAATACACAGAATATACTTTGAGAAAAGTCTCTCTGCTTAGCATAATCTTTGGGAGCCTCCATAGCCCAGTGGTTAGGCAACCCACCTACAGTGCAGATGGTGATTGCAGGGTCACAGGTTCGAATCCCAGGTTCAACTGGTGTTTGTAGTATTTGTCATTTTCCACCTGATAGTGCTAACAGTCTCAATACATAAATGGCCATGTGGTTACCCAGTGAGTACCTTAGAAATGCTTCCATATGGCTTAGAGTAAATGGGCATGTGGATGATGGTTGTATACTTAGTTGCATGTTGCACTGTGTTTATTATTATTGTAATTGATTTTGATAAAGTTCAACATCAATACTAAATACACAGAATATACTTTGAGAAAAGTCTCTCTGCTTAGCATAATCTTTGGGAGGCTCCATAGCACAGTGGTTAGGCAACCTGCCTACAATGCAGATGGTGATTGCAGGGTCACAGGTTCGAATGCCAAGTTCAACTGGTGTTTGTAGTATTTGTCATTTTCCACCTGATAGTGCTAACAGTCTCAATACATAAATGGCCATGTGGTTACCCAGTGAGTACCTCAGAAATGCTTCCATATGGCTTAGAGTAAATGGGCATGTGGATGATGGTTGTATACTTAGTTGCATGTTGCACTGTGTTTATTATTATTATTGTAATTGATTTTGATAAAGTTCAACATCAATACTAAATACACAGAATATACTTTGAGAAAAGTCTCTCTGCTTAGCAAAATCTTTGGGAGGCTCCATAGCCCAGTGGTTAGGCAACCCACCAACAGTGCAGATGGTGATTGCAGGATCACAGGTTCAAATCTTAGGTTCAACTGGTGTTTGTAGTATTTGTCATTTTCCACCTGATAGTGCTAACAGTCTCAATACATAAATGGCCATGTGGTTCCCCAGTGAGTACCTTGGAAATGCTTCCATACGGCTTAGAATAAATGTGCGTGTGGATGATGGTTGGATGTTGCACTGTGTTTATTATTATTATTTTAATTGATTTTGTTAAAGTTCTACATCAATACTAAATACACAGAATATACTTTGAGAAAAGTCTCTCTGCTTAGCATAATCTTTGGGAGCCTCCATAGCCCAGTGGTTAGGCAACCCGCCTACAGTGCAGATGGTGATTGCAGATTCACAGGTTCGAATCCCAGGTTCAACTGGTGTTTGTAGTATTTGTCATTTTCCACCTGATAGTGCTAACAGTCTCAATACATAAATGGCCATGTTGTTCCCCAGTGAGTACCTTGGAAATGCTTCCATACGGCTTAGAATAAATGTGCGTGTGGATGATGGTTGGATGTTGCACTGTGTTTATTATTATTATTTTAATTGATTTTGTTAAAGTTCTACATCAATACTAAATACACAGAATATACTTTGAGAAAAGTCTCTCTGCTTAGCATAATCTTTGGGAGCCTCCATAGTCCAGTGGTTAGGCAACCCGCCTACAGTGCGGATGGTGATTGCAGAGTCACAGGTTCGAATCCCAGGTTCAACAGGTGTTTGTAGTATTTGTCATTTTCCACCTGATAGTGCTAACAGTCTCAATACATAAATGGCCATGTGGTTACCCAGTGAGTACCTTAGAAATGCTTCCATATGGCTTAGAGTAAATGGGCATGTGGATGATGGTTGTATACTTAGTTGCATGTTGCACTGTGTTTATTATTATTATTGTAATTGATTTTGATAAAGTTCAACATCAATACTAAATACACAGAATATACTTTGAGAAAAGTCTCTCTGCTTAGCATAATCTTTGGGAGGCTCCATAGCCCAGTGGTTAGGCAACCCGCCTACAGTGCAGATGGTGATTGCAGGGTCACAGGTTCGAATGCCAAGTTCAACTGGTGTTTGTAGTATTTGTCATTTTCCACCTGATAGTGCTAACAGTCTCAATACATAAATGGCCATGTGGTTACCCAGTGAGTACCTCAGAAATGCTTCCATATGGCTTAGAGTAAATGGGCATGTGGATGATGGTTGTATACTTAGTTGCATGTTGCACTGTGTTTATTATTATTATTGTAATTGATTTTGATAAAGTTCAACATCAATACTAAATACACAGAATATACTTTAAGAAAAGTCTCTCTGCTTAGTAAAATCTTTGGGAGGCTCCATAGCCCAGTGGTTAGGCAACCCACCTACAGTGCAGATGGTGATTGCAGGGTCACAGGTTCGAATGCCAAGTTCAACTGGTGTTTGTAGTATTTGTCATTTTCCACCTGATAGTGCTAACAGTCTCAATACATAAATGGCCATGTGGTTACCCAGTGAGTACCTCAGAAATGCTTCCATATGGCTTAGAGTAAATGGGCATGTGGATGATGGTTGTATACTTAGTTGCATGTTGCACTGTTTATTATTATTATTGTAATTGATTTTGATAAAGTTCAACATCAATACTAAATACACAGAATATACTTTAAGAAAAGTCTCTCTGCTTAGTAAAATCTTTGGGAGGCTCCATAGCCCAGTGGTTAGGCAACCCACCTACAGTGCAGATGGTGATTGCAGGGTCACAGGTTCAAATCCCAGGTTCAACTGGTGTTTGTAGTATTTGTCATTTTCCACCTGATAGTGCTAACAGTCTCAATACATAAATGGCCATGTGGTTCCCCAGTGAGTACCTTGGAAATGCTTACATACGGCTTAGAATAAATGTGCGTGTGGATGATGGTTGGATGTTGCACTGTGTTTATTATTATTATTTTAATTGATTTTGTTAAAGTTCTACATCAATACTAAATACACAGAATATACTTTGAGAAAAGTCTCTCTGCTTAGCAAAATGTTTGGGAGGCTCCATAGCCCAGTGGGAGGCAACCCACCTACAGTGCAGATGGTGATTGCAGGGTCACAGGTTCAAATCCCAGGTTCAACTGGTGTTTGTACTATTTGTCATTTTCCACCTGATAGTGCTAACAGTCTCAATATATAAATGGCCATGTGGTTCCCCAGTGAGTACCTTGGAAATGCTTCCATACGGCTTAGAATAAATGTGCATGTGGATGATGGTTGGATGTTGCACTGTGTTTATTATTATTATTTTAATTGATTTTGTTAAAGTTCTACATCAATACTAAATACACAGAATATACTTTGAGAAAAGTCTCTCTGCTTAGCAAAATCTTTGGGAGGCTCCATAGCCCAGTGGTTAGGCAACCCGCCTACAGTGCAGATGGTGATTGCAGGGTCAAAGGTTCAAATCCCAGGTTCAACTGGTGTTTGTAGTATTTGTCATTTTCCACCTGATAGTGCTAACAGTCTCAATACATAAATGGCCATGTGGTTCCCCAGTGAGTACCTTGGAAATGCTTCCATACGGCTTAGAATAAATGTGCGTGTGGATGATGGTTGGATGTTGCACTGTGTTTATTATTATTATTTTAATAGATTTTGTTAAAGTTCTACATCAATACTAAATACACAGAATATACTTTGAGAAAAGTCTCTCTGCTTAGCATAATCTTTGGGAGCCTCCATAGCCCAGTGGTTAGGCAACCCGCCTACAATGCAGATGGTGATTGCAGGGTCACAGGTTCGAATCCCAGGTTTAACTGGTGTTTGTAGTATTTGTCATTTTCCACCTGATAGTGCTAACAGTCTCAATACATAAATTGCCATGTGGTAACCCAGTGAGTACCTTAGAAATGCTTCCATATGGCTTAGAATAAATGTGCGTGTGGATGATGGTTGGATGTTGCACTGTGTTTATTATTATTATTTTAATTGATTTTGTTAAAGTTCAACATCAATACTAAATACACAGAATATACTTTGAGAAAAGTCTCTCAGCTTAGCATAATCTTTGGGAGGCTCCATAGCCCAGTGGTTAGGCAACCCGCCTACAGTGCAGATGGTGATTGCAGGGTCACAGGTTCGAATGCCAAGTTCAACTGGTGTTTGTAGTATTTGTCATTTTCCACCTGATAGTGCTAACAGTCTCAATACATAAATGGCCATGTGGTTACCCAGTGAGTACCTCAGAAATGCTTCCATATGGCTTAGAGTAAATGGGCATGTGGATGATGGTTGTATACTTAGTTGCATGTTGCACTGTGTTTATTATTATTATTGTAATTGATTTTGATAAAGTTCAACATCAATACTAAATACACAGAATATACTTTGAGAAAAGTCTCTCTGCTTAGCAAAATCTTTGGGAGGCTCCATAGCCCAGTGGTTAGGCAACCCACCTACAGTGCAGATGGTGATTGCAGGGTCACAGGTTCAAATCCCAGGTTCAACTGGTGTTTGTAGTATTTGTCATTTTCCACCTGATAGTGCTAACAGTCTCAATACATAAATGGCCATGTGGTTCCCCAGTGAGTACCTTGGAAATGATTCCATACGGCTTAGAATAAATGTGCGTGTGGATGATGGTTGGATGTTGCACTGTGTTTATTATTATTATTTTAATTGATTTTGTTAAAGTTCTACATCAATACTAAATACACAGAATAAACTTTGAGAGGCTCCATAGCCCAGTGGGAGGCAACCCGCCTACAGTGCAGATGGTGATTGCAGGGTCACAGGTTCAAATCCCAGGTTCAACTGGTGTTTGTACTATTTGTCATTTTCCACCTGATAGTGCTAACAGTCTCAATACATAAATGGCCATGTGGTTCCCCAGTGAGTACCTTGGAAATGCTTCCATACGGCTTAGAATAAATGTGCGTGTGGATGATGGTTGGATGTTGCACTGTGTTTATTATTATTATTTTAATTGATTTTGTTAAAGTTCTACATCAATACTAAATACACAGAATATACTTTGAGAAAAGTCTCTCTGCTTAGCAAAATCTTTGGGAGGCTCCATAGCCCAGTGGGAGGCAACCCGCCTACAGTGCAGATGGTGATTGCAGGGTCACAGGTTCAAATCCCAGGTTCAACTGGTGTTTGTAGTATTTATCATTTTCCACCTGATAGTGCTAACAGTCTCAATACATAAATGGCCATGTGGTTCCCCAGTGAGTACCTTGGAAATGCTTCCATACGGCTTAGAATAAATGTGCGTGTGGATGATGGTTGGATGTTGCACTGTGTTTATTATTATTATTTTAATAGATTTTGTTAAAGTTCTACATCAATACTAAATACACAGAATATACTTTGAGAAAAGTCTCTCTGCTTAGCATAATCTTTGGGAGCCTCCATAGCCCAGTGGTTAGGCAACCCGCCTACAATGCAGATGGTGATTGCAGGGTCACAGGTTCGAATCCCAGGTTTAACTGGTGTTTGTAGTATTTGTCATTTTCCACCTGATAGTGCTAACAGTCTCAATACATAAATTGGCATGTGGTAACCCAGTGAGTACCTTAGAAATGCTTCCATATGGCTTAGAATAAATGTGCGTGTGGATGATGGTTGGATGTTGCACTGTGTTTATTATTATTATTTTAATTGATTTTGTTAAAGTTCAACATCAATACTAAATACACAGAATATACTTTGAGAAAAGTCTCTCTGCTTAGCATAATCTTTGGGAGGCTCCATAGCCCAGTGGTTAGGCAACCCGCCTACAGTGCAGATGGTGATTGCAGGGTCACAGGTTCGAATGCCAAGTTCAACTGGTGTTTGTAGTATTTGTCATTTTCCACCTGATAGTGCTAACAGTCTCAATACATAAATGGCCATGTGGTTACCCAGTGAGTACCTCAGAAATGCTTCCATATGGCTTAGAGTAAATGGGCATGTGGATGATGGTTGTATACTTAGTTGCATGTTGCACTGTGTTTATTATTATTATTGTAATTGATTTTGATAAAGTTCAACATCAATACTAAATACACAGAATATACTTTGAGAAAAGTCTCTCTGCTTAGCAAAATCTTTGGGAGGCTCCATAGCCCAGTGGTTAGGCAACCCACCTACAGTGCAGATGGTGATTGCAGGGTCACAGGTTCAAATCCCAGGTTCAACTGGTGTTTGTAGTATTTGTCATTTTCCACCTGATAGTGCTAACAGTCTCAATACATAAATGGCCATGTGGTTCCCCAGTGAGTACCTTGGAAATGATTCCATACGGCTTAGAATAAATGTGCGTGTGGATGATGGTTGGATGTTGCACTGTGTTTATTATTATTATTTTAATTGATTTTGTTAAAGTTCTACATCAATACTAAATACACAGAATAAACTTTGAGAGGCTCCATAGCCCAGTGGGAGGCAACCCGCCTACAGTGCAGATGGTGATTGCAGGGTCACAGGTTCAAATCCCAGGTTCAACTGGTGTTTGTACTATTTGTCATTTTCCACCTGATAGTGCTAACAGTCTCAATACATAAATGGCCATGTGGTTCCCCAGTGAGTACCTTGGAAATGCTTCCATACGGCTTAGAATAAATGTGCGTGTGGATGATGGTTGGATGTTGCACTGTGTTTATTATTATTATTTTAATTGATTTTGTTAAAGTTCTACATCAATACTAAATACACAGAATATACTTTGAGAAAAGTCTCTCTGCTTAGCAAAATCTTTGGGAGGCTCCATAGCCCAGTGGGAGGCAACCCGCCTACAGTGCAGATGGTGATTGCAGGGTCACAGGTTCAAATCCCAGGTTCAACTGGTGTTTGTAGTATTTATCATTTTCCACCTGATAGTGCTAACAGTCTCAATACATAAATGGCCATGTGGTTCCCCAGTGAGTACCTTGGAAATGCTTCCATACGGCTTAGAATAAATGTGCGTGTGGATGATGGTTGGATGTTGCACTGTGTTTATTATTATTATTTTAATAGATTTTGTTAAAGTTCTACATCAATACTAAATACACAGAATATACTTTGAGAAAAGTCTCTCTGCTTAGCATAATCTTTGGGAGCCTCCATAGCCCAGTGGTTAGGCAACCCGCCTACAGTGCAGATGGTGATTGCAGGGTCACAGGTTCGAATCCCAGGTTTCCACCTGATAGTGCTAACAGTCTCAATACATAAATGGCCATGTGGTTACCCAGTGAGTACCTTAGAAATGCTTCCATATGGCTTAGAGTAAATGGGCATGTGGATGATGGTTGTATACTTAGTTGCATGTTGCACTGTGTTTATTATTATTATTGTAATTGATTTTGATAAAGTTCAACATCAATACTAAATACACAGAATATACTTTGAGAAAAGTCTCTCTGCTTAGCATAATCTTTGGGAGCCTCCATAGTCCAGTGGTTAGGCAACCCGCCTACAGTGCAGATGTTGATTGCAGAGTCACAGGTTCGAATCCCAGGTTCAACTGGTGTTTGTAGTATTTGTCATTTTCCACCTGATAGTGCTAACAGTCTCAATACATAAATGGCCATGTGGTTACCCAGTGAGTACCTTAGAAATGCTTCCATATGGCTTAGAGTAAATTGGCATGTAGATGATGGTTGTATACTTAGTTGCATGTTGCACTGTGTTTCTTATTATTATTGTAATTAATTTTGATAAAGTTCAACATCAATACTAAATACATAGAATATACTTTGAGAAAAGTCTCTCTGCTTAGCATAATCTTTGGGAGGCTCCATAGCCCAGTGGTTAGGCAACCCACCTACAGTGCAGATTGTGATTGCAGGATCACAGGTTCGAATCCCATGTTCAACTGGTGTTTGTAGTATTTGTCATTTTCCACCTGATAGTGCTAACAGTCTCAATACATAAATGGCCATGTGGTTCCCCAGTGAGTACCTTGGAAATGCTTCCATACGGCTTAGAATAAATGTGCGTGTGGATGATGGTTGGATGTTTCACTGTGTTTATTATTATTATTTTAATTGATTTTGTTAAAGTTCTACATCAATACTAAATACACAGAATATACTTTGAGAAAAGTCTCTCTGCTTAGCATAATCTTTGGGAGCCTCCATAGCCCAGTGGTTAGGCAACCCACCTACAGTGCAGATGGTGATTGCAGGGTCACAGGTTCGAATCCCAGGTTCAACAGGTGTTTGTAGTATTTGTCATTTTCCACCTGATAGTGCTAACAGTCTCAATACATAAATGGCCATGTGGTTACCCAGTGAGTACCTTAGAAATGCTTCCATATGGCTTAGAGTAAATGGGCATGTGGATGATGGTTGTATACTTAGTTGCATGTTGCACTGTGTTTATTATTATTATTGTAATTGATTTTGATAAAGTTCAACATCAATACTAAATACACAGAATATACTTTGAGAAAAGTCTCTCTGCTTAGCATAATCTTTGGGAGGCTCCATAGCCCAGTGGTTAGGCAACCCGCCTACAGTGCAGATGGTGATTGCAGGGTCACAGGTTCGAATGCCAAGTTCAACTGGTGTTTGTAGTATTTGTCATTTTCCACCTGATAGTGCTAACAGTCTCAATACATAAATGGCCATGTGGTTACCCAGTGAGTACCTCAGAAATGCTTCCATATGGCTTAGAGTAAATGGGCATGTGGATGATGGTTGTATACTTAGTTGCATGTTGCACTGTGTTTATTATTATTGTTATTGTAATTGATTTTGATAAAGTTCAACATCAATACTAAATACACAGAATATACTTTGAGAAAAGTCTCTCTGCTTAGCAAAATCTTTGGGAGGCTCCATAGCCCAGTGGTTAGGCAACCCACCTACAGTGCAGATGGTGATTGCAGGGTCACAGGTTCAAATCCCAGGTTCAACTGGTGTTTGTAGTATTTGTCATTTTCCACCTGATAGTGCTAACAGTCTCAATACATAAATGGCCATGTGGTTCCCCAGTGAGTACCTTGGAAATGCTTCCATACGGCTTAGAATAAATGTGCGTGTGGATGATGGTTGGATGTTGCACTGTGTTTATTATTATTATTTTAATTGATTTTGTTAAAGTTCTACATCAATACTAAATACACAGAATATACTTTGAGAGGCTTCATAGCCCAGTGGGAGGCAACCCGCCTACTGTGCAGATGGTGATTGCAGGGTCACAGGTTCAAATCCCAGGTTCAACTGGTGTTTGTAGTATTTATCATTTTCCACCTGATAGTGCTAACAGTCTCAATACATAAATGGCCATGTGGTTCCCCAGTGAGTACCTTGGAAATGCTTCCATACGGCTTAGAATAAATGTGCGTGTGGATGATGGTTGGATGTTGCACTGTGTTTATTATTATTATTTTAATAGATTTTGTTAAAGTTCTACATCAATACTAAATACACAGAATATACTTTGAGAAAAGTCTCTCTGCTTAGCATAATCTTTGGGAGCCTCCATAGCCCAGTGGTTAGGCAACCCGCCTACAGTGCAGATGGTGATTGCAGGGTCACAGGTTCGAATGCCAAGTTCAACTGGTGTTTGTAGTATTTGTCATTTTCCACCTGATAGTGCTAACAGTCTCAATACATAAATGGCCATGTGGTTACCCAGTGAGTACCTCAGAAATGCTTCCATATGGCTTAGAGTAAATGGGCATGTGGATGATGGTTGTATACTTAGTTGCATGTTGCACTGTGTTTATTATTATTATTGTAATTGATTTTGATAAAGTTCAACATCAATACTAAATACACAGAATATACTTTGAGAAAAGTCTCTCTGCTTAGCAAAATCTTTGGGAGGCTCCATAGCCCAGTGGTTAGGCAACCCACCTACAGTGCAGATGGTGATTGCAGGGTCACAGGTTCAAATCCCAGGTTCAACTGGTGTTTGTAGTATTTGTCATTTTCCACCTGATAGTGCTAACAGTCTCAATACATAAATGGCCATGTGGTTCCCCAGTGAGTACCTTGGAAATGCTTCCATACGGCTTAGAATAAATGTGCGTGTGGATGATGGTTGGATGTTGCACTGTTTATTATTATTATTTTAATTGATTTTGTTAAAGTTCTACATCAATACTAAATACACAGAATATACTTTGAGAAAAGTCTCTCTGCTTAGCAAAATCTTTGGGAGGCTCCATAGCCCAGTGGGAGGCAACCCACCTACAGTGCAGATGGTGATTGCAGGGTCACAGGTTCAAATCCCAGGTTCAACTGGTGTTTGTACTATTTGTCATTTTCCACCTGATAGTGCTAACAGTCTCAATACATAAATGGCCATGTGGTTCCCCAGTGAGTACCTTGGAAATGCTTCCATACGGCTTAGAATAAATGTGCGTGTGGATGATGGTTGGATGTTGCACTGTGTTTATTATTATTATTTTAATAGATTTTGTTAAAGTTCTACATCAATACTAAATACACAGAATATACTTTGAGAAAAGTCTCTCTGCTTAGCAAAATCTTTGGGAGGCTCCATAGCCCAGTGGTTAGGCAACCCACCTACAGTGCAGATGGTGATTGCAGGGTCACAGGTTCAAATCCCAGGTTCAACTGGTGTTTGTAGTATTTGTCATTTTCCACCTGATAGTGCTAACAGTCTCAATACATAAATGGCCATGTGGTTCCCCAGTGAGTACCTTGGAAATGCTTCCATACGGCTTAGAATAAATGTGCGTGTGGATGATGGTTGGATGTTGCACTGTTTATTATTATTATTTTAATTGATTTTGTTAAAGTTCTACATCAATACTAAATACACAGAATATACTTTGAGAAAAGTCTCTCTGCTTAGCAAAATCTTTGGGAGGCTCCATAGCCCAGTGGGAGGCAACCCGCCTACAGTGCAGATGGTGATTGCAGGGTCACAGGTTCAAATCCCAGGTTCAACTGGTGTTTGTACTATTTGTCATTTTCCACCTGATAGTGCTAACAGTCTCAATACATAAATGGCCATGTGGTTCCCCAGTGAGTACCTTGGAAATGCTTCCATACGGCTTAGAATAAATGTGCGTGTGGATGATGGTTGGATGTTGCACTGTGTTTATTATTATTATTTTAATAGATTTTGTTAAAGTTCTACATCAATACTAAATACACAGAATATACTTTGAGAAAAGTCTCTCTGCTTAGCAAAATCTTTGGGAGGCTCCATAGCCCAGTGGTTAGGCAACCCGCCTACAGTGCAGATGGTGATTGCAGGGTCACAGGTTCGAATCCCAGGTTTAACTGGTGTTTGTAGTATTTGTCATTTTCCACCTGATAGTGCTAACAGTCTCAATACATAAATTGGCATGTGGTAACCCAGTGAGTACCTTAGAAATGCTTCCATATGGCTTAGAATAAATGTGCGTGTGGATGATGGTTGGATGTTGCACTGTGTTTATTATTATTATTTTAATTGATTTTGTTAAAGTTCAACATCAATACTAAATACACAGAATATACTTTGAGAAAAGTCTCTCTGCTTAGCATAATCTTTGGGAGGCTCCATAGCCCAGTGGTTAGGCAACCCGCCTACAGTGCAGATGGTGATTGCAGGGTCACAGGTTCGAATGCCAAGTTCAACTGGTGTTTGTAGTATTTGTCATTTTCCACCTGATAGTGCTAACAGTCTCAATACATAAATGGCCATGTGGTTACCCAGTGAGTACCTCAGAAATGCTTCCATATGGCTTAGAGTAAATGGGCATGTGGATGATGGTTGTATACTTAGTTGCATGTTGCACTGTGTTTATTATTATTATTGTAATTGATTTTGATAAAGTTCAACATCAATACTAAATACACAGAATATACTTTGAGAAAAGTCTCTCTGCTTAGCAAAATCTTTGGGAGGCTCCATAGCCCAGTGGTTAGGCAACCCACCTACAGTGCAGATGGTGATTGCAGGGTCACAGGTTCAAATCCCAGGTTCAACTGGTGTTTGTAGTATTTGTCATTTTCCACCTGATAGTGCTAACAGTCTCAATACATAAATGGCCATGTGGTTCCCCAGTGAGTACCTTGGAAATGATTCCATACGGCTTAGAATAAATGTGCGTGTGGATGATGGTTGGATGTTGCACTGTGTTTATTATTATTATTTTAATTGATTTTGTTAAAGTTCTACATCAATACTAAATACACAGAATAAACTTTGAGAGGCTCCATAGCCCAGTGGGAGGCAACCCGCCTACAGTGCAGATGGTGATTGCAGGGTCACAGGTTCAAATCCCAGGTTCAACTGGTGTTTGTACTATTTGTCATTTTCCACCTGATAGTGCTAACAGTCTCAATACATAAATGGCCATGTGGTTCCCCAGTGAGTACCTTGGAAATGCTTCCATACGGCTTAGAATAAATGTGCGTGTGGATGATGGTTGGATGTTGCACTGTGTTTATTATTATTATTTTAATTGATTTTGTTAAAGTTCTACATCAATACTAAATACACAGAATATACTTTGAGAAAAGTCTCTCTGCTTAGCAAAATCTTTGGGAGGCTCCATAGCCCAGTGGGAGGCAACCCGCCTACAGTGCAGATGGTGATTGCAGGGTCACAGGTTCAAATCCCAGGTTCAACTGGTGTTTGTAGTATTTATCATTTTCCACCTGATAGTGCTAACAGTCTCAATACATAAATGGCCATGTGGTTCCCCAGTGAGTACCTTGGAAATGCTTCCATACGGCTTAGAATAAATGTGCGTGTGGATGATGGTTGGATGTTGCACTGTGTTTATTATTATTATTTTAATAGATTTTGTTAAAGTTCTACATCAATACTAAATACACAGAATATACTTTGAGAAAAGTCTCTCTGCTTAGCATAATCTTTGGGAGCCTCCATAGCCCAGTGGTTAGGCAACCCGCCTACAGTGCAGATGGTGATTGCAGGGTCACAGGTTCGAATCCCAGGTTTCCACCTGATAGTGCTAACAGTCTCAATACATAAATGGCCATGTGGTTACCCAGTGAGTACCTTAGAAATGCTTCCATATGGCTTAGAGTAAATGGGCATGTGGATGATGGTTGTATACTTAGTTGCATGTTGCACTGTGTTTATTATTATTATTGTAATTGATTTTGATAAAGTTCAACATCAATACTAAATACACAGAATATACTTTGAGAAAAGTCTCTCTGCTTAGCATAATCTTTGGGAGCCTCCATAGTCCAGTGGTTAGGCAACCCGCCTACAGTGCAGATGTTGATTGCAGAGTCACAGGTTCGAATCCCAGGTTCAACTGGTGTTTGTAGTATTTGTCATTTTCCACCTGATAGTGCTAACAGTCTCAATACATAAATGGCCATGTGGTTACCCAGTGAGTACCTTAGAAATGCTTCCATATGGCTTAGAGTAAATTGGCATGTAGATGATGGTTGTATACTTAGTTGCATGTTGCACTGTGTTTCTTATTATTATTGTAATTAATTTTGATAAAGTTCAACATCAATACTAAATACATAGAATATACTTTGAGAAAAGTCTCTCTGCTTAGCATAATCTTTGGGAGGCTCCATAGCCCAGTGGTTAGGCAACCCGCCTACAGTGCAGATTGTGATTGCAGGGTCACAGGTTCAAATCCCATGTTCAACTGGTGTTTGTAGTATTTGTCATTTTCCACCTGATAGTGCTAACAGTCTCAATACATAAATGGCCATGTGGTTCCCCAGTGAGTACCTTGGAAATGCTTCCATACGGCTTAGAATAAATGTGCGTGTGGATGATGGTTGGATGTTTCACTGTGTTTATTATTATTATTTTAATTGATTTTGTTAAAGTTCTACATCAATACTAAATACACAGAATATACTTTGAGAAAAGTCTCTCTGCTTAGCATAATCTTTGGGAGCCTCCATAGCCCAGTGGTTAGGCAACCCACCTACAGTGCAGATGGTGATTGCAGGGTCACAGGTTCGAATCCCAGGTTCAACAGGTGTTTGTAGTATTTGTCATTTTCCACCTGATAGTGCTAACAGTCTCAATACATAAATGGCCATGTGGTTACCCAGTGAGTACCTTAGAAATGCTTCCATATGGCTTAGAGTAAATGGGCATGTGGATGATGGTTGTATACTTAGTTGCATGTTGCACTGTGTTTATTATTATTATTGTAATTGATTTTGATAAAGTTCAACATCAATACTAAATACACAGAATATACTTTGAGAAAAGTCTCTCTGCTTAGCATAATCTTTGGGAGGCTCCATAGCCCAGTGGTTAGGCAACCCGCCTACAGTGCAGATGGTGATTGCAGGGTCACAGGTTCGAATGCCAAGTTCAACTGGTGTTTGTAGTATTTGTCATTTTCCACCTGATAGTGCTAACAGTCTCAATACATAAATGGCCATGTGGTTACCCAGTGAGTACCTCAGAAATGCTTCCATATGGCTTAGAGTAAATGGGCATGTGGATGATGGTTGTATACTTAGTTGCATGTTGCACTGTGTTTATTATTATTGTTATTGTAATTGATTTTGATAAAGTTCAACATCAATACTAAATACACAGAATATACTTTGAGAAAAGTCTCTCTGCTTAGCAAAATCTTTGGGAGGCTCCATAGCCCAGTGGTTAGGCAACCCACCTACAGTGCAGATGGTGATTGCAGGGTCACAGGTTCAAATCCCAGGTTCAACTGGTGTTTGTAGTATTTGTCATTTTCCACCTGATAGTTCTAACAGTCTCAATACATAAATGGCCATGTGGTTCCCCAGTGAGTACCTTGGAAATGCTTCCATACGGCTTAGAATAAATGTGCGTGTGGATGATGGTTGGATGTTGCACTGTGTTTATTATTATTATTTTAATTGATTTTGTTAAAGTTCTACATCAATACTAAATACACAGAATATACTTTGAGAGGCTTCATAGCCCAGTGGGAGGCAACCCGCCTACTGTGCAGATGGTGATTGCAGGGTCACAGGTTCAAATCCCAGGTTCAACTGGTGTTTGTAGTATTTATCATTTTCCACCTGATAGTGCTAACAGTCTCAATACATAAATGGCCATGTGGTTCCCCAGTGAGTACCTTGGAAATGCTTCCATACGGCTTAGAATAAATGTGCGTGTGGATGATGGTTGGATGTTGCACTGTGTTTATTATTATTATTTTAATAGATTTTGTTAAAGTTCTACATCAATACTAAATACACAGAATATACTTTGAGAAAAGTCTCTCTGCTTAGCATAATCTTTGGGAGCCTCCATAGCCCAGTGGTTAGGCAACCCGCCTACAGTGCAGATGGTGATTGCAGGGTCACAGGTTCGAATGCCAAGTTCAACTGGTGTTTGTAGTATTTGTCATTTTCCACCTGATAGTGCTAACAGTCTCAATACATAAATGGCCATGTGGTTACCCAGTGAGTACCTCAGAAATGCTTCCATATGGCTTAGAGTAAATGGGCATGTGGATGATGGTTGTATACTTAGTTGCATGTTGCACTGTGTTTATTATTATTATTGTAATTGATTTTGATAAAGTTCAACATCAATACTAAATACACAGAATATACTTTGAGAAAAGTCTCTCTGCTTAGCAAAATCTTTGGGAGGCTCCATAGCCCAGTGGTTAGGCAACCCACCTACAGTGCAGATGGTGATTGCAGGGTCACAGGTTCAAATCCCAGGTTCAACTGGTGTTTGTAGT
The DNA here is from genome assembly GCF_028390025.1 of Pseudophryne corroboree. Taxonomy (NCBI): domain Eukaryota; kingdom Metazoa; phylum Chordata; class Amphibia; order Anura; family Myobatrachidae; genus Pseudophryne; species Pseudophryne corroboree. The sequence continues at coordinate 68,428,975 of NC_086453.1, forward strand.
ATTTGTCATTTTCCACCTGATAGTGCTAACAGTCTCAATACATAAATGGCCATGTGGTTCCCCAGTGAGTACCTTGGAAATGCTTCCATACGGCTTAGAATAAATGTGCGTGTGGATGATGGTTGGATGTTGCACTGTTTATTATTATTATTTTAATTGATTTTGTTAAAGTTCTACATCAATACTAAATACACAGAATATACTTTGAGAAAAGTCTCTCTGCTTAGCAAAATCTTTGGGAGGCTCCATAGCCCAGTGGGAGGCAACCCACCTACAGTGCAGATGGTGATTGCAGGGTCACAGGTTCAAATCCCAGGTTCAACTGGTGTTTGTACTATTTGTCATTTTCCACCTGATAGTGCTAACAGTCTCAATACATAAATGGCCATGTGGTTCCCCAGTGAGTACCTTGGAAATGCTTCCATACGGCTTAGAATAAATGTGCGTGTGGATGATGGTTGGATGTTGCACTGTTTATTATTATTATTTTAATAGATTTTGTTAAAGTTCTACATCAATACTAAATACACAGAATATACTTTGAGAAAAGTCTCTCTGCTTAGCAAAATCTTTGGGAGGCTCCATAGCCCAGTGGTTAGGCAACCCACCTACAGTGCAGATGGTGATTGCAGGGTCACAGGTTCAAATCCCAGGTTCAACTGGTGTTTGTAGTATTTGTCATTTTCCACCTGATAGTGCTAACAGTCTCAATACATAAATGGCCATGTGGTTCCCCAGTGAGTACCTTGGAAATGCTTCCATACGGCTTAGAATAAATGTGCGTGTGGATGATGGTTGGATGTTGCACTGTTTATTATTATTATTTTAATTGATTTTGTTAAAGTTCTACATCAATACTAAATACACAGAATATACTTTGAGAAAAGTCTCTCTGCTTAGCAAAATCTTTGGGAGGCTCCATAGCCCAGTGGGAGGCAACCCGCCTACAGTGCAGATGGTGATTGCAGGGTCACAGGTTCAAATCCCAGATTCAACTGGTGTTTGTACTATTTGTCATTTTCCACCTGATAGTGCTAACAGTCTCAATACATAAATGGCCATGTGGTTCCCCAGTGAGTACCTTGGAAATGCTTCCATACGGCTTAGAATAAATGTGCGTGTGGATGATGGTTGGATGTTGCACTGTGTTTATTATTATTATTTTAATAGATTTTGTTAAAGTTCTACATCAATACTAAATACACAGAATATACTTTGAGAAAAGTCTCTCTGCTTAGCAAAATCTTTGGGAGGCTCCATAGCCCAGTGGTTAGGCAACCCGCCTACAGTGCAGATGGTGATTGCAGGGTCACAGGTTCGAATCCCAGGTTCAACTGGTGTTTGTAGTATTTGTCATTTTCCACCTGATAGTGCTGACAGTCTCAATACATAAATGGCCATGTGGTTCCCCAGTGAGTACCTTGGAAATGCTTCCATACGGCTTAGAATAAATGTGCGTGTGGATGATGGTTGGATGTTGCACTGTGTTTATTATTATTATTTTAATTGATTTTGTTAAAGTTCTACATCAATACTAAATACACAGAATATACTTTGAGAAAAGTCTCTCTGCTTAGCATAATCTTTGGGAGCCTCCATAGTCCAGTGGTTAGGCAACCCGCCTACAGTGCAGATGGTGATTGCAGAATCACAGGTTCGAATCCCAGGTTCAACTGGTGTTTGTAGTTTTTGTCATTTTCCACCTGATAGTGCTAACAGTCTCAATACATAAATGGCCATGTGGTTACCCAGTGAGTACCTTAGAAATGCTTCCATATGGCTTAGAGTAAATTGGCATGTGGATGATGGTTGTATACTTAGTTGCATGTTGCACTGTGTTTATTATTATTATTGTAATTGATTTTGATAAAGTTCAACATCAATACTAAATACATAGAATATACTTTGAGAAAAGTCTCTCTGCTTAGCAAAATCTTTGGGAGGCTCCATAGCCCAGTGGTTAGGCAACCCGCCTACAGTGCAGATGGTGATTGCAGGGTCACAGGTTCGAATCCCAGGTTCAACAGGTGTTTGTAGTATTTGTCATTTTCCACCTGATAGTGCTAACAGTCTCAATACATAAATGGCCATGTGGTTACCCAGTGAGTACCTTAGAAATGCTTCCATATGGCTTAGAGTAAATGGGCATGTGGATGATGGTTGTATACTTAGTTGCATGTTGCACTGTGTTTATTATTATTATTGTAATTGATTTTGATAAAGTTCAACATCAATACTAAATACACAGAATATACTTTGAGAAAAGTCTCTCTGCTTAGCATAATCTTTGGGAGGCTCCATAGCCCAGTGGTTAGGCAACCCGCCTACAGTGCAGATGGTGATTGCAGGGTCACAGGTTCGAATGCCAAGTTCAACTGGTGTTTGTAGTATTTGTCATTTTCCACCTGATAGTGCTAACAGTCTCAATACATAAATGGCCATGTGGTTACCCAGTGAGTACCTCAGAAATGCTTCCATATGGCTTAGAGTAAATGGGCATGTGGATGATGGTTGTATACTTAGTTGCATGTTGCACTGTGTTTATTATTATTATTGTAATTGATTTTGATAAAGTTCAACATCAATACTAAATACACAGAATATACTTTGAGAAAAGTCTCTCTGCTTAGCAAAATCTTTGGGAGGCTCCATAGTCCAGTGGTTAGGCAACCCACCTACAGTGCAGATGGTGATTGCAGGGTCACAGGTTCAAATCCCAGGTTCAACTGGTGTTTGTAGTATTTGTCATTTTCCACCTGATAGTGCTAACAGTCTCAATACATAAATGGCCATGTGGTTCCCCAGTGAGTACTTTGGAAATGCTTCCATACGGCTTAGAATAAATGTGCGTGTGGATGATGGTTGGATGTTGCACTGTGTTTATTATTATTATTTTAATTGATTTTGTTAAAGTTCTACATCAATACTAAATACACAGAATATACTTTGAGAAAAGTCTCTCTGCTTAGCATAATCTTTTGGAGCCTCCATAGTCCAGTGGTTAGGCAACCCGCCTACAGTGCAGATGGTGATTGCAGAGTCACAGGTTCGAATCCCAGGTTCAACTGGTGTTTGTAGTATTTGTCATTTTCCACCTGATAGTGCTAACAGTCTCAATACATAAATGGCCATGTGGTTACCCAGTGAGTACCTCAGAAATGCTTCCATATGGCTTAGAGTAAATGGGCATGTGGATGATGGTTGTATACTTAGTTGCATGTTGCACTGTGTTTATTATTATTATTGTAATTGATTTTGATAAAGTTCAACATCAATACTAAATACACAGAATATACTTTAAGAAAAGTCTCTCTGCTTAGTAAAATCTTTGGGAGGCTCCATAGCCCAGTGGTTAGGCAACCCACCTACAGTGCAGATGGTGATTGCAGGGTCACAGGTTCGAATGCCAAGTTCAACTGGTGTTTGTAGTATTTGTCATTTTCCACCTGATAGTGCTAACAGTCTCAATACATAAATGGCCATGTGGTTACCCAGTGAGTACCTCAGAAATGCTTCCATATGGCTTAGAGTAAATGGGCATGTGGATGATGGTTGTATACTTAGTTGCATGTTGCACTGTGTTTATTATTATTATTGTAATTGATTTTGATAAAGTTCAACATCAATACTAAATACACAGAATATACTTTAAGAAAAGTCTCTCTGCTTAGTAAAATCTTTGGGAGGCTCCATAGCCCAGTGGTTAGGCAACCCACCTACAGTGCAGATGGTGATTGCAGGGTCACAGGTTCAAATCCCAGGTTCAACTGGTGTTTGTACTATTTGTCATTTTCCACCTGATAGTGCTAACAGTCTCAATATATAAATGGCCATGTGGTTCCCCAGTGAGTACCTTGGAAATGCTTCCATACGGCTTAGAATAAATGTGCATGTGGATGATGGTTGGATGTTGCACTGTGTTTATTATTATTATTTTAATTGATTTTGTTAAAGTTCTACATCAATACTAAATACACAGAATATACTTTGAGAAAAGTCTCTCTGCTTAGCAAAATCTTTGGGAGGCTCCATAGCCCAGTGGTTAGGCAACCCGCCTACAGTGCAGATGGTGATTGCAGGGTCAAAGGTTCAAATCCCAGGTTCAACTGGTGTTTGTAGTATTTGTCATTTTCCACCTGATAGTGCTAACAGTCTCAATACATAAATGGCCATGTGGTTCCCCAGTGAGTACCTTGGAAATGCTTCCATACGGCTTAGAATAAATGTGCGTGTGGATGATGGTTGGATGTTGCACTGTGTTTATTATTATTATTTTAATAGATTTTGTTAAAGTTCTACATCAATACTAAATACACAGAATATACTTTGAGAAAAGTCTCTCTGCTTAGCATAATCTTTGGGAGCCTCCATAGCCCAGTGGTTAGGCAACCCGCCTACAATGCAGATGGTGATTGCAGGGTCACAGGTTCGAATCCCAGGTTTAACTGGTGTTTGTAGTATTTGTCATTTTCCACCTGATAGTGCTAACAGTCTCAATACATAAATTGCCATGTGGTAACCCAGTGAGTACCTTAGAAATGCTTCCATATGGCTTAGAATAAATGTGCGTGTGGATGATGGTTGGATGTTGCACTGTGTTTATTATTATTATTTTAATTGATTTTGTTAAAGTTCAACATCAATACTAAATACACAGAATATACTTTGAGAAAAGTCTCTCAGCTTAGCATAATCTTTGGGAGGCTCCATAGCCCAGTGGTTAGGCAACCCGCCTACAGTGCAGATGGTGATTGCAGGGTCACAGGTTCGAATGCCAAGTTCAACTGGTGTTTGTAGTATTTGTCATTTTCCACCTGATAGTGCTAACAGTCTCAATACATAAATGGCCATGTGGTTACCCAGTGAGTACCTCAGAAATGCTTCCATATGGCTTAGAGTAAATGGGCATGTGGATGATGGTTGTATACTTAGTTGCATGTTGCACTGTGTTTATTATTATTATTGTAATTGATTTTGATAAAGTTCAACATCAATACTAAATACACAGAATATACTTTGAGAAAAGTCTCTCTGCTTAGCAAAATCTTTGGGAGGCTCCATAGCCCAGTGGTTAGGCAACCCACCTACAGTGCAGATGGTGATTGCAGGGTCACAGGTTCAAATCCCAGGTTCAACTGGTGTTTGTAGTATTTGTCATTTTCCACCTGATAGTGCTAACAGTCTCAATACATAAATGGCCATGTGGTTCCCCAGTGAGTACCTTGGAAATGATTCCATACGGCTTAGAATAAATGTGCGTGTGGATGATGGTTGGATGTTGCACTGTGTTTATTATTATTATTTTAATTGATTTTGTTAAAGTTCTACATCAATACTAAATACACAGAATAAACTTTGAGAGGCTCCATAGCCCAGTGGGAGGCAACCCGCCTACAGTGCAGATGGTGATTGCAGGGTCACAGGTTCAAATCCCAGGTTCAACTGGTGTTTGTACTATTTGTCATTTTCCACCTGATAGTGCTAACAGTCTCAATACATAAATGGCCATGTGGTTCCCCAGTGAGTACCTTGGAAATGCTTCCATACGGCTTAGAATAAATGTGCGTGTGGATGATGGTTGGATGTTGCACTGTGTTTATTATTATTATTTTAATTGATTTTGTTAAAGTTCTACATCAATACTAAATACACAGAATATACTTTGAGAAAAGTCTCTCTGCTTAGCAAAATCTTTGGGAGGCTCCATAGCCCAGTGGGAGGCAACCCGCCTACAGTGCAGATGGTGATTGCAGGGTCACAGGTTCAAATCCCAGGTTCAACTGGTGTTTGTAGTATTTATCATTTTCCACCTGATAGTGCTAACAGTCTCAATACATAAATGGCCATGTGGTTCCCCAGTGAGTACCTTGGAAATGCTTCCATACGGCTTAGAATAAATGTGCGTGTGGATGATGGTTGGATGTTGCACTGTGTTTATTATTATTATTTTAATAGATTTTGTTAAAGTTCTACATCAATACTAAATACACAGAATATACTTTGAGAAAAGTCTCTCTGCTTAGCATAATCTTTGGGAGCCTCCATAGCCCAGTGGTTAGGCAACCCGCCTACAATGCAGATGGTGATTGCAGGGTCACAGGTTCGAATCCCAGGTTTAACTGGTGTTTGTAGTATTTGTCATTTTCCACCTGATAGTGCTAACAGTCTCAATACATAAATTGGCATGTGGTAACCCAGTGAGTACCTTAGAAATGCTTCCATATGGCTTAGAATAAATGTGCGTGTGGATGATGGTTGGATGTTGCACTGTGTTTATTATTATTATTTTAATTGATTTTGTTAAAGTTCAACATCAATACTAAATACACAGAATATACTTTGAGAAAAGTCTCTCTGCTTAGCAAAATCTTTGGGAGGCTCCATAGCCCAGTGGTTAGGCAACCCACCTACAGTGCAGATGGTGATTGCAGGGTCACAGGTTCAAATCCCAGGTTCAACTGGTGTTTGTAGTATTTGTCATTTTCCACCTGATAGTGCTAACAGTCTCAATACATAAATGGCCATGTGGTTCCCCAGTGAGTACCTTGGAAATGATTCCATACGGCTTAGAATAAATGTGCGTGTGGATGATGGTTGGATGTTGCACTGTGTTTATTATTATTATTTTAATTGATTTTGTTAAAGTTCTACATCAATACTAAATACACAGAATAAACTTTGAGAGGCTCCATAGCCCAGTGGGAGGCAACCCGCCTACAGTGCAGATGGTGATTGCAGGGTCACAGGTTCAAATCCCAGGTTCAACTGGTGTTTGTACTATTTGTCATTTTCCACCTGATAGTGCTAACAGTCTCAATACATAAATGGCCATGTGGTTCCCCAGTGAGTACCTTGGAAATGCTTCCATACGGCTTAGAATAAATGTGCGTGTGGATGATGGTTGGATGTTGCACTGTGTTTATTATTATTATTTTAATTGATTTTGTTAAAGTTCTACATCAATACTAAATACACAGAATATACTTTGAGAAAAGTCTCTCTGCTTAGCAAAATCTTTGGGAGGCTCCATAGCCCAGTGGGAGGCAACCCGCCTACAGTGCAGATGGTGATTGCAGGGTCACAGGTTCAAATCCCAGGTTCAACTGGTGTTTGTAGTATTTATCATTTTCCACCTGATAGTGCTAACAGTCTCAATACATAAATGGCCATGTGGTTCCCCAGTGAGTACCTTGGAAATGCTTCCATACGGCTTAGAATAAATGTGCGTGTGGATGATGGTTGGATGTTGCACTGTGTTTATTATTATTATTTTAATAGATTTTGTTAAAGTTCTACATCAATACTAAATACACAGAATATACTTTGAGAAAAGTCTCTCTGCTTAGCATAATCTTTGGGAGCCTCCATAGCCCAGTGGTTAGGCAACCCGCCTACAGTGCAGATGGTGATTGCAGGGTCACAGGTTCGAATCCCAGGTTTCCACCTGATAGTGCTAACAGTCTCAATACATAAATGGCCATGTGGTTACCCAGTGAGTACCTTAGAAATGCTTCCATATGGCTTAGAGTAAATGGGCATGTGGATGATGGTTGTATACTTAGTTGCATGTTGCACTGTGTTTATTATTATTATTGTAATTGATTTTGATAAAGTTCAACATCAATACTAAATACACAGAATATACTTTGAGAAAAGTCTCTCTGCTTAGCATAATCTTTGGGAGCCTCCATAGTCCAGTGGTTAGGCAACCCGCCTACAGTGCAGATGTTGATTGCAGAGTCACAGGTTCGAATCCCAGGTTCAACTGGTGTTTGTAGTATTTGTCATTTTCCACCTGATAGTGCTAACAGTCTCAATACATAAATGGCCATGTGGTTACCCAGTGAGTACCTTAGAAATGCTTCCATATGGCTTAGAGTAAATTGGCATGTAGATGATGGTTGTATACTTAGTTGCATGTTGCACTGTGTTTCTTATTATTATTGTAATTAATTTTGATAAAGTTCAACATCAATACTAAATACATAGAATATACTTTGAGAAAAGTCTCTCTGCTTAGCATAATCTTTGGGAGGCTCCATAGCCCAGTGGTTAGGCAACCCACCTACAGTGCAGATTGTGATTGCAGGATCACAGGTTCGAATCCCATGTTCAACTGGTGTTTGTAGTATTTGTCATTTTCCACCTGATAGTGCTAACAGTCTCAATACATAAATGGCCATGTGGTTCCCCAGTGAGTACCTTGGAAATGCTTCCATACGGCTTAGAATAAATGTGCGTGTGGATGATGGTTGGATGTTTCACTGTGTTTATTATTATTATTTTAATTGATTTTGTTAAAGTTCTACATCAATACTAAATACACAGAATATACTTTGAGAAAAGTCTCTCTGCTTAGCATAATCTTTGGGAGCCTCCATAGCCCAGTGGTTAGGCAACCCACCTACAGTGCAGATGGTGATTGCAGGGTCACAGGTTCGAATCCCAGGTTCAACAGGTGTTTGTAGTATTTGTCATTTTCCACCTGATAGTGCTAACAGTCTCAATACATAAATGGCCATGTGGTTACCCAGTGAGTACCTTAGAAATGCTTCCATATGGCTTAGAGTAAATGGGCATGTGGATGATGGTTGTATACTTAGTTGCATGTTGCACTGTGTTTATTATTATTATTGTAATTGATTTTGATAAAGTTCAACATCAATACTAAATACACAGAATATACTTTGAGAAAAGTCTCTCTGCTTAGCATAATCTTTGGGAGGCTCCATAGCCCAGTGGTTAGGCAACCCGCCTACAGTGCAGATGGTGATTGCAGGGTCACAGGTTCGAATGCCAAGTTCAACTGGTGTTTGTAGTATTTGTCATTTTCCACCTGATAGTGCTAACAGTCTCAATACATAAATGGCCATGTGGTTACCCAGTGAGTACCTCAGAAATGCTTCCATATGGCTTAGAGTAAATGGGCATGTGGATGATGGTTGTATACTTAGTTGCATGTTGCACTGTGTTTATTATTATTGTTATTGTAATTGATTTTGATAAAGTTCAACATCAATACTAAATACACAGAATATACTTTGAGAAAAGTCTCTCTGCTTAGCAAAATCTTTGGGAGGCTCCATAGCCCAGTGGTTAGGCAACCCACCTACAGTGCAGATGGTGATTGCAGGGTCACAGGTTCAAATCCCAGGTTCAACTGGTGTTTGTAGTATTTGTCATTTTCCACCTGATAGTGCTAACAGTCTCAATACATAAATGGCCATGTGGTTCCCCAGTGAGTACCTTGGAAATGCTTCCATACGGCTTAGAATAAATGTGCGTGTGGATGATGGTTGGATGTTGCACTGTGTTTATTATTATTATTTTAATTGATTTTGTTAAAGTTCTACATCAATACTAAATACACAGAATATACTTTGAGAGGCTTCATAGCCCAGTGGGAGGCAACCCGCCTACTGTGCAGATGGTGATTGCAGGGTCACAGGTTCAAATCCCAGGTTCAACTGGTGTTTGTAGTATTTATCATTTTCCACCTGATAGTGCTAACAGTCTCAATACATAAATGGCCATGTGGTTCCCCAGTGAGTACCTTGGAAATGCTTCCATACGGCTTAGAATAAATGTGCGTGTGGATGATGGTTGGATGTTGCACTGTGTTTATTATTATTATTTTAATAGATTTTGTTAAAGTTCTACATCAATACTAAATACACAGAATATACTTTGAGAAAAGTCTCTCTGCTTAGCATAATCTTTGGGAGCCTCCATAGCCCAGTGGTTAGGCAACCCGCCTACAGTGCAGATGGTGATTGCAGGGTCACAGGTTCGAATGCCAAGTTCAACTGGTGTTTGTAGTATTTGTCATTTTCCACCTGATAGTGCTAACAGTCTCAATACATAAATGGCCATGTGGTTACCCAGTGAGTACCTCAGAAATGCTTCCATATGGCTTAGAGTAAATGGGCATGTGGATGATGGTTGTATACTTAGTTGCATGTTGCACTGTGTTTATTATTATTATTGTAATTGATTTTGATAAAGTTCAACATCAATACTAAATACACAGAATATACTTTGAGAAAAGTCTCTCTGCTTAGCAAAATCTTTGGGAGGCTCCATAGCCCAGTGGTTAGGCAACCCACCTACAGTGCAGATGGTGATTGCAGGGTCACAGGTTCAAATCCCAGGTTCAACTGGTGTTTGTAGTATTTGTCATTTTCCACCTGATAGTGCTAACAGTCTCAATACATAAATGGCCATGTGGTTCCCCAGTGAGTACCTTGGAAATGCTTCCATACGGCTTAGAATAAATGTGCGTGTGGATGATGGTTGGATGTTGCACTGTTTATTATTATTATTTTAATTGATTTTGTTAAAGTTCTACATCAATACTAAATACACAGAATATACTTTGAGAAAAGTCTCTCTGCTTAGCAAAATCTTTGGGAGGCTCCATAGCCCAGTGGGAGGCAACCCACCTACAGTGCAGATGGTGATTGCAGGGTCACAGGTTCAAATCCCAGGTTCAACTGGTGTTTGTACTATTTGTCATTTTCCACCTGATAGTGCTAACAGTCTCAATACATAAATGGCCATGTGGTTCCCCAGTGAGTACCTTGGAAATGCTTCCATACGGCTTAGAATAAATGTGCGTGTGGATGATGGTTGGATGTTGCACTGTGTTTATTATTATTATTTTAATAGATTTTGTTAAAGTTCTACATCAATACTAAATACACAGAATATACTTTGAGAAAAGTCTCTCTGCTTAGCAAAATCTTTGGGAGGCTCCATAGCCCAGTGGTTAGGCAACCCACCTACAGTGCAGATGGTGATTGCAGGGTCACAGGTTCAAATCCCAGGTTCAACTGGTGTTTGTAGTATTTGTCATTTTCCACCTGATAGTGCTAACAGTCTCAATACATAAATGGCCATGTGGTTCCCCAGTGAGTACCTTGGAAATGCTTCCATACGGCTTAGAATAAATGTGCGTGTGGATGATGGTTGGATGTTGCACTGTTTATTATTATTATTTTAATTGATTTTGTTAAAGTTCTACATCAATACTAAATACACAGAATATACTTTGAGAAAAGTCTCTCTGCTTAGCAAAATCTTTGGGAGGCTCCATAGCCCAGTGGGAGGCAACCCGCCTACAGTGCAGATGGTGATTGCAGGGTCACAGGTTCAAATCCCAGGTTCAACTGGTGTTTGTACTATTTGTCATTTTCCACCTGATAGTGCTAACAGTCTCAATACATAAATGGCCATGTGGTTCCCCAGTGAGTACCTTGGAAATGCTTCCATACGGCTTAGAATAAATGTGCGTGTGGATGATGGTTGGATGTTGCACTGTGTTTATTATTATTATTTTAATAGATTTTGTTAAAGTTCAACATCAATACTAAATACACAGAATATACTTTGAGAAAAGTCTCTCTGCTTAGCATAATCTTTGGGAGGCTCCATAGCCCAGTGGTTAGGCAACCCGCCTACAGTGCAGATGGTGATTGCAGGGTCACAGGTTCGAATGCCAAGTTCAACTGGTGTTTGTAGTATTTGTCATTTTCCACCTGATAGTGCTAACAGTCTCAATACATAAATGGCCATGTGGTTACCCAGTGAGTACCTCAGAAATGCTTCCATATGGCTTAGAGTAAATGGGCATGTGGATGATGGTTGTATACTTAGTTGCATGTTGCACTGTGTTTATTATTATTATTGTAATTGATTTTGATAAAGTTCAACATCAATACTAAATACACAGAATATACTTTGAGAAAAGTCTCTCTGCTTAGCAAAATCTTTGGGAGGCTCCATAGCCCAGTGGATAGGCAACCCACCTACAGTGCAGATGGTGATTGCAGGGTCACAGGTTCAAATCCCAGGTTCAACTGGTGTTTGTAGTATTTGTCATTTTCCACCTGATAGTGCTAACAGTCTCAATACATAAATGGCCATGTGGTTCCCCAGTGAGTACCTTGGAAATGATTCCATACGGCTTAGAATAAATGTGCGTGTGGATGATGGTTGGATGTTGCACTGTGTTTATTATTATTATTTTAATTGATTTTGTTAAAGTTCTACATCAATACTAAATACACAGAATAAACTTTGAGAGGCTCCATAGCCCAGTGGGAGGCAACCCGCCTACAGTGCAGATGGTGATTGCAGGGTCACAGGTTCAACTGGTGTTTGTACTATTTGTCATTTTCCACCTGATAGTGCTAACAGTCTCAATACATAAATGGCCATGTGGTTCCCCAGTGAGTACCTTGGAAATGCTTCCATACGGCTTAGAATAAATGTGCGTGTGGATGATGGTTGGATGTTGCACTGTGTTTATTATTATTATTTTAATTGATTTTGTTAAAGTTCTACATCAATACTAAATACACAGAATATACTTTGAGAAAAGTCTCTCTGCTTAGCAAAATCTTTGGGAGGCTCCATAGCCCAGTGGGAGGCAACCCGCCTACAGTGCAGATGGTGATTGCAGGGTCACAGGTTCAAATCCCAGGTTCAACTGGTGTTTGTAGTATTTATCATTTTCCACCTGATAGTGCTAACAGTCTCAATACATAAATGGCCATGTGGTTCCCCAGTGAGTACCTTGGAAATGCTTCCATACGGCTTAGAATAAATGTGCGTGTGGATGATGGTTGGATGTTGCACTGTGTTTATTATTATTATTTTAATAGATTTTGTTAAAGTTCTACATCAATACTAAATACACAGAATATACTTTGAGAAAAGTCTCTCTGCTTAGCATAATCTTTGGGAGCCTCCATAGCCCAGTGGTTAGGCAACCCGCCTACAGTGCAGATGGTGATTGCAGGGTCACAGGTTCGAATCCCAGGTTTCCACCTGATAGTGCTAACAGTCTCAATACATAAATGGCCATGTGGTTACCCAGTGAGTACCTTAGAAATGCTTCCATATGGCTTAGAGTAAATGGGCATGTGGATGATGGTTGTATACTTAGTTGCATGTTGCACTGTGTTTATTATTATTATTGTAATTGATTTTGATAAAGTTCAACATCAATACTAAATACACAGAATATACTTTGAGAAAAGTCTCTCTGCTTAGCATAATCTTTGGGAGCCTCCATAGTCCAGTGGTTAGGCAACCCGCCTACAGTGCAGATGTTGATTGCAGAGTCACAGGTTCGAATCCCAGGTTCAACTGGTGTTTGTAGTATTTGTCATTTTCCACCTGATAGTGCTAACAGTCTCAATACATAAATGGCCATGTGGTTACCCAGTGAGTACCTTAGAAATGCTTCCATATGGCTTAGAGTAAATTGGCATGTAGATGATGGTTGTATACTTAGTTGCATGTTGCACTGTGTTTCTTATTATTATTGTAATTAATTTTGATAAAGTTCAACATCAATACTAAATACATAGAATATACTTTGAGAAAAGTCTCTCTGCTTAGCATAATCTTTGGGAGGCTCCATAGCCCAGTGGTTAGGCAACCCGCCTACAGTGCAGATTGTGATTGCAGGGTCACAGGTTCAAATCCCATGTTCAACTGGTGTTTGTAGTATTTGTCATTTTCCACCTGATAGTGCTAACAGTCTCAATACATAAATGGCCATGTGGTTCCCCAGTGAGTACCTTGGAAATGCTTCCATACGGCTTAGAATAAATGTGCGTGTGGATGATGGTTGGATGTTTCACTGTGTTTATTATTATTATTTTAATTGATTTTGTTAAAGTTCTACATCAATACTAAATACACAGAATATACTTTGAGAAAAGTCTCTCTGCTTAGCATAATCTTTGGGAGCCTCCATAGCCCAGTGGTTAGGCAACCCACCTACAGTGCAGATGGTGATTGCAGGGTCACAGGTTCGAATCCCAGGTTCAACAGGTGTTTGTAGTATTTGTCATTTTCCACCTGATAGTGCTAACAGTCTCAATACATAAATGGCCATGTGGTTACCCAGTGAGTACCTTAGAAATGCTTCCATATGGCTTAGAGTAAATGGGCATGTGGATGATGGTTGTATACTTAGTTGCATGTTGCACTGTGTTTATTATTATTATTGTAATTGATTTTGATAAAGTTCAACATCAATACTAAATACACAGAATATACTTTGAGAAAAGTCTCTCTGCTTAGCATAATCTTTGGGAGGCTCCATAGCCCAGTGGTTAGGCAACCCGCCTACAGTGCAGATGGTGATTGCAGGGTCACAGGTTCGAATGCCAAGTTCAACTGGTGTTTGTAGTATTTGTCATTTTCCACCTGATAGTGCTAACAGTCTCAATACATAAATGGCCATG